>NC_091470.1:269382270-269685300 GCF_036971445.1 Narcine bancroftii
CCTCTGATTCCCCGCCTCTGATTCTCCATATCTCATTCCCCGCCTCTGAATCCCCATCTCTGATTCCCGGACTCTGATTCCCCACCTCTGATTCCCGGCCTCTTATTCCCAGCATCTGATTCCCGGCCTCTGATTCCCGGCCTCTGATTCCCCGCTTCTGATTCTGATTCCCTGCCTCTGATTCCCCATCTCTGATTCCGCACATCTGATTCCCTGCCTCTGATTCCCCACCTCTGATTCCCCAACTCTGATTCCCCGCCTCTGATTCCCCAGCTCTGATTCCCCAGCTCTGATTCCCCGCCTCTGATTCCCCGCATCCGATTCCCCATATCTGATTCCCCGCCTCTCTTTCCCCGCCTCTGATTCCCCGCGTCTGTTTCCCCATATCTGATTCCCCGCCTCTGATTCCCAACTATGATTCCCCGCCTCTGATTCCCCAGCTCTGATTCCCTGCCTCTGATTCCCTGCGTTCTATTCCCTGCCTCTGATTCCCCGCCTGTGATTCCCCATCACTGATTCACCACCTCTGATTCCCCACATCTGATTCCCCATAACTAATTCCCCGCCTCTGTTTGCCCGCCTCTGATTCCCCGCCTCTGTTTCCCCATATCTGATTCCCCGTCTCTGAATCCCCAACTCTGATTCCCTGCCTCTGATTCCCCAGCTCTGATTCCCCGCCTTTGATTCCCCCCGTCTGATTCCCAGCCTCTGAATCCCCGTGTCTGATTTCCTGCCTCTGATTCCCCGCCTCTGATTCCCCATCTCTGATACACCGCCTCTGATTCCCCACCTCTGATTCCCCATCTCTGATTCCGCACATCCGATTCCCTGCCTCTGATTCCCGAACTCTGATTCCCCGCCTCTGATTCCCCATCTCTGATTCCCCACCTCTGATTCCCCGTGTCTGATTCCCTGCCTCTGATTCCCCGCCTCTGAATACCAGCCTCTGATTCCCCATATCTGATTCCCCGCCTCTGATTCCCTGCCTCTGATTCCCCAGCTCTGATTCCCCGCCTTTGATTCCCCCCGTCTCATTCCCATCCTCTGAATCCCCGTGTCTGATTTCCTGCCTCTGATTCCCCGCCTCTGATTCCCCATCTCTGATTCACCGCCTCTGATTCCCCATCTCTGATTCCCCACCTCTGATTCCGCGTGTCTGATTCCCCGTGTCTGATTCCCTGCCTCTGATTCCACGCCTCTGATTCCCCATATCTGATTCCCTACCACTGATTCCCCTCCTCTGATTCCCCATCTCTGATTCACCACCTCTGATTCCCGGCCTCTGATTGCCCACCTCTGATTCCCCGCCTCTGATTCGCCAGCTATGATTCCCCCCCTCTGATTCCCCGCGACTGATTCCCCGCCTCTGATTCCCCAACTCTAATACCCCGCCTCTGATTCCCCAGCTCTGATTCCCCTCCTCTGATTCCCCGCATCTGATTCCCTGCCTCTGATTCCCCGCCTCTGATTCCAGGCCTCTGATTCCCAACCTCTGATTCCCCACCTCTGATTCCAAATATCTGATTCCCCGCCTCTGTTTCACCGCCTCTGATTCCCCGCCTCTGTTTCCCCATATCTGATTCCCCGCCTCTGATTCCCCAACTCTGATTCCCCGCCTGTGATTCCCCAGCTCTGATTCCCCGCCTCTGATTCCCCATATCTGATTCCCATCCTCTGATTGCCCACCTCTGATTCCCCGCCTCTGATTCGCCAGCTCTGATTCCCCACCTCTGATTCCCCGCATCTGATTCCCTGCCTCTGATTCCCCGCCTCTGATTCCCCATCTCTGATTCCCCGCCTGTGATTCCCCAGCTCTGATTCCCCGCCTCTGATTCCCCAGCTCTGATTCCCAGCCTCTGATTCCCCGTGTTTGATCCCCTGCCTCTGATTACCTTCCTCTGATTCCCGGCCACTGATACCCCGCTTCTGATTCTGATTCCCTGCCTCTGATTCCCCATCTCTGATTCACCACATCTAATTCCCTGCCTCTGATTTCACGCCCCTGATTCCCCACCTCTGATTCCCCATATCTGAATCCCCGCCTCTGTTTCCACGCCTCTGATTCCCTGCCTCTGATTCCCAACCTCTGATTCCCCACCCCTGATTCCCCATATCTGATTCCCCGCCTCTGTTTCCCTGCCTCTGATTCCCCGCCCCTGTTTCCCCATATCTGATTCCCCGCCTCTGATTCCCCAACTCTGATTCCCCGCCTCTGATTCCCCAGCTCTGATTCCCCGCCTCTGATTCCCCGTGTTTGATTCCCTGCCTCTGATTCCCCGCCTCTGATTCCCCATCTCTGATTCACCGCCTTTGATTCGCCACCTCTGATTCCCCATATCTGATTCCCCACCTCTGTTACCCCGCCTCTGATTCCCCGCCTCTGATTCCCCATATATCATTCCCTGCCTCTGAATCCCCATCTCTGATTCCCGGACTCTGATTCCCCACCTCTGATTCCCGGCCTCTTATTCCCGGCATCTGAACCCCGGCCTCTGATTCCCGGCCTCTGATTCCCCGCTTCTGATTCTGATTCCCTGCCTCTGATTCCCCATCTCTGATTCCGCACATCTGATTCCCTGCATCTGATTCCCCACATCTGATTCCCCATATCTGATTCCTCGCCTATGTTTCCCCGCCTCTGATTTTCCGCCTCTGTTTCCCCATATCTAATTCCCCACCTCAGATGCCCCAACTCTGATACCCCGCCTCTGATTCCCCAGCTCCTATTCCCCGCCTCTGATTCCCCGCATCCGTTTCCCCATATCTGATTCCCCGCCTCTGTTTCCCCGCCTTTGATTCCCCGCCTCTGTTTCCCCATATCTGATTCCCCGCCTCTGATTCCCAACTATGATTCCCCGCCTCTGATTCCCCAGCTCTGATTCCCCGCCTCTGATTCCCCGCGTTCTATTCACTGCCTCTGATTCCCCGCCTGTGATTCCCCATCTCTGATTCACCACCTCTGATTCCCCACCTCTGATTCCCCATATCTAATTCCCCGCCTCTGTTTGCCCGCCTCTGATTCCCCGCCTCTGTTTCCCCATATCTGATTCCCCGTGTCTGATTCCCTGCCTCTGATTCCCCGCCTCTGTTTCCCCGCCTCTGATTCCCTGCCACTGATTCCCTGCCCCTGATACCCCACCTCTGATTCCCCATATCTGATTCCCTGCCTCTGTTTCCCCGCCTCTGATTCCCCGCCTCTGATTCCCCATATCTGATTCCCCGCCTCTGATTCCCCAACTCTGATTCCCCGCCTCTGATTCCCCAGCTCTGAATCCCCGCCTCTGATTCCCCGCGTCTGTTTCCCCGCCTCTGATTCCCCGCCTCTGTTTCCCCATATCTAAGTCCCCGACACTGATTCCCCAACTCTGATTCCCCACCTCTGATTCCCCAGCTCTGATTCCCCGCCTCTGATTCCCCGCATCTGATTCCCTGCATCTGATTCCCAGCCTCTGATTCCATGCCTCTGATTCCGAACCTCTGATTCCCCACTCTGATTCCCCATATCTGATTCCCCGCCTCTGTTTCCCCGCCTCTGATTCCCCGCCTCTGTTTCCCCATATCTGATTCCCGGCCTCTGATTCTCCGCCTCTGATTCCCCGCCTCTGATTCCCTGCCTCTGATTCCCCATCTCCGATTCCGCACATCGGATTACTTGCCTCTGATTCCCCGCCTCTGATTCCCCGCCTCTGATTCCCTGCTTCTGATTCCCAGCCTCTGATTCCCCACCTCTGATTCCCCATATCTGATTCCCCGCCTCTGTTTCCCCGCCTCTGATTCCCCGCCTCTGATTCCCCAACTCTGAATCCCCACCTCTGATTCCCCAGCTCTGATTCCCCGCCTCTGATTCCCCGCATCTGATTCCCTGCCTCTGATTCCCCGCCTCTGATTCCAGGCCTCTGATTCCCAGCATCTGATTCCGGCCTCTGATTCCCGGCCTCTGATTCCCTGCTTCTGATTCTGATTCCCTGCCTCTGATTCCCCATCTCTGATTCCGCACATCTGATTCCTTGCCTCTGATTCCCCACCTCTGATTCCCCAGCTCTGATTCCCCGCCTTTGATTCCCCCCGTCTGATTCCCAGCCTCTGAATCCCCGTGTCTGATTTCCTGCCTCTGATTCCCCGCCTCTGATTCCCCATCTCTGATTCACCGCCTCTGATTCCCCACCTCTGATTCCCCATCTCTGATTCCGCACATCCGATTCCCTGCCTCTGATTCCCGAACTCTGATTCCCCGCCTCTGATTCCCCATCTCTGATTCCCCACCTCTGATTCCCCGTGTCTGATTCCCTGCCTCTGATTCCCCGCCTCTGAATACCAGCCTCTGATTCCCCATATCTGATTCCCCGCCTCTGATTCCCTGCCTCTGATTCCCCAGCTCTGATTCCCCGCCTTTGATTCCGCACATCTGATTCCCTTCCTCTGATTCCCCGCCTCTGATTTTCCGCCTCTGATTCCCTGCCTCTGATTCCCAACCTCGGATTCCCCACCTCTGATTCCCCATATCTGATTCCCCGCCTCTGTTTCCCCGCCTCTGATTCCCCGCCTCTGATTCCCAACTCTGATTCCCCGCCTCTGATTCCCCAACTCTGAATCCCCGCCTCTGATTCCCCAGCTCTGATTCCCCGCCTCTGATTCCCCGCATCTGATTCCCTGCCTCTGATTCCCCGCCTCTGATTCCAGGCCTCTGATTCCCAGCATCTGATTCCGGCCTCTGATTCCCGGCCTCTGATTCCCTGCTTCTGATTCTGATTCCCTGCCTCTGATTCCCCATCTCTGATTCCGCACATCTGATTCCTTGCCTCTGATTCCCCACCTCTGATTCCCCAGCTCTGATTCCCCGCCTTTGATTCCCCCCGTCTGATTCCCAGCCTCTGAATCCCCGTGTCTGATTTCCTGCCTCTGATTCCTCGCCTCTGATTCCCCATCTCTGATTCACCGCCTCTGATTCCCCACCTCTGATTCCCCATCTCTGATTCCGCACATCCGATTCCCTGCCTCTGATTCCCGAACTCTGATTCCCCGCCTCTGATTCCCCATCTCTGATTCCCCACCTCTGATTCCCCGTGTCTGATTCCCTGCCTCTGATTCCCCGCCTCTGAATACCAGCCTCTGATTCCCCATATCTGATTCCCCGCCTCTGATTCCCTGCCTCTGATTCCCCAGCTCTGATTCCCCGCCTTTGATTCCGCACATCTGATTCCCTTCCTCTGATTCCCCGCCTCTGATTTTCCGCCTCTGATTCCCTGCCTCTGATTCCCAACCTCGGATTCCCCACCTCTGATTCCCCATATCTGATTCCCCGCCTCTGTTTCCCCGCCTCTGATTCCCCGCCTCTGATTCCCAACTCTGATTCCCCGCCTCTGATTCCCCAGCTCTGATTCCCCGTGTTTGATTCCCTGCCTCTGATTCCCTGCCCTGATTCCCCATCTCTGTTTCACAGCCTTTGATTCGCCACCTCTGATTCCCCGCGTCTGATTCCCCGCCTCTGATTCCCCAACTCTAATACCCCGCCTCTGATTCCCCAGCTCTGATTCCCCTCCTCTGATTCCCCGCATCTGATTCCCTGCCTCTGATTCCCCGCCTCTGATTCCAGGCCTCTGATTCCCAACCTCTGAATCCCCACCTCTGATTCCCCATATCTGATTCCCCGCCTCTGTTTCACCGCCTCTGATTCCCCGACTCTGTTTCCCCATATCTGATTCCCCGCCTCTGATTCCCCAACTCTGATTCCCCGCCTGTGATTCCCCAGCTCTAATTCCCCGCCTCTGATTCCCCATATCTGATTCCCATCCTCTGATTGCCCACCTCTGATTCCCCGCCTCTGATTCGCCAGCTCTGATTCCCCGCCTCTGATTCCCCGCATCTGATTCCCTGCCTCTGATTCCCCGCCTCTGATTCCCCATCTCTGATTCCCCGCCTGTGATTCCCCAGCTCTGATTCCCAGCCTCTGATTCCCCGTGTTTGATCCCCTGCCTCTGATTACCTTCCTCTGATTCCCGGCCTCTGATACCCCGCTTCTGATTCTGATTCCCTGCCTCTGATTCCCCATCTCTGATTCACCACATCTAATTCCCTGCCTCTGATTCCACGCCCCTGATTCCCCACCTCTGATTCCCCATATCTGAATCCCCGCCTCTGTTTCCACGCCTCTGATTCCCTGCCTCTGATTCCCAACCTCTGATTCCCCACCCCTGATTCCCCATATCTGATTCCCCGCCTCTGTATCCCTGCCTCTGATTCTCCGCCCCTGTTTCCCCATATCTGATTCCCCGCCTCTGATTCCCCAACTCTGATTCCCCACCTCTGATTCCCCAGCTCTGATTCCCCGCCTTTGATTCCCCGTGTTTGATTCCCTGCCTCTGATTCCCCGCCTCTGATTCTCCATCTCTGATTCACCGCCTTTGATTCGACACCTCTGATTCCCCATATCTGATTCCCCACCTCTGTTACCCCGCCTCTGATTCCCCGCCTCTGATTCCCCATATATCATTCCCCACCTCTGAATCCCCATCTCTGATTCCCGGACTCTGATTCCCCACCTCTGATTCCCGGCCTCTTATTCCCGGCATCTGAATCCCGGCCTCTGATTCCCGGCCTCTGAATCCCCGCTTCTGATTCTGATTCCCTGCCTCTGATTCCCCATCTCTGATTCCGCACATCTGATTCCCTGCCTCTGATTCCCCACCTCTGATTCCCCATATCTGATTCCCCACCTCTGTTTCCCCGCCTCTGATTCCCCGCCTCTGTTTCCCCATATCTAATTCCCCACCTCTGATGCCCCAACTCTGATACCCCGCCTCTGATTCCCCAGCTCTGATTCCCCGCCTCTGATTCCCCGCATCCGATTCCCCATATCTGATTCCCCGCCTCTGTTTCCCCGCCTTTGATTCCCCGCCTCTGTTTCCCCATATCTGATTCCCCGCCTCTGATTCCCAACTATGATTCCCCGCCTCTGATTCCCCAGCTCTGATTCCCTGCCTCTGATTCCCCGCGTTCTATTCCCTGCCTCTGATTCCCCGCCTGTGATTCCCCATCTCTGATTCACCACCTCTGATTCCCCACCTCTGATTCCCCTTATCTAATTCCCCGCCTCTGTTTGCCCGCCTCTGATTCCCCGCCTCTGTTTCCCCATATCTGATTCCCCGTGTCTGATTCCCTGCCTCTGATTCCCCGCCTCTGATTCCCCGCCTCTGATTCCCTGCCACTGATTCCCTGTCCCTGATACCCCACCTCTGATTCCCCATATCTGATTCCCTGCCTCTGTTTCCCCGCCTCTGATTCCCCGCCTCTGATTCCCCGCCTCTGATTCCCCGCCTCTGATTCCCCAACTCTGATTCCCCGCGTCTGTTTCCCCGCCTCTGATTCCCTGCCTCTGTTTCCCCATATCTAAGTCCCCGACTCTGATTCCCCAACTCTGATTCCCCACCTCTGATTCCCCAACTCTGATTCCCCGCCTCTGATTCCCCGCATCTGATTCCCTGCATCTGATTCCCAGCCTCTGATTCCCTGCCTCTGATTCCCAACCTCTGATACCCCACCTCTGATTCCCCATATCTGATTCCCCGCCTCTGTTTCCCCGCCTCTGATTCCCCGCCTCTGTTTCCCCATATCTGATTCCCCGCCTCTGATTCCCCAACTCTGATTCCCCGCCTCTGATTCCGCAGCTCTGATACCCGCCTCTG
The DNA here is from genome assembly GCF_036971445.1 of Narcine bancroftii. NCBI lineage: Eukaryota > Metazoa > Chordata > Chondrichthyes > Torpediniformes > Narcinidae > Narcine > Narcine bancroftii. The sequence continues at coordinate 269,389,953 of NC_091470.1, forward strand.
ATTCCCCGCGTCTGTTTCCCCGCCTCTGATTCCCTGCCTCTGTTTCCCCATATCTAAGTCCCCGACTCTGATTCCCCAACTCTGATTCCCCACCTCTGATTCCCCAACTCTGATTCCCCGCCTCTGATTCCCCGCATCTGATTCCCTGCATCTGATTCCCAGCCTCTGATTCCCTGCCTCTGATTCCCAACCTCTGATTCCTCACCTCTGATTCCCCATATCTGATTCCCCGCCTCTGTTTCCCCGCCTCTGATTCCCCGCCTCTGTTTCCCCATATCTGATTCCCGGCCTCTGATTCCCCGCCTCTGATTCCCCGCCTCTGATTCCCTGCCTCTGATTCCCCATCTCCGATTCCGCACATCGGATTTCCTGCCTCTGATTCCCCGCCTCTGATTCCCCGCCTCTGATTCCCTGCTTCTGATTCCCAACCTCTGATTCCCCACCTCTGATTCCCCATATCTGATTCCCCGCCTCTGTTTCCCCGCCTCTGATTCCCCGCCTCTGATTCCACAACTCTGAATCCCCGCCTCTGATTCTCCAGCTCTGATTCCACGCCTCTGATTCCCCGTGTTTGATTCCCTGCCTCTGATTCCCTGCACTGATTCCCCATCTCTGATTCACCGCCTTTAATTCGCCACCTCTGATTCCCCATATCTGATTCCCCTCCTCTGTTTCCCCGCCTCTGATTCCCAACATCTGATTCCACACCTCTGATTCCCCATATCTGATTCCCCGCCTCTGTTTCCCCGCCTCTGATTCCCCGCCCCTGTTTCCCCATATCTGATTCTCCACCTCTGATTCTCCTACTCTGCTTCCCCGCCTCTGATTCCCCAGCTCTTATTCCCCGCCTCCGATTCCCCGTTTTTGATTCCCTGCCTCTGATTCCCCGCATCTGATTCCCCATCTCTGATTCACCGCCTTTGATTCGCCACCTCTGTTTCCCCATATCTGATTCCCCACCTCTGTTTCCCCGCCTCTGATTCCCCGCCTCTGATTCCCCATATCTGATTCCCCGGCTCTGATTGCCCACCTCTGATTCCCCGCCTCTGATTCGCCAGCTCTGATTCCCCGCCTCTGATTCCCCGCATCTGATTCCCTGCCTCTGATTCCCCGCCTCTGATTCCCCATCTCTGATTCACCGCCTTTGATTCGCCACCTCTGATTCCCCATATCTGATTCCCCACCTCTGTTTCCCGGCCTCTGATTCCCCGCCTCTGATTCTCCATATCTCATTCCCCGCCTCTGAATCCCCATCTCTGATTCCCGGACTCTGATTCCCCACCTCTGATTCCCGGCCTCTTATTCCCAGCATCTGATTCCCGGCCTCTGATTCCCGGCCTCTGATTCCCCGCTTCTGATTCTGATCCCCTGCCTCTGATTCCCCATCTCTGATTCCGCACATCTGATTCCCTGCCTCTGATTCCCCACCTCTGATTCCCCAACTCTGATTCCCCGCCTCTGATTCCCCAGCTCTGATTCCCCAGCTCTGATTCCCCGCCTCTGATTCCCCGCATCCGATTCCCCATATCTGATTCCCCGCCTCTCTTTCCCCGCCTCTGATTCCCCGCCTCTGTTTCCCCATATCTGATTCCCCGCCTCTGATTCCCAACTATGATTCCCCGCCTCTGATTCCCCAGCTCTGATTCCCTGCCTCTGATTCCCTGCGTTCTATTCCCTGCCTCTGATTCCCCGCCTGTGATTCCCCATCACTGATTCACCACCTCTGATTCACCACATCTGATTCCCCATAACTAATTCCCCGCCTCTGTTTGCCCGCCTCTGATTCCCCGCCTCTGTTTCCCCATATCTGATTCCCCGTCTCTGAATCCCCAACTCTGATTCCCTGCCTCTGATTCCCCAGCTCTGATTCCCCGCCTTTGATTCCCCCCGTCTGATTCCCAGCCTCTGAATCCCCGTGTCTGATTTCCTGCCTCTGATTCCCCGCCTCTGATTCCCCATCTCTGATTCACCGCCTCTGATTCCCCACCTCTGATTCCCCATCTCTGATTCCGCACATCCGATTCCCTGCCTCTGATTCCCGAACTCTGATTCCCTGCCTCTGATTCCCCATCTCTGATTCCCCACATCTGATTCCCCGTGTCTGATTCCCTGCCTCTGATTCCCCGCCTCTGAATACCAGCCTCTGATTCCCCATATCTGATTCCCCGCCTCTGATTCCCTGCCTCTGATTCCCCAGCTCTGATTCCCCGCCTTTGATTCCCCCCGTCTCATTCCCAGCCTCTGAATCCCCGTGTCTGATTTCCTGCCTCTGATTCCCCGCCTCTGATTCCCCATCTCTGATTCACCGCCTCTGATTCCCCATCTCTGATTCCCCACCTCTGATTCCGCGTGTCTGATTCCCCGTGTCTGATTCCCTGCCTCTGATTCCACGCCTCTGATTCCCCATATCTGATTCCCTACCACTGATTCCCCTCCTCTGATTCCCCATCTCTGATTCACCACCTCTGATTCCCGGCCTCTGATTGCCCACCTCTGATTCCCCGCCTCTGATTCGCCAGCTATGATTCCCCCCCTCTGATTCCCCGCGACTGATTCCCCGCCTCTGATTCCCCAACTCTAATACCCCGCCTCTGATTCCCCAGCTCTGATTCCCCTCCTCTGATTCCCCGCATCTGATTCCCTGCCTCTGATTCCCCGCCTCTGATTCCAGGCCTCTGATTCCCAACCTCTGATTCCCCACCTCTGATTCCCAATATCTGATTCCCCGCCTCTGTTTCACCGCCTCTGATTCCCCGCCTCTGTTTCCCCATATCTGATTCCCCGCCTCTGATTCCCCAACTCTGATTCCCCGCCTGTGATTCCCCAGCTCTGATTCCCCGCCTCTGATTCCCCATATCTGATTCCCATCCTCTGATTGCCCACCTCTGATTCCCCGCCTCTGATTCGCCAGCTCTGATTCCCCACCTCTGATTCCCCGCATCTGATTCCCTGCCTCTGATTCCCCGCCTCTGATTCCCCATCTCTGATTCCCCGCCTGTGATTCCCCAGCTCTGATTCCCCGCCTCTGATTCCCCAGCTCTGATTCCCAGCCTCTGATTCCCCGTGTTTGATCCCCTGCCTCTGATTACCTTCCTCTGATTCCCGGCCACTGATACCCCGCTTCTGATTCTGATTCCCTGCCTCTGATTCCCCATCTCTGATTCACCACATCTAATTCCCTGCCTCTGATTTCACGCCCCTGATTCCCCACCTCTGATTCCCCATATCTGAATCCCCGCCTCTGTTTCCACGCCTCTGATTCCCTGCCTCTGATTCCCAACCTCTGATTCCCCACCCCTGATTCCCCATATCTGATTCCCCGCCTCTGTTTCCCTGCCTCTGATTCCCCGCCCCTGTTTCCCCATATCTGATTCCCCGCCTCTGATTCCCCAACTCTGATTCCCCGCCTCTGATTCCCCAGCTCTGATTCCCCGCCTCTGATTCCCCGTGTTTGATTCCCTGCCTCTGATTCCCCGCCTCTGATTCCCCATCTCTGATTCACCGCCTTTGATTCGCCACCTCTGATTCCCCATATCTGATTCCCCACCTCTGTTACCCCGCCTCTGATTCCCCGCCTCTGATTCCCCATATATCATTCCCTGCCTCTGAATCCCCATCTCTGATTCCCGGACTCTGATTCCCCACCTCTGATTCCCGGCCTCTTATTCCCGGCATCTGAACCCCGGCCTCTGATTCCCGGCCTCTGATTCCCCGCTTCTGATTCTGATTCCCTGCCTCTGATTCCCCATCTCTGATTCCGCACATCTGATTCCCTGCATCTGATTCCCCACATCTGATTCCCCATATCTGATTCCTCGCCTATGTTTCCCCGCCTCTGATTTTCCGCCTCTGTTTCCCCATATCTAATTCCCCACCTCAGATGCCCCAACTCTGATACCCCGCCTCTGATTCCCCAGCTCCTATTCCCCGCCTCTGATTCCCCGCATCCGTTTCCCCATATCTGATTCCCCGCCTCTGTTTCCCCGCCTTTGATTCCCCGCCTCTGTTTCCCCATATCTGATTCCCCGCCTCTGATTCCCAACTATGATTCCCCGCCTCTGATTCCCCAGCTCTGATTCCCCGCCTCTGATTCCCCGCGTTCTATTCACTGCCTCTGATTCCCCGCCTGTGATTCCCCATCTCTGATTCACCACCTCTGATTCCCCACCTCTGATTCCCCATATCTAATTCCCCGCCTCTGTTTGCCCGCCTCTGATTCCCCGCCTCTGTTTCCCCATATCTGATTCCCCGTGTCTGATTCCCTGCCTCTGATTCCCCGCCTCTGTTTCCCCGCCTCTGATTCCCTGCCACTGATTCCCTGCCCCTGATACCCCACCTCTGATTCCCCATATCTGATTCCCTGCCTCTGTTTCCCCGCCTCTGATTCCCCGCCTCTGATTCCCCATATCTGATTCCCCGCCTCTGATTCCCCAACTCTGATTCCCCGCCTCTGATTCCCCAGCTCTGAATCCCCGCCTCTGATTCCCCGCGTCTGTTTCCCCGCCTCTGATTCCCCGCCTCTGTTTCCCCATATCTAAGTCCCCGACACTGATTCCCCAACTCTGATTCCCCACCTCTGATTCCCCAGCTCTGATTCCCCGCCTCTGATTCCCCGCATCTGATTCCCTGCATCTGATTCCCAGCCTCTGATTCCCTGCCTCTGATTCCGAACCTCTGATTCCCCACTCTGATTCCCCATATCTGATTCCCCGCCTCTGTTTCCCCGCCTCTGATTCCCCGCCTCTGTTTCCCCATATCTGATTCCCGGCCTCTGATTCTCCGCCTCTGATTCCCCGCCTCTGATTCCCTGCCTCTGATTCCCCATCTCCGATTCCGCACATCGGATTACTTGCCTCTGATTCCCCGCCTCTGATTCCCCGCCTCTGATTCCCTGCTTCTGATTCCCAACCTCTGATTCCCCACCTCTGATTCCCCATATCTGATTCCCCGCCTCTGTTTCCCCGCCTCTGATTCCCCGCCTCTGATTCCCCAACTCTGAATCCCCGCCTCTGATTCCCCAGCTCTGATTCCCCGCCTCTGATTCCCCGCATCTGATTCCCTGCCTCTGATTCCCCGCCTCTGATTCCAGGCCTCTGATTCCCAGCATATGATTCCGGCCTCTGATTCCCGGCCTCTGATTCCCTGCTTCTGATTCTGATTCCCTGCCTCTGATTCCCCATCTCTGATTCCGCACATCTGATTCCTTGCCTCTGATTCCCCACCTCTGATTCCCCAGCTCTGATTCCCCGCCTTTGATTCCCCCCGTCTGATTCCCAGCCTCTGAATCCCCGTGTCTGATTTCCTGCCTCTGATTCCCCGCCTCTGATTCCCCATCTCTGATTCACCGCCTCTGATTCCCCACCTCTGATTCCCCATCTCTGATTCCGCACATCCGATTCCCTGCCTCTGATTCCCGTACTCTGATTCCCCGCCTCTGATTCCCCATCTCTGATTCCCCACCTCTGATTCCCCGTGTCTGATTCCCTGCCTCTGATTCCCCGCCTCTGAATACCAGCCTCTGATTCCCCATATCTGATTCCCCGCCTCTGATTCCCTGCCTCTGATTCCCCAGCTCTGATTCCCCGCCTTTGATTCCGCACATCTGATTCCCTTCCTCTGATTCCCCGCCTCTGATTTTCCGCCTCTGATTCCCTGCCTCTGATTCCCAACCTCGGATTCCCCACCTCTGATTCCCCATATCTGATTCCCCGCCTCTGTTTCCCCGCCTCTGATTCCCCGCCTCTGATTCCCAACTCTGATTCCCCGCCTCTGATTCCCCAGCTCTGATTCCCCGTGTTTGATTCCCTGCCTCTGATTCCCTGCCCTGATTCCCCATCTCTGTTTCACCGCCTTTGATTCGCCACCTCTGATTCCCCATATCTGATTCCCCGCCTCTGTTTCCCCGACTCTGATTCCCTGCCTCTGATTCCCAACCTCTGATTCCACACCTCTGATTCCCCATATCTGATTCCCCGCCTCTATTTCCCCATATCTGATTCCCCGCCTCTGATTCCCCAACTCTGATTCCCCGCCTCTGATTCCCCAGCTCTGATTCCCCGACTCTGATTCCCGGCATCCGATTCCCTGCCTCTGATTCCCTGCCTCTGTTTCCCCATATCTGATTCCCCGCCTCTGATTCCCAACTATGATTCCCCGCCTCTGATTCCCCAGCTCTGATTCCCTGCCTCTGATTCCCTGCGTTCTATTCCCTGCCTCTGATTCCCCGCCTGTGATTCCCCATCACTGATTCACCACCTCTGATTCCCCACATCTGATTCCCCATAACTAATTCCCCGCCTCTGTTTGCCCGCCTCTGATTCCCCGCCTCTGTTTCCCCATATCTGATTCCCCGTCTCTGAATCCCCAACTCTGATTCCCTGCCTCTGATTCCGCAGCTCTGATTCCCCGCCTTTGATTCCCCCCGTCTGATTCCCAGCCTCTGAATCCCCGTGTCTGATTTCCTGCCTCTGATTCCCCGCCTCTGATTCCCCATCTCTGATTCACCGCCTCTGATTCCCCACCTCTGATTCCCCATCTCTGATTCCGCACATCCGATTCCCTGCCTCTGATTCCCGAACTCTGATTCCCCGCCTCTGATTCCCCATCTCTGATTCCCCACCTCTGATTCCCCGTGTCTGATTCCCTGCCTCTGATTCCCCGCCTCTGAATACCAGCCTCTGATTCCCCATATCTGATTCCCCGCCTCTGATTCCCTGCCCCTGATTCCCCAGCTCTGATTCCCCGCCTTTGATTCCGCACATCTGATTCCCTTCCTCTGATTCCCCGCCTCTGATTTTCCGCCTCTGATTCCCTGCCTCTGATTCCCAACCTCGGATTCCCCACCTCTGATTCCCCATATCTGATTCCCCGCCTCTGTTTCCCCGCCTCTGATTCCCCGCCTCTGATTCCCAACTCTGATTCCCCGCCTCTGATTCCCCAGCTCTGATTCCCCGTGTTTGATTCCCTGCCTCTGATTCCCTGCCCTGATTCCCCATCTCTGTTTCACCGCCTTTGATTCGCCACCTCTGATTCCCCATATCTCATTCCCCGCCTCTGTTTCCCCGACTCTGATTCCCTGCCTCTGATTCCCAACCTCTGATTCCACACCTCTGATTCCCCATATCTGATTCCCCGCCTCTATTTCCCCATATCTGATTCCCCGCCTCTGATTCCCCAACTCTGATTCCCCGCCTCTGATTCCCCAGCTCTGATTCCCCGACTCTGATTCCCGGCATCCGATTCCCTGCCTCTGATTCCCCGCCTCTGTTTCCCCATATCTGATTCCCCACCTCTGATTCCCAACTATGATTCCCCGCCTCTGATTCCCCAGCTCTGATTCCCTGCCTCTGATTCCCTGCGTTCTATTCCCTGCCTCTGATTCCCCGCCTGTGATTCCCCATCACTGATTCACCACCTCTGATTCCCCACATCTGATTCCCCATAACTAATTCCCCGCCTCTGTTTGCCCGCCTCTGATTCCCCGCCTCTGTTTCCCCATATCTGATTCCCCGTCTCTGAATCCCCAACTCTGATTCCCTGCCTCTGATTCCCCAGCTCTGATTCCCCGCCTTTGATTCCCCCCGTCTGATTCCCAGCCTCTGAATCCCCGTGTCTGATTTCCTGCCTCTGATTCCCCGCCTCTGATTCCCCATCTCTGATTCACCGCCTCTGATTCCCCACCTCTGATTCCCCATCTCTGATTCCCCACCTCTGATTCCCCGTGTCTGATTCCCTGCCTCTGATTCCCCGCCTCAGAATACCAGCCTCTGATTCCCCATATCTGATTCCCCGCCTCTGATTCCCTGCCTCTGATTCCCGAACTCTGATTCCCCGCCTCTGATTCCCCATCTCTGATTCCCCACCTCTGATTCCCCGTGTCTGATTCCCTGCCTCTGATTCCCCGCCTCAGAATACCAGCCTCTGATTCCCCATATCTGATTCCCCGCCTCTGATTCCCTGCCTCTGATTCCCCAGCTCTGATTCCCCGCCTTTGATTCCCCCCGTCTCATTCCCAGCCTCTGAATCCCCGTGTCTGATTTCCTTCCTCTGATTCCCCGCCTCTGATTCCCCATCTCTGATTCACCGCCTCTGATTCCCCATCTCTGATTCCCCACCTCTGATTCCCCGTGTCTGATTCCCCGTGTCTGATTCCCTGCCTCTGATTCCACGCCTCTGATTCCCCATATCTGATTCCCTACCACTGATTCCCCTCCTCTGATTCCCCATCTCTGATTCACCACCTCTGATTCCCGGCCTCTGATTGCCCTCCTCTGATTCCCCGCCTCTGATTCGCCAGCTATGATTCCCCCCCTCTGATTCCCCGCGTCTGATTCCCCGCCTCTGATTCCCCAACTCTAATACCCCGCCTCTGCTTCCCCAGCTCTGATTCCCCTCCTCTGATTCCCCGCATCTGATTCCCTGCCTCTGATTCCCCGCCTCTGATTCCAGGCCTCTGATTCCCAACCTCTGATTCCCCACCTCTGATTCCCAATATCTGATTCCCCGCCTCTGTTTCACCGCCTCTGATTCCCCGCCTCTGTTTCCCCATATCTGATTCCCCGCCTCTGATTCCCCAACTCTGATACCCCGCCTGTGATTCCCCAGCTCTGATTCCCCGCCTCTGATTCCCCATATCTGATTCCCATCCTCTGATTGCCCACCTCTGATTCCCCGCCTCTGATTCGCCAGCTCTGATTCCCCACCTCTGATTCCCCGCATCTGATTCCCTGCCTCTGATTCCCCGCCTCTGATTCCCCATCTCTGATTCCCCGCCTGTGATTCCCCAGCTCTGATTCCCCGCCTCTGATTCCCCAGCTCTGATTCCCAGCCTCTGATTCCCCGTGTTTGATCCCCTGCCTCTGATTACCTTCCTCTGATTCCCGGCCACTGATACCCCGCTTCTGATTCTGATTCCCTGCCTCTGATTCCCCATCTCTGATTCACCACATCTAATTCCCTGCCTCTGATTTCACGCCCCTGATTCCCCACCTCTGATTCCCCATATCTGAATCCCCGCCTCTGTTTCCACGCCTCTGATTCCCTGCCTCTGATTCCCAACCTCTGATTCCCCACCCCTGATTCCCCATATCTGATTCCCCGCCTCTGTTTCCCTGCCTCTGATTCCCCGCCCCTGTTTCCCCATATCTGATTCCCCGCCTCTGATTCCCCAACTCTGATTCCCCGCCTCTGATTCCCCAGCTCTGATTCCCCGCCTCTGATTCCCCGTGTTTGATTCCCTGCCTCTGATTCCCCGCCTCTGATTCCCCATCTCTGATTCACCGCCTTTGATTCGCCACCTCTGATTCCCCATATCTGATTCCCCACCTCTGTTACCCCGCCTCTGATTCCCCGCCTCTGATTCCCCATATATCATTCCCTGCCTCTGAATCCCCATCTCTGATTCCCGGACTCTGATTCCCCACCTCTGATTCCCGGCCTCTTATTCCCGGCATCTGAACCCCGGCCTCTGATTCCCGGCCTCTGATTCCCCGCTTCTGATTCTGATTCCCTGCCTCTGATTCCCCATCTCTGATTCCGCACATCTGATTCCCTGCATCTGATTCCCCACCTCTGATTCCCCATATCTGATTCCTCGCCTCTGTTTCCCCCCTCTGATTTTCCGCCTCTGTTTCCCCATATCTAATTCCCCACCTCAGATGCCCCAACTCTGATACCCCGCCTCTGATTCCCCAGCTCCTATTCCCCGCCTCTGATTCCCCGCATCCGTTTCCCCATATCTGATTCCCCGCCTCTGTTTCCCCGCCTTTGATTCCCCGCCTCTGTTTCCCCATATCTGATTCCCCGCCTCTGATTCCCAACTATGATTCCCCGCCTCTGATTCCCCAGCTCTGATTCCCCGCCTCTGATTCCCCGCGTTCTATTCCCTGCCTCTGATTCCCCGCCTGTGATTCCCCATCTCTGATTCACCACCTCTGATTCCCCATATCTGATTCCCCGCCTCTGATTCCCAACTATGATTCCCCGCCTCTGATTCCCCAGCTCTGATTCCCCGCCTCTGATTCCCCGCCTCTGTTTCCCCGCCTCTGATTCCCTGCCACTGATTCCCTGCCCCTGATACCCCACCTCTGATTCCCCATATCTGATTCCCCGCCTCTGATTCCCCAATTCTGATTCCCCGCCTCTGATTCCCCAGCTCTGAATCCCCGCCTCTGATTCCCCGCGTCTGTTTCCCCGCCTCTGATTCCCCGCCTCTGTTTCCCCATATCTAAGTCCCCGACACTGATTCCCCAACTCTGATTCCCCACCTCTGATTCCCCAGCTCTGATTCCCCGCCTCTGATTCCCCGCATCTGATTCCCTGCATCTGATTCCCAGCCTCTGATTCCCTGCCTCTGATTCCGAACCTCTGATTCCCCACCTCTGATTCCCCATATCTGATTCCCCGCCTCTGTTTCCCCGCCTCTGATTCCCCGCCTCTGTTTCCCAATATCTGATTCCCGGCCTCTGATTCCCCGCCTCTGATTCCCCGCCTCTGATTCCCCATCTCCGATTCCGCACATCGGATTACCTTCCCCTGATTCCCGGCCTCTGATTCCCCGCCTCTGATTCCCTGCTTCTGATTCCCAACCTCTGATTCCCCACCTCTGATTCCCCATATCTGATTCCCCGCCTCTGTTTCCCCGCCTCTGATTCCCCGCCTCTGATTCCCCAACTCTGAATCCCCGCCTCTGATTCCCCAGCTCTGATTCCCCGCCTCTGATTCCCCGCATCTGATTCCCTGCCTCTGATTCCCCGCCTCTGATTCCAGGCCTCTGATTCCCAGCATCTGATTCCGGCCTCTGATTCCCGGCCTCTGATTCCCTGCTTCTGATTCTGATTCCCTGCCTCTGATTCCCCATCTCTGATTCCGCACATCTGATTCCTTGCCTCTGATTCCCCACCTCTGATTCCCCATATCTGATTCCCCGCCTGGGTTTCCCCACCTCTGATTCCCCGCCTCTGTTTCCCAATATCTAAGTCCCCGCCTCTGATTCCCCAAATCTGATTCCCCACCTCTGATTCCCCAGCTCTGATTCCCCGCCTCTGATTCCCCGCATCTGATTCCCTGCATCTGATTCCAAGCCTCTGATTCCCTGCCTCTGATTCCCAACCTCTGATTCCCCACCTCTGATTCCCCATATCTGATTCCCCGCCTCTGTTTCCCCGCCTCGGATTCCCCGCCTCTGTTTCCCCATATCTGATTCCCGGCCTCTGATTCCCCGCCTCTGATTCCCCGCCTCTCATTCCCTGCCTCTGATTCCCCATCTCCGATTCCGCACATCTGATTCCCTTCCTCTGATTCCCCGCCTCTGATTTTCCGCCTCTGATTCCCTGCCTCTGATTCCCAACCTCGGATTCCCCACCTCTGATTCCCCATATCTGATTCCCCGCCTCTGTTTCCCCGCCTCTGATTCCCCGCCTCTGATTCCCAACTCTGATTCCCCGCCTCTGATTCCCCAGCTCTGATTCCCCGTGTTTGATTCCCTGCCTCTGATTCCCTGCCCTGATTCCCCATCTCTGTTTCACCGCCTTTGATTCGCCACCTCTGATTCCACATATCTGATTCCCCGCCTCTGTTTCCCCGACTCTGATTCCCTGCCTCTGATTCCCAACCTCTGATTCCACACCTCTGATTCCCCATATCTGATTCCCCGCCTCTATTTCCCCATATCTGATTCCCCGCCTCTGATTCCCCAACTCTGATTCCCCGCCTCTGATTCCCCAGCTCTGATTCCCCGACTCTGATTCCCGGCATCCGATTCCCTGCCTATGATTCCCCGCCTCTGATTCCCCATCTCTGATTCCCCGCCTCTGATTCCCCGTGTCTGATTCCCTGCCTTTGATTCCCCGCCTCTGATTCCCCGCCTCTGATTCCCTGCCACTGATTCCCTGCCCCTGATTCCCCACCTCTGATTCCCCACATCTGATTCCCCGCCTCTGTTTCCCCGCCTCTGATTCCCCGCCTCTGATTCCCAATATCTGATTCCCTGCCTCTGATTCCCCAACTCTGATTCCCCGCCTCTGATTCGCCAGCTCTGATTCCCCACCTCTGATTCCCGGCCTCTTATTCACAGCATCTGATTCCCGGCCTCTGATTCCCGGCCTCTGATTCCCCGCTTCTGATTCTGATTCCCTGCCTCTTATTCCCCATCTCTGATTCCGCACATCTGATTCCCTGCCTCTGATTCCCCACCTCTGATTCCCCATATCTGATTCCCCGCCTCTGTTTCCCCGCCTCTGATTCCCGGCCTCTTATTCCCAGCATCTGATTCCCGGCCTCTGATTCCCGGCCTCTGATTCCCCGCTTCTGATTCTGATTCCCTGCCTCTTATTCCCCATCTCTGATTCCGCACATCTGATTCCCTGCATCTGATTCCCCACATCTGATTCCCCATATCTGATTCCTCGCCTATGTTTCCCCGCCTCTGATTTTCCGCCTCTGTTTCCCCATATCTAATTCCCCACCTCAGATGCCCCAACTCTGATACCCCGCCTCTGATTCCCCAGCTCCTATTCCCCGCCTCTGATTCCCCGCATCCGTTTCCCCATATCTGATTCCCCGCCTCTGTTTCCCCGCCTTTGATTCCCCGCCTCTGTTTCCCCATATCTGATTCCCCGCCTCTGATTCCCAACTATGATTCCCCGCCTCTGATTCCCCAGCTCTGATTCCCCGCCTCTGATTCCCCGCGTTCTATTCACTGCCTCTGATTCCCCGCCTGTGATTCCCCATCTCTGATTCACCACCTCTGATTCCCCACCTCTGATTCCCCATATCTAATTCCCCGCCTCTGTTTGCCCGCCTCTGATTCCCCGCCTCTGTTTCCCCATATCTGATTCCCCGTGTCTGATTCCCTGCCTCTGATTCCCCGCCTCTGTTTCCCCGCCTCTGATTCCCTGCCACTGATTCCCTGCCCCTGATACCCCACCTCTGATTCCCCATATCTGATTCCCTGCCTCTGTTTCCCCGCCTCTGATTCCCCGCCTCTGATTCCCCATATCTGATTCCCCGCCTCTGATTCCCCAACTCTGATTCCCCGCCTCTGATTCCCCAGCTCTGAATCCCCGCCTCTGATTCCCCGCGTCTGTTTCCCCGCCTCTGATTCCCCGCCTCTGTTTCCCCATATCTAAGTCCCCGACACTGATTCCCCAACTCTGATTCCCCACCTCTGATTCCCCAGCTCTGATTCCCCGCCTCTGATTCCCCGCATCTGATTCCCTGCATCTGATTCCCAGCCTCTGATTCCCTGCCTCTGATTCCGAACCTCTGATTCCCCACTCTGATTCCCCATATCTGATTCCCCGCCTCTGTTTCCCCGCCTCTGATTCCCCGCCTCTGTTTCCCCATATCTGATTCCCGGCCTCTGATTCTCCGCCTCTGATTCCCCGCCTCTGATTCCCTGCCTCTGATTCCCCATCTCCGATTCCGCACATCGGATTACTTGCCTCTGATTCCCCGCCTCTGATTCCCCGCCTCTGATTCCCTGCTTCTGATTCCCAACCTCTGATTCCCCACCTCTGATTCCCCATATCTGATTCCCCGCCTCTGTTTCCCCGCCTCTGATTCCCCGCCTCTGATTCCCCAACTCTGAATCCCCGCCTCTGATTCCCCAGCTCTGATTCCCCGCCTCTGATTCCCCGCATCTGATTCCCTGCCTCTGATTCCCCGCCTCTGATTCCAGGCCTCTGATTCCCAGCATATGATTCCGGCCTCTGATTCCCGGCCTCTGATTCCCTGCTTCTGATTCTGATTCCCTGCCTCTGATTCCCCATCTCTGATTCCGCACATCTGATTCCTTGCCTCTGATTCCCCACCTCTGATTCCCCAGCTCTGATTCCCCGCCTTTGATTCCCCCCGTCTGATTCCCAGCCTCTGAATCCCCGTGTCTGATTTCCTGCCTCTGATTCCCCGCCTCTGATTCCCCATCTCTGATTCACCGCCTCTGATTCCCCACCTCTGATTCCCCATCTCTGATTCCGCACATCCGATTCCCTGCCTCTGATTCCCGTACTCTGATTCCCCGCCTCTGATTCCCCATCTCTGATTCCCCACCTCTGATTCCCCGTGTCTGATTCCCTGCCTCTGATTCCCCGCCTCTGAATACCAGCCTCTGATTCCCCATATCTGATTCCCCGCCTCTGATTCCCTGCCTCTGATTCCCCAGCTCTGATTCCCCGCCTTTGATTCCGCACATCTGATTCCCTTCCTCTGATTCCCCGCCTCTGATTTTCCGCCTCTGATTCCCTGCCTCTGATTCCCAACCTCGGATTCCCCACCTCTGATTCCCCATATCTGATTCCCCGCCTCTGTTTCCCCGCCTCTGATTCCCCGCCTCTGATTCCCAACTCTGATTCCCCGCCTCTGATTCCCCAGCTCTGATTCCCCGTGTTTGATTCCCTGCCTCTGATTCCCTGCCCTGATTCCCCATCTCTGTTTCACCGCCTTTGATTCGCCACCTCTGATTCCCCATATCTGATTCCCCGCCTCTGTTTCCCCGACTCTGATTCCCTGCCTCTGATTCCCAACCTCTGATTCCACACCTCTGATTCCCCATATCTGATTCCCCGCCTCTATTTCCCCATATCTGATTCCCCGCCTCTGATTCCCCAACTCTGATTCCCCGCCTCTGATTCCCCAGCTCTGATTCCCCGACTCTGATTCCCGGCATCCGATTCCCTGCCTCTGATTCCCTGCCTCTGTTTCCCCATATCTGATTCCCCGCCTCTGATTCCCAACTATGATTCCCCGCCTCTGATTCCCCAGCTCTGATTCCCTGCCTCTGATTCCCTGCGTTCTATTCCCTGCCTCTGATTCCCCGCCTGTGATTCCCCATCACTGATTCACCACCTCTGATTCCCCACATCTGATTCCCCATAACTAATTCCCCGCCTCTGTTTGCCCGCCTCTGATTCCCCGCCTCTGTTTCCCCATATCTGATTCCCCGTCTCTGAATCCCCAACTCTGATTCCCTGCCTCTGATTCCGCAGCTCTGATTCCCCGCCTTTGATTCCCCCCGTCTGATTCCCAGCCTCTGAATCCCCGTGTCTGATTTCCTGCCTCTGATTCCCCGCCTCTGATTCCCCATCTCTGATTCACCGCCTCTGATTCCCCACCTCTGATTCCCCATCTCTGATTCCGCACATCCGATTCCCTGCCTCTGATTCCCGAACTCTGATTCCCCGCCTCTGATTCCCCATCTCTGATTCCCCACCTCTGATTCCCCGTGTCTGATTCCCTGCCTCTGATTCCCCGCCTCTGAATACCAGCCTCTGATTCCCCATATCTGATTCCCCGCCTCTGATTCCCTGCCCCTGATTCCCCAGCTCTGATTCCCCGCCTTTGATTCCGCACATCTGATTCCCTTCCTCTGATTCCCCGCCTCTGATTTTCCGCCTCTGATTCCCTGCCTCTGATTCCCAACCTCGGATTCCCCACCTCTGATTCCCCATATCTGATTCCCCGCCTCTGTTTCCCCGCCTCTGATTCCCCGCCTCTGATTCCCAACTCTGATTCCCCGCCTCTGATTCCCCAGCTCTGATTCCCCGTGTTTGATTCCCTGCCTCTGATTCCCTGCCCTGATTCCCCATCTCTGTTTCACCGCCTTTGATTCGCCACCTCTGATTCCCCATATCTCATTCCCCGCCTCTGTTTCCCCGACTCTGATTCCCTGCCTCTGATTCCCAACCTCTGATTCCACACCTCTGATTCCCCATATCTGATTCCCCGCCTCTATTTCCCCATATCTGATTCCCCGCCTCTGATTCCCCAACTCTGATTCCCCGCCTCTGATTCCCCAGCTCTGATTCCCCGACTCTGATTCCCGGCATCCGATTCCCTGCCTCTGATTCCCCGCCTCTGTTTCCCCATATCTGATTCCCCACCTCTGATTCCCAACTATGATTCCCCGCCTCTGATTCCCCAGCTCTGATTCCCTGCCTCTGATTCCCTGCGTTCTATTCCCTGCCTCTGATTCCCCGCCTGTGATTCCCCATCACTGATTCACCACCTCTGATTCCCCACATCTGATTCCCCATAACTAATTCCCCGCCTCTGTTTGCCCGCCTCTGATTCCCCGCCTCTGTTTCCCCATATCTGATTCCCCGTCTCTGAATCCCCAACTCTGATTCCCTGCCTCTGATTCCCCAGCTCTGATTCCCCGCCTTTGATTCCCCCCGTCTGATTCCCAGCCTCTGAATCCCCGTGTCTGATTTCCTGCCTCTGATTCCCCGCCTCTGATTCCCCATCTCTGATTCACCGCCTCTGATTCCCCACCTCTGATTCCCCATCTCTGATTCCGCACATCCGATTCCCTGCCTCTGATTCCCGAACTCTGATTCCCCGCCTCTGATTCCCCATCTCTGATTCCCCACCTCTGATTCCCCGTGTCTGATTCCCTGCCTCTGATTCCCCGCCTCAGAATACCAGCCTCTGATTCCCCATATCTGATTCCCCGCCTCTGATTCCCTGCCTCTGATTCCCCAGCTCTGATTCCCCGCCTTTGATTCCCCCCGTCTCATTCCCAGCCTCTGAATCCCCGTGTCTGATTTCCTTCCTCTGATTCCCCGCCTCTGATTCCCCATCTCTGATTCACCGCCTCTGATTCCCCATCTCTGATTCCCCACCTCTGATTCCCCGTGTCTGATTCCCCGTGTCTGATTCCCTGCCTCTGATTCCACGCCTCTGATTCCCCATATCTGATTCCCTACCACTGATTCCCCTCCTCTGATTCCCCATCTCTGATTCACCACCTCTGATTCCCGGCCTCTGATTGCCCTCCTCTGATTCCCCGCCTCTGATTCGCCAGCTATGATTCCCCCCCTCTGATTCCCCGCGTCTGATTCCCCGCCTCTGATTCCCCAACTCTAATACCCCGCCTCTGCTTCCCCAGCTCTGATTCCCCTCCTCTGATTCCCCGCATCTGATTCCCTGCCTCTGATTCCCCGCCTCTGATTCCAGGCCTCTGATTCCCAACCTCTGATTCCCCACCTCTGATTCCCAATATCTGATTCCCCGCCTCTGTTTCACCGCCTCTGATTCCCCGCCTCTGTTTCCCCATATCTGATTCCCCGCCTCTGATTCCCCAACTCTGATACCCCGCCTGTGATTCCCCAGCTCTGATTCCCCGCCTCTGATTCCCCATATCTGATTCCCATCCTCTGATTGCCCACCTCTGATTCCCCGCCTCTGATTCGCCAGCTCTGATTCCCCACCTCTGATTCCCCGCATCTGATTCCCTGCCTCTGATTCCCCGCCTCTGATTCCCCATCTCTGATTCCCCGCCTGTGATTCCCCAGCTCTGATTCCCCGCCTCTGATTCCCCAGCTCTGATTCCCAGCCTCTGATTCCCCGTGTTTGATCCCCTGCCTCTGATTACCTTCCTCTGATTCCCGGCCACTGATACCCCGCTTCTGATTCTGATTCCCTGCCTCTGATTCCCCATCTCTGATTCACCACATCTAATTCCCTGCCTCTGATTTCACGCCCCTGATTCCCCACCTCTGATTCCCCATATCTGAATCCCCGCCTCTGTTTCCACGCCTCTGATTCCCTGCCTCTGATTCCCAACCTCTGATTCCCCACCCCTGATTCCCCATATCTGATTCCCCGCCTCTGTTTCCCTGCCTCTGATTCCCCGCCCCTGTTTCCCCATATCTGATTCCCCGCCTCTGATTCCCCAACTCTGATTCCCCGCCTCTGATTCCCCAGCTCTGATTCCCCGCCTCTGATTCCCCGTGTTTGATTCCCTGCCTCTGATTCCCCGCCTCTGATTCCCCATCTCTGATTCACCGCCTTTGATTCGCCACCTCTGATTCCCCATATCTGATTCCCCACCTCTGTTACCCCGCCTCTGATTCCCCGCCTCTGATTCCCCATATATCATTCCCTGCCTCTGAATCCCCATCTCTGATTCCCGGACTCTGATTCCCCACCTCTGATTCCCGGCCTCTTATTCCCGGCATCTGAACCCCGGCCTCTGATTCCCGGCCTCTGATTCCCCGCTTCTGATTCTGATTCCCTGCCTCTGATTCCCCATCTCTGATTCCGCACATCTGATTCCCTGCATCTGATTCCCCACCTCTGATTCCCCATATCTGATTCCTCGCCTCTGTTTCCCCCCTCTGATTTTCCGCCTCTGTTTCCCCATATCTAATTCCCCACCTCAGATGCCCCAACTCTGATACCCCGCCTCTGATTCCCCAGCTCCTATTCCCCGCCTCTGATTCCCCGCATCCGTTTCCCCATATCTGATTCCCCGCCTCTGTTTCCCCGCCTTTGATTCCCCGCCTCTGTTTCCCCATATCTGATTCCCCGCCTCTGATTCCCAACTATGATTCCCCGCCTCTGATTCCCCAGCTCTGATTCCCCGCCTCTGATTCCCCGCGTTCTATTCCCTGCCTCTGATTCCCCGCCTGTGATTCCCCATCTCTGATTCACCACCTCTGATTCCCCATATCTGATTCCCCGCCTCTGATTCCCAACTATGATTCCCCGCCTCTGATTCCCCAGCTCTGATTCCCCGCCTCTGATTCCCCGCCTCTGTTTCCCCGCCTCTGATTCCCTGCCACTGATTCCCTGCCCCTGATACCCCACCTCTGATTCCCCATATCTGATTCCCCGCCTCTGATTCCCCAATTCTGATTCCCCGCCTCTGATTCCCCAGCTCTGAATCCCCGCCTCTGATTCCCCGCGTCTGTTTCCCCGCCTCTGATTCCCCGCCTCTGTTTCCCCATATCTAAGTCCCCGACACTGATTCCCCAACTCTGATTCCCCACCTCTGATTCCCCAGCTCTGATTCCCCGCCTCTGATTCCCCGCATCTGATTCCCTGCATCTGATTCCCAGCCTCTGATTCCCTGCCTCTGATTCCGAACCTCTGATTCCCCACCTCTGATTCCCCATATCTGATTCCCCGCCTCTGTTTCCCCGCCTCTGATTCCCCGCCTCTGTTTCCCAATATCTGATTCCCGGCCTCTGATTCCCCGCCTCTGATTCCCCGCCTCTGATTCCCCATCTCCGATTCCGCACATCGGATTACCTTCCCCTGATTCCCGGCCTCTGATTCCCCGCCTCTGATTCCCTGCTTCTGATTCCCAACCTCTGATTCCCCACCTCTGATTCCCCATATCTGATTCCCCGCCTCTGTTTCCCCGCCTCTGATTCCCCGCCTCTGATTCCCCAACTCTGAATCCCCGCCTCTGATTCCCCAGCTCTGATTCCCCGCCTCTGATTCCCCGCATCTGATTCCCTGCCTCTGATTCCCCGCCTCTGATTCCAGGCCTCTGATTCCCAGCATCTGATTCCGGCCTCTGATTCCCGGCCTCTGATTCCCTGCTTCTGATTCTGATTCCCTGCCTCTGATTCCCCATCTCTGATTCCGCACATCTGATTCCTTGCCTCTGATTCCCCACCTCTGATTCCCCATATCTGATTCCCCGCCTGGGTTTCCCCACCTCTGATTCCCCGCCTCTGTTTCCCAATATCTAAGTCCCCGCCTCTGATTCCCCAAATCTGATTCCCCACCTCTGATTCCCCAGCTCTGATTCCCCGCCTCTGATTCCCCGCATCTGATTCCCTGCATCTGATTCCAAGCCTCTGATTCCCTGCCTCTGATTCCCAACCTCTGATTCCCCACCTCTGATTCCCCATATCTGATTCCCCGCCTCTGTTTCCCCGCCTCGGATTCCCCGCCTCTGTTTCCCCATATCTGATTCCCGGCCTCTGATTCCCCGCCTCTGATTCCCCGCCTCTCATTCCCTGCCTCTGATTCCCCATCTCCGATTCCGCACATCTGATTCCCTTCCTCTGATTCCCCGCCTCTGATTTTCCGCCTCTGATTCCCTGCCTCTGATTCCCAACCTCGGATTCCCCACCTCTGATTCCCCATATCTGATTCCCCGCCTCTGTTTCCCCGCCTCTGATTCCCCGCCTCTGATTCCCAACTCTGATTCCCCGCCTCTGATTCCCCAGCTCTGATTCCCCGTGTTTGATTCCCTGCCTCTGATTCCCTGCCCTGATTCCCCATCTCTGTTTCACCGCCTTTGATTCGCCACCTCTGATTCCACATATCTGATTCCCCGCCTCTGTTTCCCCGACTCTGATTCCCTGCCTCTGATTCCCAACCTCTGATTCCACACCTCTGATTCCCCATATCTGATTCCCCGCCTCTATTTCCCCATATCTGATTCCCCGCCTCTGATTCCCCAACTCTGATTCCCCGCCTCTGATTCCCCAGCTCTGATTCCCCGACTCTGATTCCCGGCATCCGATTCCCTGCCTATGATTCCCCGCCTCTGATTCCCCATCTCTGATTCCCCGCCTCTGATTCCCCGTGTCTGATTCCCTGCCTTTGATTCCCCGCCTCTGATTCCCCGCCTCTGATTCCCTGCCACTGATTCCCTGCCCCTGATTCCCCACCTCTGATTCCCCACATCTGATTCCCCGCCTCTGTTTCCCCGCCTCTGATTCCCCGCCTCTGATTCCCAATATCTGATTCCCTGCCTCTGATTCCCCAACTCTGATTCCCCGCCTCTGATTCCCCAGCTCTGAATCCCCGCCTCTGATTCCCCGCGTCTGATTCCCTGCCTCTGATTCCCCGCCTTGATTCCCCATCTCTGATTCACAACCTCTGATTCCCCACCTCTGATTCCCCGCCTCTGATTCCCCGCATCTGATTCCCTGCCTCTGATTCCCCGCCTCTGATTCCCCATCTCTGATTCACTGCCTTTGATTCGCCACCTCTGATTCCCCATATCTGATTCCCCACCTCTGATTCCCGGCCTCTTATTCCCAGCATCTGATTCCCGGCCTCTGATTCCCGGCCTCTGATTCCCCGCTTCTGATTCTGATTCCCTGCCTCTTATTCCCCATCTCTGATTCCGCACATCTGATTCCCTGCCTCTGATTCCCCACCTCTGATTCCCCATATCTGATTCCCCGCCTCTGTTTCCCCGCCTCTGATTCCCGGCCTCTTATTCCCAGCATCTGATTCCCGGCCTCTGATTCCCGGCCTCTGATTCCCCGCTTCTGATTCTGATTCCCTGCCTCTTATTCCCCATCTCTGATTCCGCACATCTGATTCCCTGCCTCTGATTCCCCACCTCTGATTCCCCATATCTGATTCCCCGCCTCTGTTTCCCCGCCTCTGATTCCCCGCCTCTGTTTCCCTATATCTAATTCCCCACCTCTGATGCCCCAACTCTGATTCCCCGCCTCTGATTCCCCAGCACTGATTCCCCGCCTCTGATTCCCTGCATCCGATTCCCCATATCTGATTCCCCGCCTCTGTTTCACCGCCTCTGATTCCCCGCCTCTGTTTCCCCATATCTGATTCCCGCCTCTGATTCCCAACTATGAATCCCCTCCTCTGATTCCCCAGCTCTGATTCCCTGCCTCTGATTCCCAGCGTTCTATTCCCTGCCTCTGATTCCCCGCCTGTGATTCCCCATCACTGATTCACCACCTCTGATTCCCTACCTCTGATTCCCCATATCTAATTCCCCGCCTCTGTTTGCCCGCCTCTGATTCCCCGCCTCTGTTTCCCCATATCTGATTCCCCGCCTCTGAATCCCCAACTCTGATTCCCTGCCTCAGATTCCCCAGCTCTGATTCCCCGCCTTTGATTCCCCCCGTCTGATTCCCAGCCTCTGAATCCCCGTGTCTGATTTCCTGCCTCTGATTCCCCGCCTCTGATTCCCCATCTCTGATTCACCTCCTCTGATTCCCCACCTCTGATTCCCCCTCTCTGATTCCGCACATCCAATTCCCTGCCTCTGATTCCCCAACTCTGATTCCCCACCTCTGATTCCCCAGCTCTTATTCCCCGCCTCAGATTCCCCGCGTCTGATTCCCTGCCTCTGATTCCCCGCCTCTGATTCCCTGCCTCTGATTCCCCATATCTGATTCCCCGCCTCTGATTCCCCAACTCTGATTCCCCGCTTCTGATTCCCCAGCTCTGAATCCCCGCCTCTGATTCCCCGCGTCTGATTCCCTGCCTCTGATTCCCCGCCTCTGATTCCCCATCTGTGATTCACAACCTCTGATGCCCCACCTCTGATTCCCCATATCTGATTCCCTGCCTCTGTTTCCCCGCCTCTGATTCCCCACCTCTGTTTCCCCATATCTGATTCCCCACCTCTTATTCCCCAACTCTAATACCCCGCCTCTGATTCCCCAGCTCTGATTCCCCGCCTCTGATTCCCCGCATCTGATTCCCTGCCACTGATTCCCCGCCTCTGATTCCAGGCCTCTGATTCCCAGCATCTGATTCCGGCCTCTGATTCCCGGCCTCTGATTCCCTGCTTCTGATTCTGATTCCCTGCCTCTGATTCCCCATCTCTGATTCCGCACATCTGATTCCCTGCCTCTGATTCCCTACCTCTGATTCCCCATATCTGATTCCCCGCCTCTGTTTCCCCGCCTCTGATTCCCCGCCTCTGTTTCCCAATATCTAAGTCCCCACCTCTGATTCCCCAAATCTGATTCCCCACCTCTGATTCCCCAGCTCTGATTCCCCGCCTCTGATTCCCCGCATCTGATACCCTGCATCTGATTCCAAGCCTCTGATTCCCTGTGATTCCCAACCTCTGATTCCCCACCTCTGATTCCCCATATCTGATTCCCCGCCTCTGTTTCCCCGCCTCGGATTCCCCGCCTCTGTTTCCCCACATCTGATTCCCGGCCTCTGATTCCCCGCCTCTGATTCCCCATATCTGATTCCCTGCCTCTGATTCCCCAACTCTGATTCCCCGCCTCTGATTCCACAGCTCTGAATCCCCGCCTATGATTCCCCGCGTCTGATTCCCTGCCTCTGATTCCCCGCCTCTGATTCCCCATCTCTGATTCACCGCCTTTGATTCGCCACCTCTGATTCCCCATATCTGATTCCCCGCCTCTGTTTCCCCGCCTCTGATTCCCCGCCTCTGATTCTCCATATCTCATTCCCCGCCTCTGAATCCCCATCTCTGATTCCCGGACTCTGATTCCCCTCCTCTGATTCCCGGCCTCTTATTCCCAGCATCTGATTCCCGGCCTCTGATTCCCGGCCTCTGATTCCCCGCTTCTGATTCCCTGCCTCTGATTCCCCATCTCTGAGTCCGCACATCTGATTCCCTGCCTCTGATTCCCCACTTCTGATTCCCCATATCTGTTTCCCCGCCTCTGTTTCCCCGCCTCTGATTCCCCGCCTCTGTTTCCCTATATCTAATTCCCCACCTCTGATGCCCCAACTCTGATTCCCCGCCTCTGATTCCCCAGCTCTGATTCCCCGCCTCTGATTCCCTGCATCCGATTCCCCATATCTGATTCCCAGCCTCTGTTTCCCCGCCTCTGATTCCCCGCCTCTGTTTCCCCATATCTGATTCCAGCCTCTGATTCCCAACTATGATTCCCCGCCTCTGATTCCCCAGCTCTGATTCCCTGCCTCTGATTCCCCGCGTTCTATTCCCTGCCTCTGATTCCCCGCCTGTGATTCCCCATCACTGATTCACCACCTCTGATTCCCTACCTCTGATTCCCCATATCTAATTCCCCGCCTCTGTTTGCCCGCCTCTGATTCCCCGCCTCTGTTTCCCCATATCTGATTCCCCGCCTCTGAATCCCCAACTCTGATTCCCTGCCTCAGATTCCCCAGCTCTGATTCCCCGCCTTTGATTCCCCCCGTCTGATTCCCAGCCTCTGAATCCCCTTGTCTGATTTCCTGCCTCTGATTCCCCGCCTCTGATTCCCCATCTCTGATTCACCACCTCTGATTCCCCACCTCTGATTCCCCATCTCTGATTCCGCACATCCAATTCCCTGCCTCTGATTCCCCAACTCTGATTCCCCACCTCTGATTCCCCAGCTCTGATTCCCCGCCTCAGATTCCCCGCGTCTGATTCCCTGCCTCTGATTCCCCGCCTTTGATTCCCTGCCTCTGATTCCCCATATCTGATTCCCCGCCTCTGATTCCCCAACTCTGATTCCCCGCTTCTGATTCCCCAGCTCTGAATCCCCGCCTCTGATTCCCCGTGTCTGATTCCCTGCCTCTGATTCCCCGCCTCTGATTCCCCATCTGTGATTCACAACCTCTGATGCCCCACCTCTGATTCCCCATATCTGATTCCCCGCCTCTGTTTCCCCGCCTCTGATTCCCCGCCTCTGATTCCCCATATCTGATTCCCCGCCTCTGATTGCCCACCTCTGATTCCCCGCGTCTGATACCCTGCCTCTGATTCCCCGGCTCTGATTCCCCATCTCTGATTCACCACCTCTGATTCCCGGCCTCTGATTCCCCATCTCTGATTCCGCACATCCGATTCCCTGCCTATGATTCCCCACCTCTGATTCCCCGCCTCTGATTCCCCATATCTGATTCCCTGCCTCTGTTTCCCCGCCTCTGATTCCCTACCTCTGTTTCCCCATATCTGATTCCCTGCCTCTGATTCCCCGCCTCTGAATACCAGCCTCTGATTCCCCATATCTGATTCCCCGCCTCTGATTCCCTGCCTCTGATTCCCCAGCTCTGATTCCCCGCCTTTGATAACCCCCGTCTCATTCCCAGCCTCTGAATCCCCGTGTCTGATTTCCTGCCTCTGATTCCCCGCCTCTGATTCCCCATCTCTGATTCACCGCCTCTGATTCCCCATCTCTGATTCCCCACCTCTGATTACGCGTGTCTGATTCCCCGTGTCTGATTCCCTGCCTCTGATTCCACGCCTCTGATTCCCCATATCTGATTCCCTACCACTGATTCCCCTCCTCTGATTCCCCATCTCTGATTCACCACCTCTGATTCCCGGCCTCTGATTGCCCACCTCTGATTCCCCGCCTCTGATTCGCCAGCTATGATTCCCCCCCTCTGATTCCCCGCGTCTGATTCCCCGCCTCTGATTCCCCAACTCTAATACCCCGCCTCTGATTCCCCAGCTCTGATTCCCCTCCTCTGATTCCCCGCATCTGATTCCCTGCCTCTGATTCCCCGCCTCTGATTCCAGGCCTCTGATTCCCAACCTCTGATTCCCCACCTCTGATTCCCAATATCTGATTCCCCGCCTCTGTTTCACCGCCTCTGATTCCCCGCCTCTGTTTCCCCATATCTGATTCCCCGCCTCTGATTCCCCAACTCTGATTCCCCGCCTGTGATTCCCCAGCTCTGATTCCCCGCCTCTGATTCCCCATATCTGATTCCCATCCTCTGATTGCCCACCTCTGATTCCCCGCCTCTGATTCGCCAGCTCTGATTCCCCACCTCTGATTCCCCGCATCTGATTCCCTGCCTCTGATTCCCCGCCTCTGATTCCCCATCTCTGATTCCCCGCCTGTGATTCCCCAGCTCTGATTCCCCGCCTCTGATTCCCCAGCTCTGATTCCCAGCCTCTGATTCCCCGTGTTTGATCCCCTGCCTCTGATTACCTTCCTCTGATTCCCGGCCACTGATACCCCGCTTCTGATTCTGATTCCCTGCCTCTGATTCCCCATCTCTGATTCACCACATCTAATTCCCTGCCTCTGATTTCACGCCCCTGATTCCCCACCTCTGATTCCCCATATCTGAATCCCCGCCTCTGTTTCCACGCCTCTGATTCCCTGCCTCTGATTCCCAACCTCTGATTCCCCACCCCTAATTCCCCATATCTGATTCCCCGCCTCTGTTTCCCTGCCTCTGATTCCCCGCCCCTGTTTCCCCATATCTGATTCCCCGCCTCTGATTCCCCAACTCTGATTCCCCGCCTCTGATTCCCCAGCTCTGATTCCCCGCCTCTGATTCCCCGTGTTTGATTCCCTGCCTCTGATTCCCCGCCTCTGATTCCCCATCTCTGATTCACCGCCTTTGATTCGCCACCTCTGATTCCCCATATCTGATTCCCCACCTCTGTTACCCCGCCTCTGATTCCCCGCCTCTGATTCCCCATATATCATTCCCTGCCTCTGAATCCCCATCTCTGATTCCCGGACTCTGATTCCCCACCTCTGATTCCCGGCCTCTTATTCCCGGCATCTGAACCCCGGCCTCTGATTCCCGGCCTCTGATTCCCCGCTTCTGATTCTGATTCCCTGCCTCTGATTCCCCATCTCTGATTCCGCACATCTGATTCCCTGCATCTGATTCCCCACCTCTGATTCCCCATATCTGATTCCTCGCCTCTGTTTCCCCGCCTCTGATTTTCCGCCTCTGTTTCCCCATATCTAATTCCCCACCTCAGATGCCCCAACTCTGATACCCCGCCTCTGATTCCCCAGCTCCTATTCCCCGCCTCTGATTCCCCGCATCCGTTTCCACATATCTGATTCCCCGCCTCTGTTTCCCCGCCTTTGATTCCCCGCCTCTGTTTCCCCATATCTGATTCCCCGCCTCTGATTCCCAACTATGATTCCCCGCCTCTGATTCCCCAGCTCTGATTCCCCGCCTCTGATTCCCCGCGTTCTATTCCCTGCCTCTGATTCCCCGCCTGTGATTCCCCATCTCTGATTCACCACCTCTGATTCCCCACCTCTGGTTCCCCATATCTAATTCCCCGCCTCTGTTTGCCCGCCTCTGATTCCCCGCCTCTGTTTCCCCATATCTGATTCCCCATGTCTGATTCCCTGCCTCTGATTCCCCGCCTCTGTTTCCCCACCTCTGATTCCCTGCCACTGATTCCCTGCCCCTGATACCCCACCTCTGATTCCCCATATCTGATTCCCTGCCTCTGTTTCCCCGCCTCTGATTCCCCGCCTCTGATTCCCCATATCTGATTCCCCGCCTCTGATTCCCCAACTCTGATTCCCCGCCTCTGATTCCCCAGCTCTGAATCCCCGCCTCTGATTCCCCGCGTCTGTTTCCCCGCCTCTGATTCCCCGTCTCTGTTTCCCCATATCTAAGTCCCCGACACTGATTCCCCAACTCTGATTCCCCACCTCTGATTCCCCAGCTCTGATTCCCCGCCTCTGATTCCCCGCATCTGATTCCCTGCATCTGATTCCCAGCCTCTGATTCCCTGCCTCTGATTCCGAACCTCTGATTCCCCACCTCTGATTCCCCATATCTGATTCCCCGCCTCTGTTTCCCCGCCTCTGATTCCCCGCCTCTGTTTCCCCATATCTGATTCCCGGCCTCTGATTCTCCGCCTCTGATTCCCCGCCTCTGATTCCCTGCCTCTGATTCCCCATCTCCGATTCCGCACATCGGATTACCTGCCTCTGATTCCCCGCCTCTGATACCCCGCCTCTGATTCCCTGCTTCTGATTCCCAACCTCTGATTCCCCACCTCTGATTCCCCATATCTGATTCCCCGCCTCTGTTTCCCCGCCTCTGATTCCCCGCCTCTGATTCCCCAACTCTGAATCCCCGCCTCTGATTCCCCAGCTCTGATTCCCCGCCTCTGATTCCCCGCATCTGATTCCCTGCCTCTGATTCCCCGCCTCTGATTCCAGGCCTCTGATTCCCAGCATCTGATTCCGGCCTCTGATTCCCGGCCTCTGATTCCCTGCTTCTGATTCTGATTCCCTGCCTCTGATTCCCCATCTCTGATTCCGCACATCTGATTCCTTGCCTCTGATTCCCCACCTCTGATTCCCCAGCTCTGATTCCCCGCCTTTGATTCCCCCCGTCTGATTCCCAGCCTCTGAATCCCCGTGTCTGATTTCCTGCCTCTGATTCCCCGCCTCTGATTCCCCATCTCTGATTCACCGCCTCTGATTCCCCACCTCTGATTCCCCATCTCTGATTCCGCACATCCGATTCCCTGCCTCTGATTCCCGAACTCTGATTCCCCGCCTCTGATTCCCCATCTCTGATCCCCCACCTCTGATTCCCCGTGTCTGATTCCCTGCCTCTGATTCCCCGCCTCTGAATACCAGCCTCTGATTCCCCAGCTCTGATTCCCCGCCTTTGATTCCGCACATCTGATTCCCTTCCTCTGATTCCCCGCCTCTGATTTTCCGCCTCTGATTCCCTGCCTCTGATTCCCAACCTCGGATTCCCCACCTCTGATTCCCCATATCTGATTCCCCGCCTCTGTTTCCCCGCCTCTGATTCCCCGCCTCTGATTCCCAACTCTGATTCCCCGCCTCTGATTCCCCAGCTCTGATTCCCCGTGTTTGATTCCCTGCCTCTGATTCACTGCCCTGATTCCCCATCTCTGTTTCACCGCCTTTGATTCGCCACCTCTGATTCCCCATATCTGATTCCCCGCCTCTGTTTCCCCGACTCTGATTCCCTGCCTCTGATTCCCAACCTCTGATTCCACACCTCTGATTCCCCATATCTGATTCCCCGCCTCTATTTCCCCATATCTGATTCCCCGCCTCTGATTCCCCAACTCTGATTCCCCGCCTCTGATTCCCCAGCTCTGATTCCCCGACTCTGATTCCCGGCATCCGATTCCCTGCCTCTGATTCCCTGCCTCTGTTTCCCCATATCTGATTCCCCGCCTCTGATTCCCAACTATGATTCCCCGCCTCTGATTCCCCAGCTCTGATTCCCTGCCTCTGATTCCCTGCGTTCTATTCCCTGCCTCTGATTCCCCGCCTGTGATTCCCCATCACTGATTCACCACCTCTGATTCCCCACATCTGATTCCCCATAACTAATTCCCCGCCTCTGTTTGCCCGCCTCTGATTCCCCGCCTCTGTTTCCCCATATCTGATTCCCCGTCTCTGAATCCCCAACTCTGATTCCCTGCCTCTGATTCCCCAGCTCTGATTCCCCGCCTTTGATTCCCCCCGTCTGATTCCCAGCCTCTGAATCCCCGTGTCTGATTTCCTGCCTCTGATTCCCCGCCTCTGATTCCCCATCTCTGATTCACCGCCTCTGATTCCCCACCTCTGATTCCCCATCTCTGATTCCGCACATCCGATTCCCTGCCTCTGATTCCCGAACTCTGATTCCCCGCCTCTGATTCCCCATCTCTGATTCCCCACCTCTGATTCCCCGTGTCTGATTCCCTGCCTCTGATTCCCCGCCTCTGAATACCAGCCTCTGATTCCCCATATCTGATTCCCCGCCTCTGATTCCCCAGCTCTGATTCCCCGCCTCTGATTCCCCAGCTCTGATTTCCCGCCTCTGATTCCCCGCATCTGATACCCTGCATCTGATTCCAAGCCTCTGATTCCCTGTGATTCCCAACCTCTGATTCCCCACCTCTGATTCCCCATATCTGATTCCCCGCCTCTGTTTCCCCGCCTCGGATTCCCCGCCTCTGTTTCCCCACATCTGATTCCCGGCCTCTGATTCCCCGCCTCTGATTCCCCATATCTGATTCCCTGCCTCTGATTCCCCAACTCTGATTCCCCGCCTCTGATTCCACAGCTCTGAATCCCCGCCTATGATTCCCCGCGTCTGATTCCCTGCCTCTGATTCCCCGCCTCTGATTCCCCATCTCTGATTCACCGCCTTTGATTCGCCACCTCTGATTCCCCATATCTGATTCCCCGCCTCTGTTTCCCCGCCTCTGATTCCCCGCCTCTGATTCTCCATATCTCATTCCCCGCCTCTGAATACCCATCTCTGATTCCCGGACTCTGATTCCCCTCCTCTGATTCCCGGCCTCTTATTCCCAGCATCTGATTCCCGGCCTCTGATTCCCGGCCTCTGATTCCCCGCTTCTGATTCCCTGCCTCTGATTCCCCATCTCTGAGTCCGCACATCTGATTCCCTGCCTCTGATTCCCCACTTCTGATTCCCCATATCTGTTTCCCCGCCTCTGTTTCCCCGCCTCTGATTCCCCGCCTCTGTTTCCCTATATCTAATTCCCCACCTCTGATGCCCCAACTCTGATTCCCCGCCTCTGATTCCCCAGCTCTGATTCCCCGCCTCTGATTCCCTGCATCCGATTCCCCATATCTGATTCCCCGCCTCTGTTTCCCCGCCTCTGATTCCCCGCCTCTGTTTCCCCATATCTGATTCCAGCCTCTGATTCCCAACTATGATTCCCCGCCTCTGATTCCCCAGCTCTGATTCCCTGCCTCTGATTCCCCGCGTTCTATTCCCTGCCTCTGATTCCCCGCCTGTGATTCCCCATCACTGATTCACCACCTCTGATTCCCTACCTCTGATTCCCCATATCTAATTCCCCGCCTCTGTTTGCCCGCCTCTGATTCCCCGCCTCTGTTTCCCCATATCTGATTCCCCGCCTCTGAATCCCCAACTCTGATTCCCTGCCTCAGATTCCCCAGCTCTGATTCCCCGCCTTTGATTCCCCCCGTCTGATTCCCAGCCTCTGAATCCCCTTGTCTGATTTCCTGCCTCTGATTCCCCGCCTCTGATTCCCCATCTCTGATTCACCACCTCTGATTCCCCACCTCTGATTCCCCATCTCTGATTCCGCACATCCAATTCCCTGCCTCTGATTCCCCAACTCTGATTCCCCACCTCTGATTCCCCAGCTCTGATTCCCCGCCTCAGATTCCCCGCGTCTGATTCCCTGCCTCTGATTCCCCGCCTCTGATTCCCTGCCTCTGATTCCCCATATCTGATTCCCCGCCTCTGATTCCCCAACTCTGATTCCCCGCTTCTGATTCCCCAGCTCTGAATCCCCGCCTCTGATTCCCCGTGTCTGATTCCCTGCCTCTGATTCCCCGCCTCTGATTCCCCATCTGTGATTCACAACCTCTGATGCCCCACCTCTGATTCCCCATATCTGATTCCCCGCCTCTGTTTCCCCGCCTCTGATTCCCCGCCTCTGATTCCCCATATCTGATTCCCCGCCTCTGATTGCCCACCTCTGATTCCCCGCGTCTGATACCCTGCCTCTGATTCCCCGCCTCTGATTCCCCATCTCTGATTCACCACCTCTGATTCCCGGCCTCTGATTCCCCATCTCTGATTCCGCACATCCGATTCCCTGCCTATGATTCCCCACCTCTGATTCCCCGCCTCTGATTCCCCATATCTGATTCCCTGCCTCTGTTTCCCCGCCTCTGATTCCCTACCTCTGTTTCCCCATATCTGATTCCCTGCCTCTGATTCCCCGCCTCTGAATACCAGCCTCTGATTCCCCATATCTGATTCCCCGCCTCTGATTCCCTGCCTCTGATTCCCCAGCTCTGATTCCCCGCCTTTGATACCCCCCGTCTCATTCCCAGCCTCTGAATCCCCGTGTCTGATTTCCTGCCTCTGATTCCCCGCCTCTGATTCCCCATCTCTGATTCACCGTCTCTGATTCCCCATCTCTGATTCCCCACCTCTGATTACGCGTGTCTGATTCCCCGTGTCTGATTCCCTGCCTCTGATTCCACGCCTCTGATTCCCCATATCTGATTCCCTACCACTGATTCCCCTCCTCTGATTCCCCATCTCTGATTCACCACCTCTGATTCCCGGCCTCTGATTGCCCACCTCTGATTCCCCGCCTCTGATTCGCCAGCTATGATTCCCCCCCTCTGATTCCCCGCGTCTGATTCCCCGCCTCTGATTCCCCAACTCTAATACCCCGCCTCTGATTCCCCAGCTCTGATTCCCCTCCTCTGATTCCCCGCATCTGATTCCCTGCCTCTGATTCCCCGCCTCTGATTCCAGGCCTCTGATTCCCAACCTCTGATTCCCCCCCTCTGATTCCCCGCGTCTGATTCCCCGCCTCTGATTCCCAAACTCTAATACCCCGCCTCTGATTCCCCAGCTCTGATTCCCCTCCTCTGATTCCCCGCATCTGATTCCCTGCCTCTGATTCCCCGCCTCTGATTCCAGGCCTCTGATTCCCAACCTCTGATTCCCCACCTCTGATTCCCAATATCTGATTCCCCGCCTCTGTTTCACCGCCTCTGATTCCCCGCCTCTGTTTCCCCATATCTGATTCCCCGCCTCTGATTCCCCAACTCTGATTCCCCGCCTGTGATTCCCCAGCTCTGATTCCCCGCCTCTGATTCCCCATATCTGATTCCCATCCTCTGATTGCCCACCTCTGATTCCCCGCCTCTGATTCGCCAGCTCTGATTCCCCACCTCTGATTCCCTGCATCTGATTCCCTGCCTCTGATTCCCCGCCTCTGATTCCCCATCTCTGATTCCCCGCCTGTGATTCCCCAGCTCTGATTCCCCGCCTCTGATTCCCCAGCTCTGATTCCCAGCCTCTGATTCCCCGTGTTTGATCCCCTGCCTCTGATTACCTTCCTCTGATTCCCGGCCACTGATACCCCGCTTCTGATTCTGATTCCCTGCCTCTGATTCCCCATCTCTGATTCACCACATCTAATTCCCTGCCTCTGATTTCACGCCCCTGATTCCCCACCTCTGATTCCCCATATCTGAATCCCCGCCTCTGTTTCCACGCCTCTGATTCCCTGCCTCTGATTCCCAACCTCTGATTCCCCACCCCTGATTCCCCATATCTGATTCCCCGCCTCTGTTTCCCTGCCTCTGATTCCCCGCCCCTGTTTCCCCATATCTGATTCCCCGCCTCTGATTCCCCAACTCTGATTCCCCGCCTCTGATTCCCCAGCTCTGATTCCCCGCCTCTGATTCCCCGTGTTTGATTCCCTGCCTCTGATTCCCCGCCTCTGATTCCCCATCTCTGATTCACCGCCTTTGATTCGCCACCTCTGATTCCCCATATCTGATTCCCCACCTCTGTTACCCCGCCTCTGATTCCCCGCCTCTGATTCCCCATATATCATTCCCTGCCTCTGAATCCCCATCTCTGATTCCCGGACTCTGATTCCCCACCTCTGATTCCCGGCCTCTTATTCCCGGCATCTGAACCCCGGCCTCTGATTCCCGGCTTCTGATTCCCCGCTTCTGATTCTGATTCCCTGCCTCTGATTCCCCATCTCTGATTCCGCACATCTGATTCCCTGCATCTGATTCCCCACCTCTGATTCCCCATATCTGATTCCTCGCCTCTGTTTCCCCGCCTCTGATTTTCCGCCTCTGTTTCCCCATATCTAATTCCCCACCTCAGATGCCCCAACTCTGATACCCCGCCTCTGATTCCCCAGCTCCTATTCCCCGCCTCTGATTCCCCGCATCCGTTTCCCCATATCTGATTCCCCGCCTCTGTTTCCCCGCCTTTGATTCCCCGCCTCTGTTTCCCCATATCTGATTCCCCGCCTCTGATTCCCAACTATGATTCCCCGCCTCTGATTCCCCAGCTCTGATTCCCCGCCTCTGATTCCCCGCGTTCTATTCCCTGCCTCTGATTCCCCGCCTGTGTTTCCCCATCTCTGATTCACCACCTCTGATTCCCCACCTCTGGTTCCCCATATCTAATTCCCCGCCTCTGTTTGCCCGCCTCTGATTCCCCGCCTCTGTTTCCCCATATCTGATTCCCCGTGTCTGATTCCCTGCCTCTGATTCCCCGCCTCTGTTTCCCCGCCTCTGATTCCCTGCCACTGATTCCCTGCCCCTGATACCCCACCTCTGATTCCCCATATCTGATTCCCTGCCTCTGTTTCCCCGCCTCTGATTCCCCGCCTCTGATTCCCCATATCTGATTCCCCGCCTCTGATTCCCCAACTCTGATTCCCCGCCTCTGATTCCCCAGCTCTGAATCCCCGCCTCTGATTCCCCGCGTCTGTTTCCCCGCCTCTGATTCCCCGTCTCTGTTTCCCCATATCTAAGTCCCCGACACTGATTCCCCAACTCTGATTCCCCACCTCTGATTCCCCAGCTCTGATTCCCCGCCTCTGATTCCCCGCATCTGATTCCCTGCATCTGATTCCCAGCCTCTGATTCCCTGCCTCTGATTCCGAACCTCTGATTCCCCACCTCTGATTCCCCATATCTGATTCCCCGCCTCTGTTTCCCCGCCTCTGATTCCCCGCCTCTGTTTCCCCATATCTGATTCCCCGCCTCTGAATCCCCAACTCTGATTCCTTGCCTCAGATTCCCCAGCTCTGATTCCCCGCCTTTGATTCCCCCCGTCTGATTCCCAGCCTCTGAATCCCCTTGTCTGATTTCCTGCCTCTGATTCCCCGCCTCTGATTCCCCATCTCTGATTCACCACCTCTGATTCCCCACCTCTGATTCCCCATCTCTGATTCCGCACATCCAATTCCCTGCCTCTGATTCCCCAACTCTGATTCCCCACCTCTGATTCCCCAGCTCTGATTCCCCGCCTCAGATTCCCCGCGTCTGATTCCCTGCCTCTGATTCCCCGCCTTTGATTCCCTGCCTCTGATTCCCCATATCTGATTCCCCGCCTCTGATTCCCCAACTCTGATTCCCCGCTTCTGATTCCCCAGCTCTGAATCCCCGCCTCTGACTCCCCGTGTCTGATTCCCTGCCTCTGATTCCCCGCCTCTGATTCCCCATCTGTGATTCACAACCTCTGATGCCCCACCTCTGATTCCCCATATCTGATTCCCCGCCTCTGTTTCCCCGCCTCTGATTCCCCGCCTCTGATTCCCCATATCTGATTCCCCGCCTCTGATTGCCCACCTCTGATTCCCCGCGTCTGATACCCTGCCTCTGATTCCCCGGCTCTGATTCCCCATCTCTGATTCACCACCTCTGATTCACGGCCTCTGATTCCCCATCTCTGATTCCGCACATCCGATTCCCTGCCTATGATTCCCCACCTCTGATTCCCCGCCTCTGATTCCCCATATCTGATTCCCTGCCTCTGTTTCCCCGCCTCTGATTCCCTACCTCTGTTTCCCCATATCTGATTCCCTGCCTCTGATTCCCCGCCTCTGAATACCAGCCTCTGATTCCCCATATCTGATTCCCCGCCTCTGATTCCCTGCCTCTGATTCCCCAGCTCTGATTCCCCGCCTTTGATAACCCCCGTCTCATTCCCAGCCTCTGAATCCCCGTGTCTGATTTCCTGCCTCTGATTCCCCGCCTCTGATTCCCCATCTCTGATTCACCGCCTCTGATTCCCCATCTCTGATTCCCCACCTCTGATTACGCGTGTCTGATTCCCCGTGTCTGATTCCCTGCCTCTGATTCCACGCCTCTGATTCCCCATATCTGATTCCCTACCACTGATTCCCCTCCTCTGATTCCCCATCTCTGATTCACCACCTCTGATTCCCGGCCTCTGATTGCCCACCTCTGATTCCCCGCCTCTGATTCGCCAGCTATGATTCCCCCCCTCTGATTCCCCGCGTCTGATTCCCCGCCTCTGATTCCCCAACTCTAATACCCCGCCTCTGATTCCCCAGCTCTGATTCCCCTCCTCTGATTCCCCGCATCTGATTCCCTGCCTCTGATTCCCCGCCTCTGATTCCAGGCCTCTGATTCCCAACCTCTGATTCCCCACCTCTGATTCCCAATATCTGATTCCCCGCCTCTGTTTCACCGCCTCTGATTCCCCGCCTCTGTTTCCCCATATCTGATTCCCCGCCTCTGATTCCCCAACTCTGATTCCCCGCCTGTGATTCCCCAGCTCTGATTCCCCGCCTCTGATTCCCCATATCTGATTCCCATCCTCTGATTGCCCACCTCTGATTCCCCGCCTCTGATTCGCCAGCTCTGATTCCCCACCTCTGATTCCCCGCATCTGATTCCCTGCCTCTGATTCCCCGCCTCTGATTCCCCATCTCTGATTCCCCGCCTGTGATTCCCCAGCTCTGATTCCCCGCCTCTGATTCCCCAGCTCTGATTCCCAGCCTCTGATTCCCCGTGTTTGATCCCCTGCCTCTGATTACCTTCCTCTGATTCCCGGCCACTGATACCCCGCTTCTGATTCTGATTCCCTGCCTCTGATTCCCCATCTCTGATTCACCACATCTAATTCCCTGCCTCTGATTTCACGCCCCTGATTCCCCACCTCTGATTCCCCATATCTGAATCCCCGCCTCTGTTTCCACGCCTCTGATTCCCTGCCTCTGATTCCCAACCTCTGATTCCCCACCCCTGATTCCCCATATCTGATTCCCCGCCTCTGTTTCCCTGCCTCTGATTCCCCGCCCCTGTTTCCCCATATCTGATTCCCCGCCTCTGATTCCCCAACTCTGATTCCCCGCCTCTGATTCCCCAGCTCTGATTCCCCGCCTCTGATTCCCCGTGTTTGATTCCCTGCCTCTGATTCCCCGCCTCTGATTCCCCATCTCTGATTCACCGCCTTTGATTCGCCACCTCTGATTCCGCATATCTGATTCCCCACCTCTGTTACCCCGCCTCTGATTCCCCGCCTCTGATTCCCCATATATCATTCCCTGCCTCTGAATCCCCATCTCTGATTCCCGGACTCTGATTCCCCACCTCTGATTCCCGGCCTCTTATTCCCGGCATCTGAACCCCGGCCTCTGATTCCCGGCCTCTGATTCCCCGCTTCTGATTCTGATTCCCTGCCTCTGATTCCCCATCTCTGATTCCGCACATCTGATTCCCTGCATCTGATTCCCCACCTCTGATTCCCCATATCTGATTCCTCGCCTCTGTTTCCCCGCCTCTGATTTTCCGCCTCTGTTTCCCCATATCTAATTCCCCACCTCAGATGCCCCAACTCTGATACCCCGCCTCTGATTCCCCAGCTCCTATTCCCCGCCTCTGATTCCCCGCATCCGTTTCCCCATATCTGATTCCCCGCCTCTGTTTCCCCGCCTTTGATTCCCCGCCTCTGTTTCCCCATATCTGATTCCCCGCCTCTGATTCCCAACTATGATTCCCCGCCTCTGATTCCCCAGCTCTGATTCCCCGCCTCTGATTCCCCGCGTTCTATTCCCTGCCTCTGATTCCCCGCCTGTGATTCCCCATCTCTGATTCACCACCTCTGATTCCCCACCTCTGGTTCCCCATATCTAATTCCCCGCCTCTGTTTGCCCGCCTCTGATTCCCCGCCTCTGTTTCCCCATATCTGATTCCCCATGTCTGATTCCCTGCCTCTGATTCCCCGCCTCTGTTTCCCCGCCTCTGATTCCCTGCCACTGATTCCCTGCCCCTGATACCCCACCTCTGATTCCCCATATCTGATTCCCTGCCTCTGTTACCCCGCCTCTGATTCCCCGCCTCTGATTCCCCATATCTGATTCCCCGCCTCTAATTCCCCAACTCTGATTCCCCGCCTCTGATTCCCCAGCTCTGAATCCCCGCCTCTGATTCCCCGCGTCTGTTTCCCCGCCTCTGATTCCCCGTCTCTGTTTCCCCATATCTAAGTCCCCGACACTGATTCCCCAACTCTGATTCCCCACCTCTGATTCCCCAGCTCTGATTCCCCGCCTCTGATTCCCCGCATCTGATTCCCTGCATCTGATTCCCAGCCTCTGATTCCCTGCCTCTGATTCCGAACCTCTGATTCCCCACCTCTGATTCCCCATATCTGATTCCCCGCCTCTGTTTCCCCGCCTCTGATTCCCCGCCTCTGTTTCCCCATATCTGATTCCCGGCCTCTGATTCTCCGCCTCTGATTCCCCGCCTCTGATTCCCTGCCTCTGATTCCCCATCTCCGATTCCGCACATCGGATTACCTGCCTCTGATTCCCCGCCTCTGATACCCCGCCTCTGATTCCCTGCTTCTGATTCCCAACCTCTGATTCCCCACCTCTGATTCCCCATATCTGATTCCCCGCCTCTGTTTCCCCGCCTCTGATTCCCCGCCTCTGATTCCCCAACTCTGAATCCCCGCCTCTGATTCCCCAGCTCTGATTCCCCGCCTCTGATTCCCCGCATCTGATTCCCTGCCTCTGATTCCCCGCCTCTGATTCCAGGCCTCTGATTCCCAGCATCTGATTCCGGCCTCTGATTCCTGGCCTCTGATTCCCTGCTTCTGATTCTGATTCCCTGCCTCTGATTCCCCATCTCTGATTCCGCACATCTGATTCCTTGCCTCTGATTCCCCACCTCTGATTCCCCAGCTCTGATTCCCCGCCTTTGATTCCCCCCGTCTGATTCCCAGCCTCTGAATCCCCGTGTCTGATTTCCTGCCTCTGATTCCCCGCCTCTGATTCCCCATCTCTGATTCACCGCCTCTGATTCCCCACCTCTGATTCCCCATCTCTGATTCCGCACATCCGATTCCCTGCCTCTGATTCCCGAACTCTGATTCCCCGCCTCTGATTCCCCATCTCTGATTCCCCACCTCTGATTCCCCGTGTCTGATTCCCTGCCTCTGATTCCCCGCCTCTGAATACCAGCCTCTGATTCCCCAGCTCTGATTCCCCGCCTTTGATTCCGCACATCTGATTCCCTTCCTCTGATTCCCCGCCTCTGATTTTCCGCCTCTGATTCCCTGCCTCTGATTCCCAACCTCGGATTCCCCACCTCTGATTCCCCATATCTGATTCCCCGCCTCTGTTTCCCCGCCTCTGATTCCCCGCCTCTGATTCCCAACTCTGATTCCCCGCCTCTGATTCCCCAGCTCTGATTCCCCGTGTTTGATTCCCTGCCTCTGATTCACTGCCCTGATTCCCCATCTCTGTTTCACCGCCTTTGATTCGCCACCTCTGATTCCCCATATCTGATTCCCCGCCTCTGTTTCCCCGACTCTGATTCCCTGCCTCTGATTCCCAACCTCTGATTCCACACCTCTGATTCCCCATATCTGATTCCCCGCCTCTATTTCCCCATATCTGATTCCCCGCCTCTGATTCCCCAACTCTGATTCCCCGCCTCTGATTCCCCAGCTCTGATTCCCCGACTCTGATTCCCGGCATCCGATTCCCTGCCTCTGATTCCCTGCCTCTGTTTCCCCATATCTGATTCCCCGCCTCTGATTCCCAACTATGATTCCCCGCCTCTGATTCCCCAGCTCTGATTCCCTGCCTCTGATTCCCTGCGTTCTATTCCCTGCCTCTGATTCCCCGCCTGTGATTCCCCATCACTGATTCACCACCTCTGATTCCCCACATCTGATTCCCCATAACTAATTCCCCGCCTCTGTTTGCCCGCCTCTGATTCCCCGCCTCTGTTTCCCCATATCTGATTCCCCGTCTCTGAATCCCCAACTCTGATTCCCTGCCTCTGATTCCCCAGCTCTGATTCCCCGCCTTTGATTCCCCCCGTCTGATTCCCAGCCTCTGAATCCCCGTGTCTGATTTCCTGCCTCTGATTCCCCGCCTCTGATTCCCCATCTCTGATTCACCGCCTCTGATTCCCCACCTCTGATTCCCCATCTCTGATTCCGCACATTTGATTCCCTGCCTCTGATTCCCGAACTCTGATTCCCCGCCTCTGATTCCCCATCTCTGATTCCCCACCTCTGATTCCCCGTGTCTGATTCCCTGCCTCTGATTCCCCGCCTCTGAATACCAGCCTCTGATTCCCCATATCTGATTCCCCGCCTCTGATTCCCCAGCTCTGATTCCCCGCCTCTGATTCCCCAGCTCTGATTCCCCGCCTCTGATTCCCCGCATCTGATACCCTGCATCTGATTCCAAGCCTCTGATTCCCTGTGATTCCCAACCTCTGATTCCCCACCTCTGATTCCCCATATCTGATTCCCCGCCTCTGTTTCCCCGCCTCGGATTCCCCGCCTCTGTTTCCCCACATCTGATTCCCGGCCTCTGATTCCCCGCCTCTGATTCCCCATATCTGATTCCCTGCCTCTGATTCCCCAACTCTGATTCCCCGCCTCTGATTCCACAGCTCTGAATCCCCGCCTATGATTCCCCGCGTCTGATTCCCTGCCTCTGATTCCCCGCCTCTGATTCCCCATCTCTGATTCACCGCCTTTGATTCGCCACCTCTGATTCCCCATATCTGATTCCCCGCCTCTGTTTCCCCGCCTCTGATTCCCCGCCTCTGATTCTCCATATCTCATTCCCCGCCTCTGAATACCCATCTCTGATTCCCGGACTCTGATTCCCCTCCTCTGATTCCCGGCCTCTTATTCCCAGCATCTGATTCCCGGCCTCTGATTCCCGGCCTCTGATTCCCCGCTTCTGATTCCCTGCCTCTGATTCCCCATCTCTGAGTCCGCACATCTGATTCCCTGCCTCTGATTCCCCACTTCTGATTCCCCATATCTGTTTCCCCGCCTCTGTTTCCCCGCCTCTGATTCCCCGCCTCTGTTTCCCTATATCTAATTCCCCACCTCTGATGCCCCAACTCTGATTCCCCGCCTCTGATTCCCCAGCTCTGATTCCCCGCCTCTGATTCCCTGCATCCGATTCCCCATATCTGATTCCCCGCCTCTGTTTCCCCGCATCTGATTCCCCGCCTCTGTTTCCCCATATCTGATTCCAGCCTCTGATTCCCAACTATGATTCCCCGCCTCTGATTCCCCAGCTCTGATTCCCTGCCTCTGATTCCCCGCGTTCTATTCCCTGCCTCTGATTCCCCGCCTGTGATTCCCCATCACTGATTCACCACCTCTGATTCCCTACCTCTGATTCCCCATATCTAATTCCCCGCCTCTGTTTGCCCGCCTCTGATTCCCCGCCTCTGTTTCCCCATATCTGATTCCCCGCCTCTGAATCCCCAACTCTGATTCCCTGCCTCAGATTCCCCAGCTCTGATTCCCCGCCTTTGATTCCCCCCGTCTGATTCCCAGCCTCTGAATCCCCTTGTCTGATTTCCTGCCTCTGATTCCCCGCCTCTGATTCCCCATCTCTGATTCACCACCTCTGATTCCCCACCTCTGATTCCCCATCTCTGATTCCGCACATCCAATTCCCTGCCTCTGATTCCCCAACTCTGATTCCCCACCTCTGATTCCCCAGCTCTGATTCCCCGCCTCAGATTCCCCGCGTCTGATTCCCTGCCTCTGATTCCCCGCCTCTGATTCCCTGCCTCTGATTCCCCATATCTGATTCCCCGCCTCTGATTCCCCAACTCTGATTCCCCGCTTCTGATTCCCCAGCTCTGAATCCCCGCCTCTGATTCCCCGTGTCTGATTCCCTGCCTCTGATTCCCCGCCTCTGATTCCACATCTGTGATTCACAACCTCTGATGCCCCACCTCTGATTCCCCATATCTGATTCCCCGCCTCTGTTTCCCCGCCTCTGATTCCCCGCCTCTGATTCCCCATATCTGATTCCCCGCCTCTGATTGCCCACCTCTGATTCCCCGCGTCTGATACCCTGCCTCTGATTCCCCGCCTCTGATTCCCCATCTCTGATTCACCACCTCTGATTCCCGGCCTCTGATTCCCCATCTCTGATTCCGCACATCCGATTCCCTGCCTATGATTCCCCACCTCTGATTCCCCGCCTCTGATTCCCCATATCTGATTCCCTGCCTCTGTTTCCCCGCCTCTGATTCCCTACCTCTGTTTCCCCATATCTGATTCCCTGCCTCTGATTCCCCGCCTCTGAATACCAGCCTCTGATTCCCCATATCTGATTCCCCGCCTCTGATTCCCTGCCTCTGATTCCCCAGCTCTGATTCCCCGCCTTTGATACCCCCCGTCTCATTCCCAGCCTCTGAATCCCCGTGTCTGATTTCCTGCCTCTGATTCCCCGCCTCTGATTCCCCATCTCTGATTCACCGCCTCTGATTCCCCATCTCTGATTCCCCACCTCTGATTACGCGTGTCTGATTCCCCGTGTCTGATTCCCTGCCTCTGATTCCACGCCTCTGATTCCCCATATCTGATTCCCTACCACTGATTCCCCTCCTCTGATTCCCCATCTCTGATTCACCACCTCTGATTCCCGGCCTCTGATTGCCCACCTCTGATTCCCCGCCTCTGATTCGCCAGCTATGATTCCCCCCCTCTGATTCCCCGCGTCTGATTCCCCGCCTCTGATTCCCCAACTCTAATACCCCGCCTCTGATTCCCCAGCTCTGATTCCCCTCCTCTGATTCCCCGCATCTGATTCCCTGCCTCTGATTCCCCGCCTCTGATTCCAGGCCTCTGATTCCCAACCTCTGATTCCCCCCCTCTGATTCCCCGCGTCTGATTCCCCGCCTCTGATTCCCCAACTCTAATACCCCGCCTCTGATTCCCCAGCTCTGATTCCCCTCCTCTGATTCCCCGCATCTGATTCCCTGCCTCTGATTCCCCGCCTCTGATTCCAGGCCTCTGATTCCCAACCTCTGATTCCCCACCTCTGATTCCCAATATCTGATTCCCCGCCTCTGTTTCACCGCCTCTGATTCCCCGCCTCTGTTTCCCCAGCTCTGATTCCCCGCCTCTGATTCCCCATATCTGATTCCCATCCTCTGATTGCCCACCTCTGATTCCCCGCCTCTGATTCGCCAGCTCTGATTCCCCACCTCTGATTCCCTGCATCTGATTCCCTGCCTCTGATTCCCCGCCTCTGATTCCCCATCTCTGATTCCCCGCCTGTGATTCCCAAGCTCTGATTCCCCGCCTCTGATTCCCCAGCTCTGATTCCCAGCCTCTGATTCCCCGTGTTTGATCCCCTGCCTCTGATTACCTTCCTCTGATTCCCGGCCACTGATACCCCGCTTCTGATTCTGATTCCCTGCCTCTGATTCCCCATCTCTGATTCACCACATCTAATTCCCTGCCTCTGATTTCACGCCCCTGATTCCCCACCTCTGATTCCCCATATCTGAATCCCCGCCTCTGTTTCCACGCCTCTGATTCCCTGCCTCTGATTCCCAACCTCTGATTCCCCACCCCTGATTCCCCATATCTGATTCCCCGCCTCTGTTTCCCTGCCTCTGATTCCCCGCCCCTGTTTCCCCATATCTGATTCCCCGCCTCTGATTCCCCAACTCTGATTCCCCGCCTCTGATTCCCCAGCTCTGATTCCCCGCCTCTGATTCCCCGTGTTTGATTCCCTGCCTCTGATTCCCCGCCTCTGATTCCCCATCTCTGATTCACCGCCTTTGATTCGCCACCTCTGATTCCCCATATCTGATTCCCCACCTCTGTTACCCCGCCTCTGATTCCCCGCCTCTGATTCCCCATATATCATTCCCTGCCTCTGAATCCCCATCTCTGATTCCCGGACTCTGATTCCCCACCTCTGATTCCCGGCCTCTTATTCCCGGCATCTGAACCCCGGCCTCTGATTCCCGGCCTCTGATTCCCCGCTTCTGATTCTGATTCCCTGCCTCTGATTCCCCATCTCTGATTCCGCACATCTGATTCCCTGCATCTGATTCCCCACCTCTGATTCCCCATATCTGATTCCTCGCCTCTGTTTCCCCGCCTCTGATTTTCCGCCTCTGTTTCCCCATATCTAATTCCCCACCTCAGATGCCCCAACTCTGATACCCCGCCTCTGATTCCCCAGCTCCTATTCCCCGCCTCTGATTCCCCGCATCCGTTTCCCCATATCTGATTCCCCGCCTCTGTTTCCCCGCCTTTGATTCCCCGCCTCTGTTTCCCCATATCTGATTCCCCGCCTCTGATTCCCAACTATGATTCCCCGCCTCTGATTCCCCAGCTCTGATTCCCCGCCTCTGATTCCCCGCGTTCTATTCCCTGCCTCTGATTCCCCGCCTGTGATTCCCCATCTCTGATTCACCACCTCTGATTCCCCACCTCTGGTTCCCCATATCTAATTCCCCGCCTCTGTTTGCCCGCCTCTGATTCCCCGCCTCTGTTTCCCCATATCTGATTCCCCGTGTCTGATTCCCTGCCTCTGATTCCCCGCCTCTGTTTCCCCGCCTCTGATTCCCTGCCACTGATTCCCTGCCCCTGATACCCCACCTCTGATTCCCCATATCTGATTCCCTGCCTCTGTTTCCCCGCCTCTGATTCCCCGCCTCTGATTCCCCATATCTGATTCCCCGCCTCTGATTCCCCAACTCTGATTCCCCGCCTCTGATTCCCCAGCTCTGAATCCCCGCCTCTGATTCCCCGCGTCTGTTTCCCCGCCTCTGATTCCCCGTCTCTGTTTCCCCATATCTAAGTCCCCGACACTGATTCCCCAACTCTGATTCCCCACCTCTGATTCCCCAGCTCTGATTCCCCGCCTCTGATTCCCCGCATCTGATTCCCTGCATCTGATTCCCAGCCTCTGATTCCCTGCCTCTGATTCCGAACCTCTGATTCCCCACCTCTGATTCCCCATATCTGATTCCCCGCCTCTGTTTCCCCGCCTCTGATTCCCCGCCTCTGTTTCCCCATATCTGATTCCCGGCCTCTGATTCTCCGCCTCTGATTCCCCGCCTCTGATTCCCTGCCTCTGATTCCCCATCTCCGATTCCGCACATCGGATTACCTGCCTCTGATTCCCCGCCTCTGATTCCCCGCCTCTGATTCCCTGCTTCTGATTCCCAACCTCTGATTCCCCACCTCTGATTCCCCATATCTGATTCCCCGCCTCTGTTTCCCCGCCTCTGATTCCCCGCCTCTGATTCCCCAACTC
This sequence comes from Narcine bancroftii, assembly GCF_036971445.1. Lineage (NCBI taxonomy): Eukaryota > Metazoa > Chordata > Chondrichthyes > Torpediniformes > Narcinidae > Narcine > Narcine bancroftii. The sequence continues at coordinate 269,434,015 of NC_091470.1, forward strand.
TGAATCCCCGCCTCTGATTCCCCAGCTCTGATTCCCCGCCTCTGATTCCCCGCATCTGATTCCCTGCCTCTGATTCCCCGCCTCTGATTCCAGGCCTCTGATTCCCAGCATCTGATTCCGGCCTCTGATTCCCGGCCTCTGATTCCCTGCTTCTGATTCTGATTCCCTGCCTCTGATTCCCCATCTCTGATTCCGCACATCTGATTCCTTGCCTCTGATTCCCCACCTCTGATTCCCCAGCTCTGATTCCCCGCCTTTGATTCCCCCCGTCTGATTCCCAGCCTCTGAATCCCCGTGTCTGATTTCCTGCCTCTGATTCCCCGCCTCTGATTCCCCATCTCTGATTCACCGCCTCTGATTCCCCACCTCTGATTCCCCATCTCTGATTCCGCACATCCGATTCCCTGCCTCTGATTCCCGAACTCTGATTCCCCGCCTCTGATTCCCCATCTCTGATTCCCCACCTCTGATTCCCCGTGTCTGATTCCCTGCCTCTGATTCCCCGCCTCTGAATACCAGCCTCTGATTCCCCATATCTGATTCCCCGCCTCTGATTCCCTGCCTCTGATTCCCCAGCTCTGATTCCCCGCCTTTGATTCCGCACATCTGATTCCCTTCCTCTGATTCCCCGCCTCTGATTTTCCGCCTCTGATTCCCTGCCTCTGATTCCCAACCTCGGATTCCCCACCTCTGATTCCCAATATCTGATTCCCCGCCTCTGTTTCCCCATATCTGATTCCCCGCCTCTGATTCCCCAACTCTGATTCCCCGCCTGTGATTCCCCAGCTCTGATTCCCCGCCTCTGATTCCCCATATCTGATTCCCATCCTCTGATTGCCAACCTCTGATTCCCCGCCTCTGATTCGCCAGCTCTGATTCCCCACCTCTGATTCCCCGCATCTGATTCCCTGCCTCTGATTCCCCGCCTCTGATTCCCCATCTCTGATTCCCCGCCTGTGATTCCCCAGCTCTGATTCCCCGCCTCTGATTCCCCAGCTCTGATTCCCAGCCTCTGATTCCCCGTGTTTGATCCCCTGCCTCTGATTACCTTCCTCTGATTCCCGGCCACTGATACCCCGCTTCTGATTCTGATTCCCTGCCTCTGATTCCCCATCTCTGATTCACCACATCTAATTCCCTGCCTCTGATTTCACGCCCCTGATTCCCCACCTCTGATTCCCCATATCTGAATCCCCGCCTCTGTTTCCACGCCTCTGATTCCCTGCCTCTGATTCCCAACCTCTGATTCCCCACCCCTGATTCCCCATATCTGATTCCCCGCCTCTGTTTCCCTGCCTCTGATTCTCCGCCCCTGTTTCCCCATATCTGATTCCCCGCCTCTGATTCCCCAACTCTGATTCCCCGCCTCTGATTCCCCAGCTCTGATTCCCCGCCTCTGATTCCCCGTGTTTGATTCCCTGCCTCTGATTCCCCGCCTCTGATTCCCCATCTCTGATTCACCGCCTTTGATTCGCCACCTCTGATTCCCCATATCTGATTCCCCACCTCTGTTACCCCGCCTCTGATTCCCCGCCTCTGATTCCCCATATATCATTCCCTGCCTCTGAATCCCCATCTCTGATTCCCGGACTCTGATTCCCCACCTCTTATTCCCGGCCTCTTATTCCCGGCATCTGAACCCCGGCCTCTGATTCCCGGCCTCTGATTCCCCGCTTCTGATTCTGATTCCCTGCCTCTGATTCCCCATCTCTGATTCCGCACATCTGATTCCCTGCATCTGATTCCCCACCTCTGATTCCCCATATCTGATTCCGCGCCTCTGTTTCCCCGCCTCTGATTTTCCGCCTCTGTTTCCCCATATCTAATTCCCCACCTCAGATGCCCCAACTCTGATACCCCGCCTCTGATTCCCCAGCTCCTATTCCCCGCCTCTGATTCCCCGCATCCGTTTCCCCATATCTGATTCCCCGCCTCTGTTTCCCCGCCTTTGATTCCCCGCCTCTGTTTCCCCATATCTGATTCCCCGCCTCTGATTCCCAACTATGATTCCCCGCCTCTGATTCCCCAGCTCTGATTCCCCGCCTCTGATTCCCCGCGTTCTATTCCCTGCCTCTGATTCCCCGCCTGTGATTCCCCATCTCTGATTCACCACCTCTGATTCCCCACCTCTGGTTCCCCATATCTAATTCCCCGCCTCTGTTTGCCCGCCTCTGATTCCCCGCCTCTGTTTCCCCATATCTGATTCCCCGTGTCTGATTCCCTGCCTCTGATTCCCCGCCTCTGTTTCCCAGCCTCTGATTCCCTGCCACTGATTCCCTGCCCCTGATACCCCACCTCTGATTCCCCATATCTGATTCCCTGCCTCTGTTTCCCCGCCTCTGATTCCCCGCCTCTGATTCCCCATATCTGATTCCCCGCCTCTGATTCCCCAACTCTGATTCCCCGCCTCTGATTCCCCAGCTCTGAATCCCCGCCTCTGATTCCCCGCGTCTGTTTCCCCGCCTCTGATTCCCCGTCTCTGTTTCCCCATATCTAAGTCCCCGACACTGATTCCCCAACTCTGATTCCCCACCTCTGATTCCCCAGCTCTGATTCCCCGCCTCTGATTCCCCGCATCTGATTCCCTGCATCTGATTCCCAGCCTCTGATTCCCTGCCTCTGATTTCGAACCTCTGATTCCCCACCTCTGATTCCCCATATCTGATTCCCCGCCTCTGTTTCCCCGCCTCTGATTCCCCGCCTCTGTTTCCCCATATCTGATTCCCGGCCTCTGATTCTCCGCCTCTGATTCCCCGCCTCTGATTCCCTGCCTCTGATTCCCCATCTCCGATTCCGCACATCGGATTACCTGCCTCTGATTCCCCGCCTCTGATTCCCCGCCTCTGATTCCCTGCTTCTGATTCCCAACCTCTGATTCCCCACCTCTGATTCCCCATATCTGATTCCCCGCCTCTGTTTCCCCGCCTCTGATTCCCCGCCTCTGATTCCCCAACTCTGAATCCCCGCCTCTGATTCCCCAGCTCTGATTCCCCGCCTCTGATTCCCCGCATCTGATTCCCTGCCTCTGATTCCCCGCCTCTGATTCCAGGCCTCTGATTCCCAGCATCTGATTCCGGCCTCTGATTCCCGGCCTCTGATTCCCTGCTTCTGATTCTGATTCCCTGCCTCTGATTCCCCATCTCTGATTCCGCACATCTGATTCCTTGCCTCTGATTCCCCACCTCTGATTCCCCAGCTCTGATTCCCCGCCTTTGATTCCCCCCGTCTGATTCCCAGCCTCTGAATCCCCGTGTCTGATTTCCTGCCTCTGATTCCCCGCCTCTGATTCCCCATCTCTGATTCACCGCCTCTGATTCCCCACCTCTGATTCCCCATCTCTGATTCCGCACATCCGATTCCCTGCCTCTGATTCCCGAACTCTGATTCCCCGCCTCTGATTCCCCATCTCTGATTCCCCACCTCTGATTCCCCGTGTCTGATTCCCTGCCTCTGATTCCCCGCCTCTGAATACCAGCCTCTGATTCCCCATATCTGATTCCCCGCCTCTGATTCCCTGCCTCTGATTCCCCAGCTCTGATTCCCCGCCTTTGATTCCGCACATCTGATTCCCTTCCTCTGATTCCCCGCCTCTGATTTTCCGCCTCTGATTCCCTGCCTCTGATTCCCAACCTCGGATTCCCCACCTCTGATTCCCAATATCTGATTCCCCGCCTCTGTTTCCCCGCCTCTGATTCCCCGCCTCTGATTCCCAACTCTGATTCCCCGCCTCTGATTCCCCAGCTCTGATTCCCCGTGTTTAATTCCCTGCCTCTGATTCCCTGCCCTGATTCCCCATCTCTGTTTCACCGCCTTTGATCGCCACCTCTGATTCCCCATATCTGATTCCCCGCCTCTGTTTCCCCGACTCTGATTCCCTGCCTCTGATTCCCAACCTCTGATTCCACACCTCTGATTCCCCATATCTGATTCCCCGCCTCTATTTCCCCATATCTGATTCCCCGCCTCTGATTCCCCAACTCTGATTCCCCGCCTCTGATTCCCCAGCTCTGATTCCCCGACTCTGATTCCCGGCATCCGATTCCCTGCCTCTGATTCCCTGCCTCTGTTTCCCCATATCTGATTCCCCGCCTCTGATTCCCAACTATGATTCCCCGCCTCTGATTCCCCAGCTCTGATTCCCTGCCTCTGATTCCCTGCGTTCTATTCCCTGCCTCTGATTCCCCGCCTGTGATTCCCCATCACTGATTCACCACCTCTGATTCCCCACATCTGATTCCCCATAACTAATTCCCCGCCTCTGTTTGCCCGCCTCTGATTCCCCGCCTCTGTTTCCCCATATCTGATTCCCCGTCTCTGAATCCCCAACTCTGATTCCCTGCCTCTGATTCCCCAGCTCTGATTCCCCGCCTTTGATTCCCCCCGTCTGATTCCCAGCCTCTGAATCCCCGTGTCTGATTTCCTGCCTCTGATTCCCCGCCTCTGATTCCCCATCTCTGATTCACCGCCTCTGATTCCCCACCTCTGATTCCCCATCTCTGATTCCGCACATCCGATTCCCTGCCTCTGATTCCCGAACTCTGATTCCCCGCCTCTGATTCCCCATCTCTGATTCCCCACCTCTGATTCCCCGTGTCTGATTCCCTGCCTCTGATTCCCCGCCTCTGAATACCAGCCTCTGATTCCCCATATCTGATTCCCCGCCTCTGATTCCCTGCCTCTGATTCCCCAGCTCTGATTCCCCGCCTTTGATTGCGCACATCTGATTCCCTTCCTCTGATTCCCCGCCTCTGATTTTCCGCCTCTGATTCCCTGCCTCTGATTCCCAACCTCGGATTCCCCACCTCTGATTCCCCATATCTGATTCCCCGCCTCTGTTTCCCCGCCTCTGATTCCCCGCCTCTGATTCCCAACTCTGATTCCCCGCCTCTGATTCCCCAGCTCTGATTCCCCGTGTTTGATTCCCTGCCTCTGATTCCCTGCCCTGATTCCCCATCTCTGTTTCACCGCCTTTGATTCGCCACCTCTGATTCCCCATATCTCATTCCCCGCCTCTGTTTCCCCGACTCTGATTCCCTGCCTCTGATTCCCAACCTCTGATTCCACACCTCTGATTCCGCATCTCTGAATCCCCGCCTCTATTTCCCCATATCTGATTCCCCGCCTCTGATTCCCCAACTCTGATTCCCCGCCTCTGATTCCCCAGCTCTGATTCCCCGACTCTGATTCCCGGCATCCGATTCCCTGCCTCTGATTCCCCGCCTCTGTTTCCCCATATCTGATTCCCCGCCTCTGATTCCCAACTATGATTCCCCGCCTCTGATTCCCCAGCTCTGATTCCCTGCCTCTGATTCCCTGCGTTCTATTCCCTGCCTCTGATTCCCCGCCTGTGATTCCCCATCACTGATTCACCACCTCTGATTCCCCACATCTGATTCCCCATAACTAATTCCCCGCCTCTGTTTGCCCGCCTCTGATTCCCCGCCTCTGTTTCCCCATATCTGATTCCCCGTCTCTGAATCCCCAACTCTGATTCCCTGCCTCTGATTCCCCAGCTCTGATTCCCCGCCTTTGATTCCCCCCGTCTGATTCCCAGCCTCTGAATCCCCGTGTCTGATTTCCTGCCTCTGATTCCCCGCCTCTGATTCCCCATCTCTGATTCACCGCCTCTGATTCCCCACCTCTGATTCCCCATCTCTGATTCCGCACATCCGATTCCCTGCCTCTGATTCCCGAACTCTGATTCCCCGCCTCTGATTCCCCATCTCTGATTCCCCACCTCTGATTCCCCGTGTCTGATTCCCTGCCTCTGATTCCCCGCCTCTGAATACCAGCCTCTGATTCCCCATATCTGATTCCCCGCCTCTGATTCCCTGCCTCTGATTCCCCAGCTCTGATTCCCCGCCTTTGATTCCCCCCGTCTCCTTCCCAGCCTCTGAATCCCCGTGTCTGATTTCCTGCCTCTGATTCCCCGCCTCTGATTCCCCATCTCTGATTCACCGCCTCTGATTCCCCATCTCTGATTCCCCACCTCTGATTCCCCGTGTCTGATTCCCCGTGTCTGATTCCCTGCCTCTGATTCCACGCCTCTGATTCCCCATATCTGATTCCCTACCACTGATTCCCCTCCTCTGATTCCCCATCTCTGATTCACCACCTCTGATTCCCGGCCTCTGATTGCCCACCTCTGATTCCCCGCATCTGATTCCCCAACTCTAATACCCCGCCTCTGATTCCCCAGCTCTGATTCCCCTCCTCTGATTCCCCGCATCTGATTCCCTGCCTCTGATTCCCCGCCTCTGATTCCAGGCCTCTGATTCCCAACCTCTGATTCCCCACCTCTGATTCCCAATATCTGATTCCCCGCCTCTGTTTCACCGCCTCTGATTCCCCGCCTCTGTTTCCCCATATCTGATTCCCCGCCTCTGATTCCCCAACTCTGATTCCCCGCCTGTGATTCCCCAGCTCTGATTCCCCGCCTCTGATTCCCCATATCTGATTCCCATCCTCTGATTGCCCACCTCTGATTCACCGCCTCTGATTCGCCAGCTCTGATTCCCCACCTCTGATTCCCCGCATCTGATTCCCTGCCTCTGATTCCCCGCCTCTGATTCCCCATCTCTGATTCCCCGCCTGTGATTCCCCAGCTCTGATTCCCCGCCTCTGATTCCCCAGCTCTGATTCCCAGCCTCTGATTCCCCGTGTTTGATCCCCTGCCTCTGATTACCTTCCTCTGATTCCCGGCCACTGATACCCCGCTTCTGATTCTGATTCCCTGCCTCTGATTCCCCATCTCTGATTCACCACATCTAATTCCCTGCCTCTGATTTCACGCCCCTGATTCCCCACCTCTGATTCCCCATATCTGAATCCCCGCCTCTGTTTCAACGCCTCTGATTCCCTGCCTCTGATTCCCAACCTCTGATTCCCCACCCCTGATTCCCCATATCTGATTCCCCGCCTCTGTTTCCCTGCCTCTGATTCCCCGCCCCTGTTTCCCCATATCTGATTCCCCGCCTCTGATTCCCCAACTCTGATTCCCCGCCTCTGATTCCCCAGCTCTGATTCCCCGCCTCTGATTCCCCGTGTTTGATTCCCTGCCTCTGATTCCCCGCCTCTGATTCCCCATCTCTGATTCACCGCCTTTGATTCGCCACCTCTGATTCCCCATATCTGATTCCCCACTTCTGTTACCCCGCCTCTGATTCCCCGCCTCTGATTCCCCATATATCATTCCCTGCCTCTGAATCCCCATCTCTGATTCCCGGACTCTGATTCCCCACCTCTGATTCCCGGCCTCTTATTCCCGGCATCTGAACCCCGGTCTCTGATTCCCGGCCTCTGATTCCCCGCTTCTGATTCTGATTCCCTGCCTCTGATTCCCCATCTCTGATTCCGCACATCTGATTCCCTGCATCTGATTCCCCACCTCTGATTCCCCATATCTGATTCCTCGCCTCTGTTTCCCCGCCTCTGATTTTCCGCCTCTGTTTCCCCATATCTAATTCCCCACCTCAGATGCCCCAACTCTGATACCCCGCCTCTGATTCCCCAGCTCCTATTCCCTGCCTCTGATTCCCCGCATCCGTTTCCCCATATCTGATTCCCCGCCTCTGTTTCCCCGCCTTTGATTCCCCGCCTCTGTTTCCCCATATCTGATTCCCCGCCTCTGATTCCCAACTATGATTCCCCGCCTCTGATTCCCCAGCTCTGATTCCCCGCCTCTGATTCCCCGCGTTCTATTCCCTGCCTCTGATTCCCCGCCTGTGATTCCCCATCTCTGATTCACCACCTCTGATTCCCCACCTCTGATTCCCCATATCTAATTCCCCGCCTCTGTTTGCCCGCCTCTGATTCCCCGCCTCTGTTTCCCCATATCTGATTCCCCGTGTCTGATTCCCTGCCTCTGATTCCCCGCCTCTGTTTCCCCGCCTCTGATTCCCTGCCACTGATTCCCTGCCCCTGATACCCCACCTCTGATTCCCCATATCTGATTCCCCGCCTCTCATTCCCCAACTCTGATTCCCCGCCTCTGATTCCCCAGCTCTGAATCCCCGCCTCTGATTCCCCGCGTCTGTTTCCCCGCCTCTGATTCCCCGCCTCTGTTTCCCCATATCTAAGTCCCCGACACTGATTCCCCAACTCTGATTCCCCACCTCTGATTCCCCAGCTCTGATTCCCCGCCTCTGATTCCCCGCATCTGATTCCCTGCATCTGATTCCCAGCCTCTGATTCCCTGCCTCTGATTCCGAACCTCTGATTCCCCACCTCTGATTCCCCATATCTGATTCGCCGCCTCTGTTTCCCCGCCTCTGATTCCCCGCCTCTGTTTCCCCATATCTGATTCCCGGCCTCTGATTCTCCGCCTCTGATTCCCCGCCTCTGATTCCCTGCCTCTGATTCCCCATCTCCGATTCCGTACATCGGATTACCTTCCCCTGATTCCCCGCCTCTGATTCCCCGCCTCTGATTCCCTGCTTCTGATTCCCAACCTCTGATTCCCCACCTCTGTTTCCCCATATCTGATTCCCCGCCTCTGTTTCCCCGCCTCTGATTCCCCGCCTCTGATTCCCCAACTCTGAATCCCCGCCTCTGATTCCCCAGCTCTGATTCCCCGCCTCTGATTCCCCGCATCTGATTCCCTGCCTCTGATTCCCCGCCTCTGATTCCAGGCCTCTGATTCCCAGCATCTGATTCCGGCCTCTGATTCCCGGCCTCTGATTCCCTGCTTCTGATTCTGATTCCCTGCCTCTGATTCCCCATCTCTGATTCCGCACATCTGATTCCTTGCCTCTGATTCCCCACCTCTGATTCCCCATATCTGATTCCCCGCCTGGGTTTCCCCGCCTCTGATTCCCCGCCTCTGTTTCCCAATATCTAAGTCCCCGCCTCTGATTCCCCAAATCTGATTCCCCACCTCTGATTCCCCAGCTCTGATTCCCCGCCTCTGATTCCCCGCATCTGATTCCCTGCATCTGATTCCAAGCCTCTGATTCCCTGCCTCTGATTCCCAACCTCTGATTCCCCACCTCTGATTCCCCATATCTGATTCCCCGCCTCTGTTTCCCCGCCTCGGATTCCCCGCCTCTGTTTCCCCATATCTGATTCCCGGCTTCTGATTCCCCGCCTCTGATTCCCCGCCTCTGATTCCCTGCCTCTGATTCCCCATCTCCGATTCCGCACATCTGATTCCCTTCCTCTGATTCCCCGCCTCTGATTTTCCGCCTCTGATTCCCTGCCTCTGATTCCCAACCTCGGATTCCCCACCTCTGATTCCCCATATCTGATTCCCCGCCTCTGTTTCCCCGCCTCTGATTCCCCGCCTCTGATTCCCAACTCTGATTCCCCGCCTCTGATTCCCCAGCTCTGATTCCCCGTGTTTGATTCCCTGCCTCTGATTCCCTGCCCTGATTCCCCATCTCTGTTTCACCGCCTTTGATTCGCCACCTCTGATTCCCCATATCTGATTCCCCGCCTCTGTTTCCCATACTCTGATTCCCTGCCTCTGATTCCCAACCTCTGATTCCACACCTCTGATTCCCCATATCTGATTCCCCGCCTCTATTTCCCCATATCTGATTCCCCGCCTCTGATTCCCCAACTCTGATTCCCCGCCTCTGATTCCCCAGCTCTGATTCCCCGACTCTGATTCCCGGCATCCGATTCCCTGCCTCTGATTCCCCGCCTCTGATTCCCCATCTCTGATTCCCCGCCTCTGATTCCCCGTGTCTGATTCCCTGCCTTTGATTCCCCACCTCTGATTCCCCGCCTCTGATTCCCTGCCACTGATTCCCTGCCCCTGATTCCCCACCTCTGATTCCCCACATCTGATTCCCCGCCTCTGTTTCCCCGCCTCTGATTCCCCGCCTCTGATTCCCAATATCTGATTCCCTGCCTCTGATTCCCCAACTCTGATTCCCCGCCTCTGATTCCCCAGCTCTGAATCCCCGCCTCTGATTCCCCGCGTCTGATTCCCTGCCTCTGATTCCCCGCCTTGATTCCCCATCTCTGATTCACAACCTCTGATTCCCCACCTCTGATTCCCTATATTTGATTCCCCGCCTCTGTTTCCCCGCCTCTGATTCCCCGCCTCTGATTACCCATATCTGATTCCCCGCCTCTGATTGTCCACCTCTGATTCCCAGCCTCTGATTCGCCAGCTCTGATTCCCCGCCTCTGATTCCCCGCATCTGATTCCCTGCCTCTGATTCCCCGCCTCTGATTCCCCATCTCTGATTCACCGCCTTTGATTCGCCACCTCTGATTCCCCATATCTGATTCCCCACCTCTGATTCCCGGCCTCTTATTCCCAGCATCTGATTCCCGGCCTCTGATTCCCGGCCTCTGATTCCCCGCTTCTGATTCTGATTCCCTGCCTCTTATTCCCCATCTCTGATTCCGCACATCTGATTCCCTGCCTCTGATTCCCCACCTCTGATTCCCCATATCTGATTCCCCGCCTCTGTTTCCCCGCCTCTGATTCCCGGCCTCTTATTCCCAGCATCTGATTCCCGGCCTCTGATTCCCGGCCTCTGATTCCCCGCTTCTGATTCTGATTCCCTGCCTCTTATTCCCCATCTCTGATTCCGCACATCTGATTCCCTGCCTCTGATTCCCCACCTCTGATTCCCCATATCTGATTCCCCGCCTCTGTTTCCCCACCTCTGATTCCCCGCCTCTGTTTCCCTATATCTAATTCCCCACCTCTGATGCCCCAACTCTGATTCCCCGCCTCTGATTCCCCAGCTCTGATTCCCCGCCTCTGATTCCCTGCATCCGATTCCCCATATCTGATTCCCCGCCTCTGTTTCACCGCCTCTGATTCCCCACCTCTGTTTCCCCATATCTGATTCCCGCCTCTGATTCCCAACTATGAATCCCCTCCTCTGATTCCCCAGCTCTGATTCCCTGCCTCTGATTCCCAGCGTTCTATTCCCTGCCTCTGATTCCCCGCCTGTGATTCCCCATCACTGATTCACCACCTCTGATTCCCTACCTCTGATTCCCCATATCTAATTCCCCGCCTCTGTTTGCCCGCCTCTGATTCCCCGCCTCTGTTTCCCCATATCTGATTCCCCGCCTCTGAATCCCCAACTCTGATTCCCTGCCTCAGATTCCCCAGCTCTGATTCCCCGCCTTTGATTCCCCCCGTCTGATTCCCAGCCTCTGAATCCCCGTGTCTGATTTTCTGCCTCTGATTCCCCGCCTCTGATTCCCCATCTCTGATTCACCTCCTCTGATTCCCCACCTCTGATTCCCCCTCTCTGATTCCGCACATCCAATTCCCTGCCTCTGATTCCCCAACTCTGATTCCCCACCTCTGATTCCCCAGCTCTGATTCCCCGCCTCAGATTCCCCGCGTCTGATTCCCTGCCTCTGATTCCCCGCCTCTGATCCCTGCCTCTGATTCCCCATATCTGATTCCCCGCCTCTGATTCCCCAACTCTGATTCCCCGCTTCTGATTCCCCAGCTCTGAATCCCCGCCTCTGATTCCCCGCATCTGATACCCTGCATCTGATTCCAAGCCTCTGATTCCCTGTGATTCCCAACCTCTGATTCCCCACCTCTGATTCCCCATATCTGATTCCCCGCCTCTGTTTCCCCGCCTCGGATTCCCCGCCTCTGTTTCCCCACATCTGATTCCCGGCCTCATATTCCCCGCCTCTGATTCCCCATATCTGATTCCCTGCCTCTGATTCCCCAACTCTGATTCCCCGCCTCTGATTCCACAGCTCTGAATCCCCGCCTATGATTCCCCGCGTCTGATTCCCTGCCTCTGATTCCCCGCCTCTGATTCCCCATCTCTGATTCACCGCCTTTGATTCGCCACCTCTGATTCCCCATATCTGATTCCCCGCCTCTGTTTCCCCGCCTCTGATTCCCCGCCTCTGATTCTCCATATCTCATTCCCCGCCTCTGAATCCCCATCTCTGATTCCCGGACTCTGATTCCCCTCCTCTGATTCCCGGCCTCTTATTCCCAGCATCTGATTCCCAGCCTCTGATTCCCGGCCTCTGATTCCCCGCTTCTGATTCCCTGCCTCTGATTCCCCATCTCTGAGTCCGCACATCTGATTCCCTGCCTCTGATTCCCCACTTCTGATTCCCCATATCTGTTTCCCCGCCTCTGTTTCCCCGCCTCTGATTCCCCGCCTCTGTTTCCCTATATCTAATTCCCCACCTCTGATGCCCCAACTCTGATTCCCCGCCTCTGATTCCCCAGCTCTGATTCCCCGCCTCTGATTCCCTGCATCCGATTCCCCATATCTGATTCCCCGCCTCTGTTTCCCCGCCTCTGATTCCCCGCCTCTGTTTCCCCATATCTGATTCCAGCCTCTGATTCCCAACTATGATTCCCCGCCTCTGATTCCCCAGCTCTGATTCCCTGCCTCTGATTCCCCGCGTTCTATTCCCTGCCTCTGATTCCCCGCCTGTGATTCCCCATCACTGATTCACCACCTCTGATTCCCTACCTCTGATTCCCCATATCTAATTCCCCGCCTCTGTTTGCCCGCCTCTGATTCCCCGCCTCTGTTTCCCCATATCTGATTCCCCGCCTCTGAATCCCCAACTCTGATTCCCTGCCTCAGATTCCCCAGCTCTGATTCCCCGCCTTTGATTCCCCCCGTCTGATTCCCAGCCTCTGAATCCCCTTGTCTGATTTCCTGCCTCTGATTCCCCGCCTCTGATTCCCCATCTCTGATTCACCACCTCTGATTCCCCACCTCTGATTCCCCATCTCTGATTCCGCACATCCAATTCCCTGCCTCTGATTCCCCAAGTCTGATTCCCCACCTCTGATTCCCCAGCTCTGATTCCCCGCCTCAGATTCCCCGCGTCTGATTCCCTGCCTCTGATTCCCCGCCTCTGATTCCCTGCCTCTGATTCCCCATATCTGATTCCCCGCCTCTGATTCCCCAACTCTGATTCCCCGCTTCTGATTCCCCAGCTCTGAATCCCCGCCTCTGATTCCCCGTGTCTGATTCCCTGCCTCTGATTCCCCGCCTCTGATTCCCCATCTGTGATTCACAACCTATGATGCCCCACCTCTGATTCCCCATATCTGATTCCCCGCCTCTGTTTCCCCGCCTCTGATTCCCCGCCTCTGATTCCCCATATCTGATTCCCCGCCTCTGATTGCCCACCTCTGATTCCCCGCGTCTGATACCCTGCCTCTGATTCCCCGCCTCTGATTCCCCATCTCTGATTCACCACCTCTGATTCCCGGCCTCTGATTCCCCATCTCTGATTCCGCACATCCGATTCCCTGCCTATGATTCCCCACCTCTGATTCCCCGCCTCTGATTCCCCATATCTGATTCCCTGCCTCTGTTTCCCCGCCTCTGATTCCCTACCTCTGTTTCCCCATATCTGATTCCCTGCCTCTGATTCCCCGCCTCTGAATACCAGCCTCTGATTCCCCATATCTGATTCCCCGCCTCTGATTCCCTGCCTCTGATTCCCCAGCTCTGATTCCCCGCCTTTGATACCCCCCGTCTCATTCCCAGCCTCTGAATCCCCGTGTCTGATTTCCTGCCTCTGATTCCCCGCCTCTGATTCCCCATCTCTGATTCACCGCCTCTGATTCCCCATCTCTGATTCCCCACCTCTGATTACGCGTGTCTGATTCCCCGTGTCTGATTCCCTGCCTCTGATTCCACGCCTCTGATTCCCCATATCTGATTCCCTACCACTGATTCCCCTCCTCTGATTCCCCATCTCTGATTCACCACCTCTGATTCCCGGCCTCTGATTGCCCACCTCTGATTCCCCGCCTCTGATTCGCCAGCTATGATTCCCCCCCTCTGATTCCCCGCGTCTGATTCCCCGCCTCTGATTCCCCAACTCTAATACCCCGCCTCTGATTCCCCAGCTCTGATTCCCCTCCTCTGATTCCCCGCATCTGATTCCCTGCCTCTGATTCCCCGCCTCTGATTCCAGGCCTCTGATTCCCAACCTCTGATTCCCCACCTCTGATTCCCAATATCTGATTCCCCGCCTCTGTTTCACCGCCTCTGATTCCCCGCCTCTGTTTCCCCATATCTGATTCCCCGCCTCTGATTCCCCAACTCTGATTCCCCGCCTGTGATTCCCCAGCTCTGATTCCCCGCCTCTGATTCCCCATATCTGATTCCCATCCTCTGATTGTCCACCTCTGATTCCCCGCCTCTGATTCGCCAGCTCTGATTCCCCACCTCTGATTCCCCGCATCTGATTCCCTGCCTCTGATTCCCCGCCTCTGATTCCCCATCTCTGATTCCCCGCCTGTGATTCCCCAGCTCTGATTCCCCGCCTCTGATTCCCCAGCTCTGATTCCCAGCCTCTGATTCCCCGTGTTTGATCCCCTGCCTCTGATTACCTTCCTCTGATTCCCGGCCACTGATACCCCGCTTCTGATTCTGATTCCCTGCCTCTGATTCCCCATCTCTGATTCACCACATCTAATTCCCTGCCTCTGATTTCACGCCCCTGATTCCCCACCTCTGATTCCCCATATCTGAATCCCCGCCTCTGTTTCCACGCCTCTGATTCCCTGCCTCTGATTCCCAACCTCTGATTCCCCACACCTGATTCCCCATATCTGATTCCCCGCCTCTGTTTCCCTGCCTCTGATTCCCCGCCCCTGTTTCCCCATATCTGATTCCCCGCCTCTGATTCCCCAACTCTGATTCCCCGCCTCTGATTCCCCAGCTCTGATGCCCCACCTCTGATTCCCCATATCTGATTCCCCGCCTCTGTTTCCCCGCCTCTGATTCCCCGCCTCTGATTCCCCATATCTGATTCCCCGCCTCTGATTGCCCACCTCTGATTCCCCGCGTCTGATACCCTGCCTCTGATTCCCCGCCTCTGATTCCCCATCTCTGATTCACCACCTCTGATTCCCGGCCTCTGATTCCCCATCTCTGATTCCGCACATCCGATTCCCTGCCTATGATTCCCCACCTCTGATTCCCCGCCTCTGATTCCCCATATCTGATTCCCTGCCTCTGTTTCCCCGCCTCTGATTCCCTACCTCTGTTTCCCCATATCTGATTCCCTGCCTCTGATTCCCCGCCTCTGAATACCAGCCTCTGATTCCCCATATCTGATTCCCCGCCTCTGATTCCCTGCCTCTGATTCCCCAGCTCTGATTCCCCGCCTTTGATACCCCCCGTCTCATTCCCAGCCTCTGAATCCCCGTGTCTGATTTCCTGCCTCTGATTCCCCGCCTCTGATTCCCCATCTCTGATTCACCGCCTCTGATTCCCCATCTCTGATTCCCCACCTCTGATTACGCGTGTCTGATTCCCCGTGTCTGATTCCCTGCCTCTGATTCCACGCCTCTGATTCCCCATATCTGATTCCCTACCACTGATTCCCCTCCTCTGATTCCCCATCTCTGATTCACCACCTCTGATTCCCGGCCTCTGATTGCCCACCTCTGATTCCCCGCCTCTGATTCGCCAGCTATGATTCCCCCCCTCTGATTCCCCGCGTCTGATTCCCCATCTCTGATTCACCGCCTCTGATTCCCCATCTCTGATTCCCCACCTCTGATTACGCGTGTCTGATTCCCCGCATCTGATTCCCTGCCTCTGATTCCCCGCCTCTGATTCCAGGCCTCTGATTCCCAACCTCTGATTCCCCACCTCTGATTCCCAATATCTGATTCCCCGCCTCTGTTTCACCGCCTCTGATTCCCCGCCTCTGTTTCCCCATATCTGATTCCCCGCCTCTGATTCCCCAACTCTGATTCCCCGCCTGTGATTCCCCAGCTCTGATTCCCCGCCTCTGATTCCCCATATCTGATTCCCATCCTCTGATTGTCCACCTCTGATTCCCCGCCTCTGATTCGCCAGCTCTGATTCCCCACCTCTGATTCCCCGCATCTGATTCCCTGCCTCTGATTCCCCGCCTCTGATTCCCCATCTCTGATTCCCCGCCTGTGATTCCCCAGCTCTGATTCCCCGCCTCTGATTCCCCAGCTCTGATTCCCAGCCTCTGATTCCCCGTGTTTGATCCCCTGCCTCTGATTACCTTCCTCTGATTCCCGGCCACTGATACCCCGCTTCTGATTCTGATTCCCTGCCTCTGATTCCCCATCTCTGATTCACCACATCTAATTCCCTGCCTCTGATTTCACGCCCCTGATTCCCCACCTCTGATTCCCCATATCTGAATCCCCGCCTCTGTTTCCACGCCTCTGATTCCCTGCCTCTGATTCCCAACCTCTGATTCCCCACACCTGATTCCCCATATCTGATTCCCCGCCTCTGTTTCCCTGCCTCTGATTCCCCGCCCCTGTTTCCCCATATCTGATTCCCCGCCTCTGATTCCCCAACTCTGATTCCCCGCCTCTGATTCCCCAGCTCTGATTCCCCGCCTCTGATTCCCCGTGTTTGATTCCCTGCCTCTGATTCCCCGCCTCTGATTCCCCATCTCTGATTCACCGCCTTTGATTCGCCACCTCTGATTCCCCATATCTGATTCCCCACCTCTGTTACCCCGCCTCTGATTCCCCGCCTCTGATTCCCCATATATCATTCCCTGCCTCTGAATCCCCATCTCTGATTCCCGGACTCTGATTCCCCACCTCTGATTCCCGGCCTCTTATTCCCGGCATCTGAACCCCGGCCTCTGATTCCCGGCCTCTGATTCCCCGCTTCTGATTCTGATTCCCTGCCTCTGATTCCCCATCTCTGATTCCGCACATCTGATTCCCTGCATCTGATTCCCCACCTCTGATTCCCCATATCTGATTCCTCGCCTCTGTTTCCCCGCCTCTGATTTTCCGCCTCTGTTTCCCCATATCTAATTCCCCACCTCAGATGCCCCAACTCTGATACCCCGCCTCTGATTCCCCAGCTCCTATTCCCCGCCTCTGATTCCCCGCATCCGTTTCCCCATATCTGATTCCCCGCCTCTGTTTCCCCGCCTTTGATTCCCCGCATCTGTTTCCCCATATCTGATTCCCCGCCTCTCATTCCCAACTATGATTCCCCGCCTCTGATTCCCCAGCTCTGATTCCCCGCCTCTGATTCCCCGCGTTCTATTCCCTGACTCTGATTCCCCGCCTGTGATTCCCCATCTCTGATTCACCACCTCTGATTCCCCACCTCTGGTTCCCCATATCTAATTCCCCGCCTCTGTTTGCCCGCCTCTGATTCCCCGCCTCTGTTTCCCCATATCTGATTCCCCGTGTCTGATTCCCTGCCTCTGATTCCCCGCCTCTGTTTCCCCGCCTCTGATTCCCTGCCACTGATTCCCTGCCCCTGATACCCCACCTCTGATTCCCCATATCTGATTCCCTGCCTCTGTTTCCCCGCCTCTGATTCCCCGCCTCTGATTCCCCATATCTGATTCCCCGCCTCTGATTCCCCAACTCTGATTCCCCGCCTCTGATTCCCCAGCTCTGAATCCCCGCCTCTGATTCCCCGCGTCTGTTTCCCCGCCTCTGATTCCCCGTCTCTGTTTCCCCATATCTAAGTCCCCGACACTGATTCCCCAACTCTGATTCCCCACCTCTGATTCCCCAGCTCTGATTCCCCGCCTCTGATTCCCCGCATCTGATTCCCTGCATCTGATTCCCAGCCTCTGATTCCCTGCCTCTGATTCCGAACCTCTGATTCCCCACCTCTGATTCCCCATATCTGATTCCCCGCCTCTGTTTCCCCGCCTCTGATTCCCCGCCTCTGATTCCCCATATCTGATTCCCCGCCTCTGTTTCCCCGCCTCGGATTCCCAGCCTCTGTTTCCCCACATCTGATTCCCGGCCTCTGATTCCCCGCCTCTGATTCCCCATATCTGATTCCCTGCCTCTGATTCCCCAACTCTGATTCCCCGCCTCTGATTCCACAGCTCTGAATCCCCGCCTATGATTCCCCGCGTCTGATTCCCTGCCTCTGATTTCCCGCCTCTGATTCCCCATCTCTGATTCACCGCCTTTGATTCGCCACCTCTGATTCCCTGCCTCTGATTCCCCATCTCTGATTCCGCACATCTGATTCCTTGCCTCTGATTCCCCACCTCTGATTCCCCAGCTCTGATTCCCCGCCTTTGATTCCCCCCGTCTGATTCCCAGCCTCTGAATCCCCGTGTCTGATTTCCTGCCTCTGATTCCCCGCCTCTGATTCCCCATCTCTGATTCACCGCCTCTGATTCCCCACCTCTGATTCCCCATCTCTGATTCCGCACATCCGATTCCCTGCCTCTGATTCCCGAACTCTGATTCCCCGCCTCTGATTCCCCATCTCTGATTCCCCACCTCTGATTCCCCGTGTCTGATTCCCTGCCTCTGATTCCCCGCCTCTGAATACCAGCCTCTGATTCCCCATATCTGATTCCCCGCCTCTGATTCCCTGCCTCTGATTCCCCAGCTCTGATTCCCCGCCTTTGATTCCGCACATCTGATTCCCTTCCTCTGATTCCCCGCCTCTGATTTTCCGCCTCTGATTCCCTGCCTCTGATTCCCAACCTCGGATTCCCCACCTCTGATTCCCAATATCTGATTCCCCGCCTCTGTTTCCCCGCCTCTGATTCCCCGCCTCTGATTCCCAACTCTGATTCCCCGCCTCTGATTCCCCAGCTCTGATTCCCCGTGTTTAATTCCCTGCCTCTGATTCCCTGCCCTGATTCCCCATCTCTGTTTCACCGCCTTTGATCGCCACCTCTGATTCCCCATATCTGATTCCCCGCCTCTGTTTCCCCGACTCTGATTCCCTGCCTCTGATTCCCAACCTCTGATTCCACACCTCTGATTCCCCATATCTGATTCCCCGCCTCTATTTCCCCATATCTGATTCCCCGCCTCTGATTCCCCAACTCTGATTCCCCGCCTCTGATTCCCCAGCTCTGATTCCCCGACTCTGATTCCCGGCATCCGATTCCCTGCCTCTGATTCCCTGCCTCTGTTTCCCCATATCTGATTCCCCGCCTCTGATTCCCAACTATGATTCCCCGCCTCTGATTCCCCAGCTCTGATTCCCTGCCTCTGATTCCCTGCGTTCTATTCCCTGCCTCTGATTCCCCGCCTGTGATTCCCCATCACTGATTCACCACCTCTGATTCCCCACATCTGATTCCCCATAACTAATTCCCCGCCTCTGTTTGCCCGCCTCTGATTCCCCGCCTCTGTTTCCCCATATCTGATTCCCCGTCTCTGAATCCCCAACTCTGATTCCCTGCCTCTGATTCCCCAGCTCTGATTCCCCGCCTTTGATTCCCCCCGTCTGATTCCCAGCCTCTGAATCCCCGTGTCTGATTTCCTGCCTCTGATTCCCCGCCTCTGATTCCCCATCTCTGATTCACCGCCTCTGATTCCCCACCTCTGATTCCCCATCTCTGATTCCGCACATCCGATTCCCTGCCTCTGATTCCCGAACTCTGATTCCCCGCCTCTGATTCCCCATCTCTGATTCCCCACCTCTGATTCCCCGTGTCTGATTCCCTGCCTCTGATTCCCCGCCTCTGAATACCAGCCTCTGATTCCCCATATCTGATTCCCCGCCTCTGATTCCCTGCCTCTGATTCCCCAGCTCTGATTCCCCGCCTTTGATTGCGCACATCTGATTCCCTTCCTCTGATTCCCCGCCTCTGATTTTCCGCCTCTGATTCCCTGCCTCTGATTCCCAACCTCGGATTCCCCACCTCTGATTCCCCATATCTGATTCCCCGCCTCTGTTTCCCCGCCTCTGATTCCCCGCCTCTGATTCCCAACTCTGATTCCCCGCCTCTGATTCCCCAGCTCTGATTCCCCGTGTTTGATTCCCTGCCTCTGATTCCCTGCCCTGATTCCCCATCTCTGTTTCACCGCCTTTGATTCGCCACCTCTGATTCCCCATATCTCATTCCCCGCCTCTGTTTCCCCGACTCTGATTCCCTGCCTCTGATTCCCAACCTCTGATTCCACACCTCTGATTCCGCATCTCTGAATCCCCGCCTCTATTTCCCCATATCTGATTCCCCGCCTCTGATTCCCCAACTCTGATTCCCCGCCTCTGATTCCCCAGCTCTGATTCCCCGACTCTGATTCCCGGCATCCGATTCCCTGCCTCTGATTCCCCGCCTCTGTTTCCCCATATCTGATTCCCCGCCTCTGATTCCCAACTATGATTCCCCGCCTCTGATTCCCCAGCTCTGATTCCCTGCCTCTGATTCCCTGCGTTCTATTCCCTGCCTCTGATTCCCCGCCTGTGATTCCCCATCACTGATTCACCACCTCTGATTCCCCACATCTGATTCCCCATAACTAATTCCCCGCCTCTGTTTGCCCGCCTCTGATTCCCCGCCTCTGTTTCCCCATATCTGATTCCCCGTCTCTGAATCCCCAACTCTGATTCCCTGCCTCTGATTCCCCAGCTCTGATTCCCCGCCTTTGATTCCCCCCGTCTGATTCCCAGCCTCTGAATCCCCGTGTCTGATTTCCTGCCTCTGATTCCCCGCCTCTGATTCCCCATCTCTGATTCACCGCCTCTGATTCCCCACCTCTGATTCCCCATCTCTGATTCCGCACATCCGATTCCCTGCCTCTGATTCCCGAACTCTGATTCCCCGCCTCTGATTCCCCATCTCTGATTCCCCACCTCTGATTCCCCGTGTCTGATTCCCTGCCTCTGATTCCCCGCCTCTGAATACCAGCCTCTGATTCCCCATATCTGATTCCCCGCCTCTGATTCCCTGCCTCTGATTCCCCAGCTCTGATTCCCCGCCTTTGATTCCCCCCGTCTCCTTCCCAGCCTCTGAATCCGCGTGTCTGATTTCCTGCCTCTGATTCCCCGCCTCTGATTCCCCATCTCTGATTCACCGCCTCTGATTCCCCATCTCTGATTCCCCACCTCTGATTCCCCGTGTCTGATTCCCCGTGTCTGATTCCCTGCCTCTGATTCCACGCCTCTGATTCCCCATATCTGATTCCCTACCACTGATTCCCCTCCTCTGATTCCCCATCTCTGATTCACCACCTCTGATTCCCGGCCTCTGATTGCCCACCTCTGATTCCCCGCCTCTGATTCGCCAGCTATGATTCCCCCCCTCTGATTCCCCGCGTCTGATTCCCCGCATCTGATTCCCCAACTCTAATACCCCGCCTCTGATTCCCCAGCTCTGATTCCCCTCCTCTGATTCCCCGCATCTGATTCCCTGCCTCTGATTCCCCGCCTCTGATTCCAGGCCTCTGATTCCCAACCTCTGATTCCCCACCTCTGATTCCCAATATCTGATTCCCCGCCTCTGTTTCACCGCCTCTGATTCCCCGCCTCTGTTTCCCCATATCTGATTCCCCGCCTCTGATTCCCCAACTCTGATTCCCCGCCTGTGATTCCCCAGCTCTGATTCCCCGCCTCTGATTCCCCATATCTGATTCCCATCCTCTGATTGCCCACCTCTGATTCACCGCCTCTGATTCGCCAGCTCTGATTCCCCACCTCTGATTCCCCGCATCTGATTCCCTGCCTCTGATTCCCCGCCTCTGATTCCCCATCTCTGATTCCCCGCCTGTGATTCCCCAGCTCTGATTCCCCGCCTCTGATTCCCCAGCTCTGATTCCCAGCCTCTGATTCCCCGTGTTTGATCCCCTGCCTCTGATTACCTTCCTCTGATTCCCGGCCACTGATACCCCGCTTCTGATTCTGATTCCCTGCCTCTGATTCCCCATCTCTGATTCACCACATCTAATTCCCTGCCTCTGATTTCACGCCCCTGATTCCCCACCTCTGATTCCCCATATCTGAATCCCCGCCTCTGTTTCAACGCCTCTGATTCCCTGCCTCTGATTCCCAACCTCTGATTCCCCACCCCTGATTCCCCATATCTGATTCCCCGCCTCTGTTTCCCTGCCTCTGATTCCCCGCCCCTGTTTCCCCATATCTGATTCCCCGCCTCTGATTCCCCAACTCTGATTCCCCGCCTCTGATTCCCCAGCTCTGATTCCCCGCCTCTGATTCCCCGTGTTTGATTCCCTGCCTCTGATTCCCCGCCTCTGATTCCCCATCTCTGATTCACCGCCTTTGATTCGCCACCTCTGATTCCCCATATCTGATTCCCCACTTCTGTTACCCCGCCTCTGATTCCCCGCCTCTGATTCCCCATATATCATTCCCTGCCTCTGAATCCCCATCTCTGATTCCCGGACTCTGATTCCCCACCTCTGATTCCCGGCCTCTTATTCCCGGCATCTGAACCCCGGTCTCTGATTCCCGGCCTCTGATTCCCCGCTTCTGATTCTGATTCCCTGCCTCTGATTCCCCATCTCTGATTCCGCACATCTGATTCCCTGCATCTGATTCCCCACCTCTGATTCCCCATATCTGATTCCTCGCCTCTGTTTCCCCGCCTCTGATTTTCCGCCTCTGTTTCCCCATATCTAATTCCCCACCTCAGATGCCCCAACTCTGATACCCCGCCTCTGATTCCCCAGCTCCTATTCCCTGCCTCTGATTCCCCGCATCCGTTTCCCCATATCTGATTCCCCGCCTCTGTTTCCCCGCCTTTGATTCCCCGCCTCTGTTTCCCCATATCTGATTCCCCGCCTCTGATTCCCAACTATGATTCCCCGCCTCTGATTCCCCAGCTCTGATTCCCCGCCTCTGATTCCCCGCGTTCTATTCCCTGCCTCTGATTCCCCGCCTGTGATTCCCCATCTCTGATTCACCACCTCTGATTCCCCACCTCTGATTCCCCATATCTAATTCCCCGCCTCTGTTTGCCCGCCTCTGATTCCCCGCCTCTGTTTCCCCATATCTGATTCCCCGTGTCTGATTCCCTGCCTCTGATTCCCCGCCTCTGTTTCCCCGCCTCTGATTCCCTGCCACTGATTCCCTGCCCCTGATACCCCACCTCTGATTCCCCATATCTGATTCCCCGCCTCTCATTCCCCAACTCTGATTCCCCGCCTCTGATTCCCCAGCTCTGAATCCCCGCCTCTGATTCCCCGCGTCTGTTTCCCCGCCTCTGATTCCCCGCCTCTGTTTCCCCATATCTAAGTCCCCGACACTGATTCCCCAACTCTGATTCCCCACCTCTGATTCCCCAGCTCTGATTCCCCGCCTCTGATTCCCCGCATCTGATTCCCTGCATCTGATTCCCAGCCTCTGATTCCCTGCCTCTGATTCCGAACCTCTGATTCCCCACCTCTGATTCCCCATATCTGATTCCCCGCCTCTGTTTCCCCGCCTCTGATTCCCCGCCTCTGTTTCCCCATATCTGATTCCCGGCCTCTGATTCTCCGCCTCTGATTCCCCGCCTCTGATTCCCTGCCTCTGATTCCCCATCTCCGATTCCGCACATCGGATTACCTTCCCCTGATTCCCCACCTCTGATTCCCCGCCTCTGATTCCCTGCTTCTGATTCCCAACCTCTGATTCCCCACCTCTGTTTCCCCATATCTGATTCCCCGCCTCTGTTTCCCCGCCTCTGATTCCCCGCCTCTGATTCCCCAACTCTGAATCCCCGCCTCTGATTCCCCAGCTCTGATTCCCCGCCTCTGATTCCCCGCATCTGATTCCCTGCCTCTGATTCCCCGCCTCTGATTCCAGGCCTCTGATTCCCAGCATCTGATTCCGGCCTCTGATTCCCGGCCTCTGATTCCCTGCTTCTGATTCTGATTCCCTGCCTCTGATTCCCCATCTCTGATTCCGCACATCTGATTCCTTGCCTCTGATTCCCCACCTCTGATTCCCCATATCTGATTCCCCGCCTGGGTTTCCCCGCCTCTGATTCCCCGCCTCTGTTTCCCAATATCTAAGTCCCCGCCTCTGATTCCCCAAATCTGATTCCCCACCTCTGATTCCCCAGCTCTGATTCCCCGCCTCTGATTCCCCGCATCTGATTCCCTGCATCTGATTCCAAGCCTCTGATTCCCTGCCTCTGATTCCCAACCTCTGATTCCCCACCTCTGATTCCCCAGCTCTGATTCCCCGCCTCTGATTCCCCGCATCTGATTCCCCGCCTCTGTTTCCCCGCCTCGGATTCCCCGCCTCTGTTTCCCCATATCTGATTCCCGGCTTCTGATTCCCCGCCTCTGATTCCCCGCCTCTGATTCCCTGCCTCTGATTCCCCATCTCCGATTCCGCACATCTGATTCCCTTCCTCTGATTCCCCGCCTCTGATTTTCCGCCTCTGATTCCCTGCCTCTGATTCCCAACCTCGGATTCCCCACCTCTGATTCCCCATATCTGATTCCCCGCCTCTGTTTCCCCGCCTCTGATTCCCCGCCTCTGATTCCCAACTCTGATTCCCCGCCTCTGATTCCCCAGCTCTGATTCCCCGTGTTTGATTCCCTGCCTCTGATTCCCTGCCCTGATTCCCCATCTCTGTTTCACCGCCTTTGATTCGCCACCTCTGATTCCCCATATCTGATTCCCCGCCTCTGTTTCCCCGACTCTGATTCCCTGCCTCTGATTCCCAACCTCTGATTCCACACCTCTGATTCCCCATATCTGATTCCCCGCCTCTATTTCCCCATATCTGATTCCCCGCCTCTGATTCCCCAACTCTGATTCCCCGCCTCTGATTCCCCAGCTCTGATTCCCCGACTCTGATTCCCGGCATCCGATTCCCTGCCTCTGATTCCCCGCCTCTGATTCCCCATCTCTGATTCCCCGCCTCTGATTCCCCGTGTCTGATTCCCTGCCTTTGATTCCCCACCTCTGATTCCCCGCCTCTGATTCCCTGCCACTGATTCCCTGCCCCTGATTCCCCACCTCTGATTCCCCACATCTGATTCCCCGCCTCTGTTTCCCCGCCTCTGATTCCCCGCCTCTGATTCCCAATATCTGATTCCCTGCCTCTGATTCCCCAACTCTGATTCCCCGCCTCTGATTCCCCAGCTCTGAATCCCCGCCTCTGATACCCCGCGTCTGATTCCCTGCCTCTGATTCCCCGCCTTGATTCCCCATCTCTGATTCACAACCTCTGATTCCCCACCTCTGATTCCCTATATTTGATTCCCCGCCTCTGTTTCCCCGCCTCTGATTCCCCGCCTCTGATTCCCCATATCTGATTCCCCGCCTCTGATTGTCCACCTCTGATTCCCAGCCTCTGATTCGCCAGCTCTGATTCCCCGCCTCTGATTCCCCGCATCTGATTCCCTGCCTCTGATTCCCCGCCTCTGATTCCCCATCTCTGATTCACCGCCTTTGATTCGCCACCTCTGATTCCCCATATCTGATTCCCCACCTCTGATTCCCGGCCTCTTATTCCCAGCATCTGATTCCCGGCCTCTGATTCCCGGCCTCTGATTCCCCGCTTCTGATTCTGATTCCCTGCCTCTTATTCCCCATCTCTGATTCCGCACATCTGATTCCCTGCCTCTGATTCCCCACCTCTGATTCCCCATATCTGATTCCCCGCCTCTGTTTCCCCGCCTCTGATTCCCGGCCTCTTATTCCCAGCATCTGATTCCCGGCCTCTGATTCCCGGCCTCTGATTCCCCGCTTCTGATTCTGATTCCCTGCCTCTTATTCCCCATCTCTGATTCCGCACATCTGATTCCCTGCCTCTGATTCCCCACCTCTGATTCCCCATATCTGATTCCCCGCCTCTGTTTCCCCGCCTCTGATTCCCCGCCTCTGTTTCCCTATATCTAATTCCCCACCTCTGATGCCCCAACTCTGATTCCCCGCCTCTGATTCCCCAGCTCTGATTCCCCGCCTCTGATTCCCTGCATCCGATTCCCCATATCTGATTCCCCGCCTCTGTTTCACCGCCTCTGATTCCCCACCTCTGTTTCCCCATATCTGATTCCCGCCTCTGATTCCCAACTATGAATCCCCTCCTCTGATTCCCCAGCTCTGATTCCCTGCCTCTGATTCCCAGCGTTCTATTCCCTGCCTCTGATTCCCCGCCTGTGATTCCCCATCACTGATTCACCACCTCTGATTCCCTACCTCTGATTCCCCATATCTAATTCCCCGCCTCTGTTTGCCCGCCTCTGATTCCCCGCCTCTGTTTCCCCATATCTGATTCCCCGCCTCTGAATCCCCAACTCTGATTCCCTGCCTCAGATTCCCCAGCTCTGATTCCCCGCCTTTGATTCCCCCCGTCTGATTCCCAGCCTCTGAATCCCCGTGTCTGATTTTCTGCCTCTGATTCCCCGCCTCTGATTCCCCATCTCTGATTCACCTCCTCTGATTCCCCACCTCTGATTCCCCCTCTCTGATTCCGCACATCCAATTCCCTGCCTCTGATTCCCCAACTCTGATTCCCCACCTCTGATTCCCCAGCTCTGATTCCCCGCCTCAGATTCCCCGCGTCTGATTCCCTGCCTCTGATTCCCCGCCTCTGATTCCCTGCCTCTGATTCCCCATATCTGATTCCCCGCCTCTGATTCCCCAACTCTGATTCCCCGCTTCTGATTCCCCAGCTCTGAATCCCCGCCTCTGATTCCCCGCATCTGATACCCTGCATCTGATTCCAAGCCTCTGATTCCCTGTGATTCCCAACCTCTGATTCCCCACCTCTGATTCCCCATATCTGATTCCCCGCCTCTGTTTCCCCGCCTCGGATTCCCCGCCTCTGTTTCCCCACATCTGATTCCCGGCCTCATATTCCCCGCCTCTGATTCCCCATATCTGATTCCCTGCCTCTGATTCCCCAACTCTGATTCCCCGCCTCTGATTCCACAGCTCTGAATCCCCGCCTATGATTCCCCGCGTCTGATTCCCTGCCTCTGATTCCCCGCCTCTGATTCCCCATCTCTGATTCACCGCCTTTGATTCGCCACCTCTGATTCCCCATATCTGATTCCCCGCCTCTGTTTCCCCGCCTCTGATTCCCCGCCTCTGATTCTCCATATCTCATTCCCCGCCTCTGAATCCCCATCTCTGATTCCCGGACTCTGATTCCCCTCCTCTGATTCCCGGCCTCTTATTCCCAGCATCTGATTCCCAGCCTCTGATTCCCGGCCTCTGATTCCCCGCTTCTGATTCCCTGCCTCTGATTCCCCATCTCTGAGTCCGCACATCTGATTCCCTGCCTCTGATTCCCCACTTCTGATTCCCCATATCTGTTTCCCCGCCTCTGTTTCCCCGCCTCTGATTCCCCGCCTCTGTTTCCCTATATCTAATTCCCCACCTCTGATGCCCCAACTCTGATTCCCCGCCTCTGATTCCCCAGCTCTGATTCCCCGCCTCTGATTCCCTGCATCCGATTCCCCATATCTGATTCCCCGCCTCTGTTTCCCCGCCTCTGATTCCCCGCCTCTGTTTCCCCATATCTGATTCCAGCCTCTGATTCCCAACTATGATTCCCCGCCTCTGATTCCCCAGCTCTGATTCCCTGCCTCTGATTCCCCGCGTTCTATTCCCTGCCTCTGATTCCCCGCCTGTGATTCCCCATCACTGATTCACCACCTCTGATTCCCTACCTCTGATTCCCCATATCTAATTCCCCGCCTCTGTTTGCCCGCCTCTGATTCCCCGCCTCTGTTTCCCCATATCTGATTCCCCGCCTCTGAATCCCCAACTCTGATTCCCTGCCTCAGATTCCCCAGCTCTGATTCCCCGCCTTTGATTCCCCCCGTCTGATTCCCAGCCTCTGAATCCCCTTGTCTGATTTCCTGCCTCTGATTCCCCGCCTCTGATTCCCCATCTCTGATTCACCACCTCTGATTCCCCACCTCTGATTCCCCATCTCTGATTCCGCACATCCAATTCCCTGCCTCTGATTCCCCAAGTCTGATTCCCCACCTCTGATTCCCCAGCTCTGATTCCCCGCCTCAGATTCCCCGCGTCTGATTCCCTGCCTCTGATTCCCCGCCTCTGATTCCCTGCCTCTGATTCCCCATATCTGATTCCCCGCCTCTGATTCCCCAACTCTGATTCCCCGCTTCTGATTCCCCAGCTCTGAATCCCCGCCTCTGATTCCCCGTGTCTGATTCCCTGCCTCTGATTCCCCGCCTCTGATTCCCCATCTGTGATTCACAACCTATGATGCCCCACCTCTGATTCCCCATATCTGATTCCCCGCCTCTGTTTCCCCGCCTCTGATTCCCCGCCTCTGATTCCCCATATCTGATTCCCCGCCTCTGATTGCCCACCTCTGATTCCCCGCGTCTGATACCCTGCCTCTGATTCCCCGCCTCTGATTCCCCATCTCTGATTCACCACCTCTGATTCCCGGCCTCTGATTCCCCATCTCTGATTCCGCACATCCGATTCCCTGCCTATGATTCCCCACCTCTGATTCCCCGCCTCTGATTCCCCATATCTGATTCCCTGCCTCTGTTTCCCCGCCTCTGATTCCCTACCTCTGTTTCCCCATATCTGATTCCCTGCCTCTGATTCCCCGCCTCTGAATACCAGCCTCTGATTCCCCATATCTGATTCCCCGCCTCTGATTCCCTGCCTCTGATTCCCCAGCTCTGATTCCCCGCCTTTGATACCCCCCGTCTCATTCCCAGCCTCTGAATCCCCGTGTCTGATTTCCTGCCTCTGATTCCCCGCCTCTGATTCCCCATCTCTGATTCACCGCCTCTGATTCCCCATCTCTGATTCCCCACCTCTGATTACGCGTGTCTGATTCCCCGTGTCTGATTCCCTGCCTCTGATTCCACGCCTCTGATTCCCCATATCTGATTCCCTACCACTGATTCCCCTCCTCTGATTCCCCATCTCTGATTCACCACCTCTGATTCCCGGCCTCTGATTGCCCACCTCTGATTCCCCGCCTCTGATTCGCCAGCTATGATTCCCCCCCTCTGATTCCCCGCGTCTGATTCCCCGCCTCTGATTCCCCAACTCTAATACCCCGCCTCTGATTCCCCAGCTCTGATTCCCCTCCTCTGATTCCCCGCATCTGATTCCCTGCCTCTGATTCCCCGCCTCTGATTCCAGGCCTCTGATTCCCAACCTCTGATTCCCCACCTCTGATTCCCAATATCTGATTCCCCGCCTCTGTTTCACCGCATCTGATTCCCCGCCTCTGTTTCCCCATATCTGATTCCCCGCCTCTGATTCCCAAACTCTGATTCCCCGCCTGTGATTCCCCAGCTCTGATTCCCCGCCTCTGATTCCCCATATCTGATTCCCATCCTCTGATTGTCCACCTCTGATTCCCCGCCTCTGATTCGCCAGCTCTGATTCCCCACCTCTGATTCCCCGCATCTGATTCCCTGCCTCTGATTCCCCGCCTCTGATTCCCCATCTCTGATTCCCCGCCTGTGATTCCCCAGCTCTGATTCCCCGCCTCTGATTCCCCAGCTCTGATTCCCAGCCTCTGATTCCCCGTGTTTGATCCCCTGCCTCTGATTACCTTCCTCTGATTCCCGGCCACTGATACCCCGCTTCTGATTCTGATTCCCTGCCTCTGATTCCCCATCTCTGATTCACCACATCTAATTCCCTGCCTCTGATTTCACGCCCCTGATTCCCCACCTCTGATTCCCCATATCTGAATCCCCGCCTCTGTTTCCACGCCTCTGATTCCCTGCCTCTGATTCCCAACCTCTGATTCCCCACACCTGATTCCCCATATCTGATTCCCCGCCTCTGTTTCCCTGCCTCTGATTCCCCGCCCCTGTTTCCCCATATCTGATTCCCCGCCTCTGATTCCCCAACTCTGATTCCCCGCCTCTGATTCCCCAGCTCTGATTCCCCGCCTCTGATTCCCCGTGTTTGATTCCCTGCCTCTGATTCCCCGCCTCTGATTCCCCATCTCTGATTCACCGCCTTTGATTCGCCACCTCTGATTCCCCATATCTGATTCCCCACCTCTGTTACCCCGCCTCTGATTCCCCGCCTCTGATTCCCCATATATCATTCCCTGCCTCTGAATCCCCATCTCTGATTCCCGGACTCTGATTCCCCACCTCTGATTCCCGGCCTCTTATTCCCGGCATCTGAACCCCGGCCTCTGATTCCCGGCCTCTGATTCCCCGCTTCTGATTCTGATTCCCTGCCTCTGATTCCCCATCTCTGATTCCGCACATCTGATTCCCTGCATCTGATTCCCCACCTCTGATTCCCCATATCTGATTCCTCGCCTCTGTTTCCCCGCCTCTGATTTTCCGCCTCTGTTTCCCCATATCTAATTCCCCACCTCAGATGCCCCAACTCTGATACCCCGCCTCTGATTCCCCAGCTCCTATTCCCCGCCTCTGATTCCCCGCATCCGTTTCCCCATATCTGATTCCCCGCCTCTGTTTCCCCGCCTTTGATTCCCCGCATCTGTTTCCCCATATCTGATTCCCCGCCTCTCATTCCCAACTATGATTCCCCGCCTCTGATTCCCCAGCTCTGATTCCCCGCCTCTGATTCCCCGCGTTCTATTCCCTGCCTCTGATTCCCCGCCTGTGATTCCCCATCTCTGATTCACCACCTCTGATTCCCCACCTCTGGTTCCCCATATCTAATTCCCCGCCTCTGTTTGCCCGCCTCTGATTCCCCGCCTCTGTTTCCCCATATCTGATTCCCCGTGTCTGATTCCCTGCCTCTGATTCCCCGCCTCTGTTTCCCCGCCTCTGATTCCCTGCCACTGATTCCCTGCCCCTGATACCCCACCTCTGATTCCCCATATCTGATTCCCTGCCTCTGTTTCCCCGCCTCTGATTCCCCGCCTCTGATTCCCCATATCTGATTCCCCGCCTCTGATTCCCCAACTCTGATTCCCCGCCTCTGATTCCCCAGCTCTGAATCCCCGCCTCTGATTCCCCGCGTCTGTTTCCCCGCCTCTGATTCCCCGTCTCTGTTTCCCCATATCTAAGTCCCCGACACTGATTCCCCAACTCTGATTCCCCACCTCTGATTCCCCAGCTCTGATTCCCCGCCTCTGATTCCCCGCATCTGATTCCCTGCATCTGATTCCCAGCCTCTGATTCCCTGCCTCTGATTCCGAACCTCTGATTCCCCACCTCTGATTCCCCATATCTGATTCCCCGCCTCTGTTTCCCCGCCTCTGATTCCCCGCCTCTGATTCCCCATATCTGATTCCCCGCCTCTGTTTCCCCGCCTCGGATTCCCAGCCTCTGTTTCCCCACATCTGATTCCCGGCCTCTGATTCCCCGCCTCTGATTCCCCATATCTGATTCCCTGCCTCTGATTCCCCAACTCTGATTCCCCGCCTCTGATTCCACAGCTCTGAATCCCCGCCTATGATTCCCCGCGTCTGATTCCCTGCCTCTGATTTCCCGCCTCTGATTCCCCATCTCTGATTCACCGCCTTTGATTCGCCACCTCTGATTCCCCATATCTGATTCCCCGCCTCTCTTTCCCCGCCTCTGATTCCCCGCCTCTGATTCTCCATATCTCATTCCCCGCCTCTGAATCCCCATCTCTGATTCCCGGACTCTGATTCCCCTCCTCTGATTCCCGGCCTCTTATTCCCAGCATCTGATTCCCGGCCTCTGATTCCCTGCCTCTGATTCCCCGCTTCTGATTCCCTGCCTCTGATTCCCCATCTCTGAGTCCGCACATCTGATTCCCTGCCTCTGATTCCCCACTTCTGATTCCCCATATCTGTTTCCCCGCCTCTGTTTCCCCGCCTCTGATTCCCCGCCTCTGTTTCCCTATATCTAATTCCCCACCTCTGATGCCCCAACTCTGATTCCCCGCCTCTGATTCCCCAGCTCTGATTCCCCGCCTCTGATTCCCTGCATCCGATTCCCCATATCTGATTCCCCGCCTCTGTTTCCCCGCCTCTGATTCCCCGCCTCTGTTTCCCCATATCTGATTCCAGCCTCTGATTCCCAACTATGATTCCCCGCCTCTGATTCCCCAGCTCTGATTCCCTGCCTCTGATTCCCCGCGTTCTATTCCCTGCCTCTGATTCCCCGCCTGTGATTCCCCATCACTGATTCACCACCTCTGATTCCCTACCTCTGATTCCCCATATCTAATTCCCCGCCTCTGTTTGCCCGCCTCTGATTCCCCGCCTCTGTTTCCCCATATCTGATTCCCCGCCTCTGAATCCCCAACTCTGATTCCCTGCCTCAGATTCCCCAGCTCTGATTCCCCGCCTTTGATTCCCCCCGTCTGATTCCCAGCCTCTGAATCCCCTTGTCTGATTTCCTGCCTCTGATTCCCCGCCTCTGATTCCCCATCTCTGATTCACCACCTCTGATTCCCCACCTCTGATTCCCCATCTCTAATTCCGCACATCCAATTCCCTGCCTCTGATTCCCCAACTCTGATTCCCCACCTCTGATTCCCCAGCTCTGATTCCCCGCCTCAGATTCCCCGCGTCTGATTCCCTGCCTCTGATTCCCCGCCTCTGATTCCCTGCCTCTGATTCCCCATATCTGATTCCCCGCCTCTGATTCCCCAACTCTGATTCCCCGCTTCTGATTCCCCAGCTCTGAATCCCCGCCTCTGATTCCCCGTGTCTGATTCCCTGCCTCTGATTCCCCGCCTCTGATTCCCCATCTGTGATTCACAACCTATGATGCCCCACCTCTGATTCCCCATATCTGATTCCCCGCCTCTGTTTCCCCGCCTCTGATTCCCCGCCTCTGATTCCCCATATCTGATTCCCCGCCTCTGATTGCCCACCTCTGATTCCCCGCGTCTGATACCCTGCCTCTGATTCCCCGCCTCTGATTCCCCATCTCTGATTCACCACCTCTGATTCCCGGCCTCTGATTCCCCATCTCTGATTCCGCACATCCGATTCCCTGCCTATGATTCCCCACCTCTGATTCCCCGCCTCTGATTCCCCATATCTGATTCCCTGCCTCTGTTTCCCCGCCTCTGATTCCCTACCTCTGTTTCCCCATATCTGATTCCCTGCCTCTGATTCCCCGCCTCTGAATACCAGCCTCTGATTCCCCATATCTGATTCCCCGCCTCTGATTCCCTGCCTCTGATTCCCCAGCTCTGATTCCCCGCCTTTGATACCCCCCGTCTCATTCCCAGCCTCTGAATCCCCGTGTCTGATTTCCTGCCTCTGATTCCCCGCCTCTGATTCCCCATCTCTGATTCACCGCCTCTGATTCCCCATCTCTGATTCCCCACCTCTGATTACGCGTGTCTGATTCCCCGTGTCTGATTCCCTGCCTCTGATTCCACGCCTCTGATTCCCCATATCTGATTCCCTACCACTGATTCCCCTCCTCTGATTCCCCATCTCTGATTCACCACCTCTGATTCCCGGCCTCTGATTGCCCACCTCTGATTCCCCGCCTCTGATTCGCCAGCTATGATTCCCCCCCTCTGATTCCCCGCGTCTGATTCCCCGCCTCTGATTCCCCAAATCTAATACCCCGCCTCTGATTCCCCAGCTCTGATTCCCCTCCTCTGATTCCCCGCATCTGATTCCCTGCCTCTGATTCCCCGCCTCTGATTCCAGGCCTCTGATTCCCAACCTCTGATTCCCCACCTCTGATTCCCAATATCTGATTCCCCGCCTCTGTTTCACCGCCTCTGATTCCCCGCCTCTGTTTCCCCATATCTGATTCCCCGCCTCTGATTCCCCAACTCTGATTCCCCGCCTGTGATTCCCCAGCTCTGATTCCCCGCCTCTGATTCCCCATATCTGATTCCCATCCTCTGATTGCCCACCTCTGATTCCCCGCCTCTGATTCGCCAGCTCTGATTCCCCACCTCTGATTCCCCGCATCTGATTCCCTGCCTCTGATTCCCCGCCTCTGATTCCCCATCTCTGATTCCCCGCCTGTGATTCCCCAGCTCTGATTCCCCGCCTCTGATTCCCCAGCTCTGATTCCCAGCCTCTGATTCCCCGTGTTTGATCCCCTGCCTCTGATTACCTTCCTCTGATTCCCGGCCACTGATACCCCGCTTCTGATTCTGATTCCCTGCCTCTGATTCCCCATCTCTGATTCACCACATCTAATTCCCTGCCTCTGATTTCACGCCCCTGATTCCCCACCTCTGATTCCCCATATCTGAATCCCCGCCTCTGTTTCCACGCCTCTGATTCCCTGCCTCTGATTCCCAACCTCTGATTCCCCACCCCTGATTCCCCATATCTGATTCCCCGCCTCTGTTTCCCTGCCTCTGATTCCCCGCCCCTGTTTCCCCATATCTGATTCCCCGCCTCTGATTCCCCAACTCTGATTCCCCGCCTCTGATTCCCCAGCTCTGATTCCCCGCCTCTGATTCCCCGTGTTTGATTCCCTGCCTCTGATTCCCCGCCTCTGATTCCCCATCTCTGATTCACCGCCTTTGATTCGCCACCTCTGATTCCCCATATCTGATTCCCCACCTCTGTTACCCCGCCTCTGATTCCCCACCTCTGATTCCCCATATATCATTCCCTGCCTCTGAATCCCCATCTCTGATTCCCGGACTCTGATTCCCCACCTCTGATTCCCGGCCTCTTATTCCCGGCATCTGAACCCCGGTCTCTGATTCCCGGCCTCTGATTCCCCGCTTCTGATTCTGATTCCCTGCCTCTGATTCCCCATCTCTGATTCCGCACATCTGATTCCCTGCATCTGATTCCCCACCTCTGATTCCCCATATCTGATTCCTCGCCTCTGTTTCCCCGCCTCTGATTTTCCGCCTCTGTTTCCCCATATCTAATTCCCCACCTCAGATGCCCCAACTCTGATACCCCGCCTCTGATTCCCCAGCTCCTATTCCCCGCCTCTGATTCCCCGCATCCGTTTCCCCATATCTGATTCCCCGCCTCTGTTTCCCCGCCTTTGATTCCCCGCCTCTGTTTCCCCATATCTGATTCCCCGCCTCTGATTCCCAACTATGATTCCCCGCCTCTGATTCCCCAGCTCTGATTCCCCGCCTCTGATTCCCCGCGTTCTATTCCCTGCCTCTGATTGCCCGCCTGTGATTCCCCATCTCTGATTCACCACCTATGATTCCCCACCTCTGATTCCCCATATCTAATTCCCCGCCTCTGTTTGCCCGCCTCTGATTCCCCGCCTCTGTTTCCCCATATCTGATTCCCCGTGTCTGATTCCCTGCCTCTGATTCCCCGCCTCTGTTTCCCCGCCTCTGATTCCCTGCCACTGATTCCCTGCCCCTGATACCCCACCTCTGATTCCCCATATCTGATTCCCCGCCTCTGATTCCCCAACTCTGATTCCCCGCCTCTGATTCCCCAGCTCTGAATCCCCGCCTCTGATTCCCCGCGTCTGTTTCCCCGCCTCTGATTCCCCGCCTCTGTTTCCCCATATCTAAGTCCCCGACACTGATTCCCCAACTCTGATTCCCCACCTCTGATTCCCCAGCTCTGATTCCCCGCCTCTGATTCCCCGCATCTGATTCCCTGCATCTGATTCCCAGCCTCTGATTCCCTGCCTCTGATTCCGAACCTCTGATTCCCCACCTCTGATTCCCCATATCTGATTCCCCGCCTCTGTTTCCCCGCCTCTGATTCCCCGCCTCTGTTTCCCCATATCTGATTCCCGGCCTCTGATTCTCCGCCTCTGATTCCCCGCCTCTGATTCCCTGCCTCTGATTCCCCATCTCCGATTCCGCACATCGGATTACCTTCCCCTGATTCCCCGCCTCTGATTCCCCGCCTCTGATTCCCTGCTTCTGATTCCCAACCTCTGATTCCCCACCTCTGATTCCCCATATCTGATTCCCCGCCTCTGTTTCCCCGCCTCTGATTCCCCGCCTCTGATTCCCCAACTCTGAATCCCCGCCTCTGATTCCCCAGCTCTGATTCCCCGCCTCTGATTCCCCGCATCTGATTCCCTGCCTCTGATTCCCCGCCTCTGATTCCAGGCCTCTGATTCCCAGCATCTGATTCCGGCCTCTGATTCCCGGCCTCTGATTCCCTGCTTCTGATTCTGATTCCCTGCCTCTGATTCCCCATCTCTGATTCCGCACATCTGATTCCTTGCCTCTGATTCCCCACCTCTGATTCCCCATATCTGATTCCCCGCCTGGGTTTCCCCGCCTCTGATTCCCCGCCTCTGTTTCCCAATATCTAAGTCCCCGCCTCTGATTCCCCAAATCTGATTCCCCACCTCTGATTCCCCAGCTCTGATTCCCCGCCTCTGATTCCCCGCATCTGATTCCCTGCATCTGATTCCAAGCCTCTGATTCCCTGCCTCTGATTCCCAACCTCTGATTCCCCACCTCTGATTCCCCATATCTGATTCCCCGCCTCTGTTTCCCCGCCTCGGATTCCCCGCCTCTGTTTCCCCATATCTGATTCCCGGCCTCTGATTCCCCGCCTCTGATTCCCCGCCTCTGATTCCCTGCCTCTGATTCCCCATCTCCGATTCCGCACATCTGATTCCCTTCCTCTGATTCCCCGCCTCTGATTTTCCGCCTCTGATTCCCTGCCTTTGATTCCCAACCTCGGATTCCCCACCTCTGATTCCCCATATCTGATTCCCCGCCTCTGTTTCCCCGCCTCTGATTCCCCGCCTCTGATTCCCAACTCTGATTCCCAGCCTCTGAATCCCCGTGTCTGATTTCCTGCCTCTGATTCCCTGCCCTGATTCCCCATCTCTGTTTCACCGCCTTTGATTCGCCACCTCTGATTCCCCATATCTGATTCCCCGCCTCTGTTTCCCCGACTCTGATTCCCTGCCTCTGATTCCCAACCTCTGATTCCACACCTCTGATTCCCCATATCTGATTCCCCGCCTCGATTTCCCCATATCTGATTCCCCGCCTCTGATTCCCCAACTCTGATTCCCCGCCTCTGATTCCCCAGCTCTGATTCCCCGACTCTGATTCCCGGCATCCGATTCCCTGCCTCTGATTCCCCGCCTCTGATTCCCCATCTCTGATTCCCCGCCTCTGATTCCCCGTGTCTGATTCCCTGCCTTTGATTCCCCACCTCTGATTCCCCGCCTCTGATTCCCTGCCACTGATTCCCTGCCCCTGATTCCCCACCTCTGATTCCCCACATCTGATTCCCCGCCTCTGTTTCCCCGCCTCTGATTCCCCGCCTCTGATTCCCAATATCTGATTCCCTGCCTCTGATTCCCCAACTCTGATTCCCCGCCTCTGATTCCCCAGCTCCTATTCCCCGCCTCTGATTCCCCGCATCCGTTTCCCGATATCTGATTCCCCGCCTCTGTTTCCCCGCCTTTGATTCCCCGCCTCTGTTTCCCCATATCTGAATCCCCGCCTCTGATTCCCAACTATGATTCCCCGCCTCTGATTCCCCAGCTCTGATTCCCCGCCTCTGATTCCCCGCGTTCTATTCCCTGCCTCTGATTCCCCGCCTGTGATTCCCCATCTCTGATTCACCACCTCTGATTCCCCACCTCTGATTCCCCATATCTAATTCCCCGCCTCTGTTTGCCCGCCTCTGATTCCCCGCCTCTGTTTCCCCATATCTGATTCCCCGTGTCTGATTCCCTGCCTCTGATTCCCCGCCTCTGTTTCCCCGCCTCTGATTCCCTGCCACTGATTCCCTGCCCCTGATACCCCACCTCTGATTCCCCATATCTGATTCCCCGCCTCTGATTCCCCAACTCTGATTCCCCGCCTCTGATTCCCCAGCTCTGAATCCCCGCCTCTGATTCCCCGCGTCTGTTTCCCCGCCTCTGATTCCCCGCCTCTGTTTCCCCATATCTAAGTCCCCGACACTGATTCCCCAACTCTGATTCCCCACCTCTGATTCCCCAGCTCTGATTCCCCGCCTCTGATTCCCCGCATCTGATTCCCTGCATCTGATTCCCAGCCTCTGATTCCCTGCCTCTGATTCCGAACCTCTGATTCCCCACCTCTGATTCCCCATATCTGATTCCCCGCCTCTGTTTCCCCGCCTCTGATTCCCCGCCTCTGTTTCCCCATATCTGATTCCCGGCCTCTGATTCTCCGCCTCTGATTCCCCGCCTCTGATTCCCTGCCTCTGATTCCCCATCTCCGATTCCGCACATCGGATTACCTTCCCCTGATTCCCCGCCTCTGATTCCCCGCCTCTGATTCCCTGCTTCTGATTCCCAACCTCTGATTCCCCACCTCTGATTCCCCATATCTGATTCCCCGCCTCTGTTTCCCCGCCTCTGATTCCCCGCCTCTGATTCCCCAACTCTGAATCCCCGCCTCTGATTCCCCAGCTCTGATTCCCCGCCTCTGATTCCCCGCATCTGATTCCCTGCCTCTGATTCCCCGCCTCTGATTCCAGGCCTCTGATTCCCAGCATCTGATTCCGGCCTCTGATTCCCGGCCTCTGATTCCCTGCTTCTGATTCTGATTCCCTGCCTCTGATTCCCCATCTCTGATTCCGCACATCTGATTCCTTGCCTCTGATTCCCCACCTCTGATTCCCCATATCTGATTCCCCGCCTGGGTTTCCCCGCCTCTGATTCCCCGCCTCTGTTTCCCAATATCTAAGTCCCCGCCTCTGATTCCCCAAATCTGATTCCCCACCTCTGATTCCCCAGCTCTGATTCCCCGCCTCTGATTCCCCGCATCTGATTCCCTGCATCTGATTCCAAGCCTCTGATTCCCTGCCTCTGATTCCCAACCTCTGATTCCCCACCTCTGATTCCCCATATCTGATTCCCCGCCTCTGTTTCCCCGCCTCGGATTCCCCGCCTCTGTTTCCCCATATCTGATTCCCGGCCTCTGATTCCCCGCCTCTGATTCCCCGCCTCTGATTCCCTGCCTCTGATTCCCCATCTCCGATTCCGCACATCTGATTCCCTTCCTCTGATTCCCCGCCTCTGATTTTCCGCCTCTGATTCCCTGCCTCTGATTCCCAACCTCGGATTCCCCACCTCTGATTCCCCATATCTGATTCCCCGCCTCTGCTTCCCCGCCTCTGATTCCCCGCCTCTGATTCCCAACTCTGATTCCCCGCCTCTGATTCCCCAGCTCTGATTCCCCGTGTTTGATTCCCTGCCTCTGATTCCCTGCCCTGATTCCCCATCTCTGTTTCACCGCCTTTGATTCGCCACCTCTGATTCCCCATATCTGATTCCCCGCCTCTGTTTCCCCGACTCTGATTCCCTGCCTCTGATTCCCAACCTCTGATTCCACACCTCTGATTCCCCATATCTGATTCCCCGCCTCTATTTCCCCATATCTGATTCCCCGCCTCTGATTCCCCAACTCTGATTCCCCGCCTTTGATTCCCCACCTCTGATTCCCCGCCTCTGATTCCCTGCCACTGATTCCCTGCCCCTGATTCCCCACCTCTGATTCCCCACATCTGATTCCCCGCCTCTGTTTCCCCGCCTCTGATTCCCCGCCTCTGATTCCCAATATCTGATTCCCTGCCTCTGATTCCCCAACTCTGATTCCCCGCCTCTGATTCCCCAGCTCTGAATCCCCGCCTCTGATTCCCCGCGTCTGATTCCCTGCCTCTGATTCCCCGCCTTGATTCCCCATCTCTGATTCACAACCTCTGATTCCCCACCTCTGATTCCCTATATTTGATTCCCCGCCTCTGTTTCCCCGCCTCTGATTCCCCGCCTCTGATTCCCCATATCTGATTCCCCGCCTCTGATTGTCCACCTCTGATTCCCAGCCTCTGATTCGCCAGCTCTGATTCCCCGCCTCTGATTCCCCGCATCTGATTCCCTGCCTCTGATTCCCCGCCTCTGATTCCCCATCTCTGATTCACCGCCTTTGATTCGCCACCTCTGATTCCCCATATCTGATTCCCCACCTCTGATTCCCGGCCTGTTATTCCCAGCATCTGATTCCCGGCCTCTGATTCCCGGCCTCTGATTCCCCGCTTCTGATTCTGATTCCCTGCCTCTTATTCCCCATCTCTGATTCCGCACATCTGATTCCCTGCCTCTGATTCCCCACCTCTGATTCCCCATATCTGATTCCCCGCCTCTGTTTCCCCGCCTCTGATTCCCGGCCTCTTATTCCCAGCATCTGATTCCCGGCCTCTGATTCCCGGCCTCTGATTCCCCGCTTCTGATTCTGATTCCCTGCCTCTTATTCCCCATCTCTGATTCCGCACATCTGATTCCCTGCCTCTGATTCCCCACCACTGATTCCCCATATCTGATTCCCCGCCTCTGTTTCCCCGCCTCTGATTCCCCGCCTCTGTTTCCCTATATCTAATTCCCCACCTCTGATGCCCCAACTCTGATTCCCCGCCTCTGATTCCCCAGCTCTGATTCCCCGCCTCTGATTCCCTGCATCCGATTCCCCATATCTGATTCCCCGCCTCTGTTTCACCGCCTCTGATTCCCCACCTCTGTTTCCCCATATCTGATTCCCGCCTCTGATTCCCAACTATGAATCCCCTCCTCTGATTCCCCAGCTCTGATTCCCTGCCTCTGATTCCCAGCGTTCTATTCCCTGCCTCTGATTCCCCGCCTGTGATTCCCCATCACTGATTCACCACCTCTGATTCCCTACCTCTGATTCCCCATATCTAATTCCACGCCTCTGTTTGCCCGCCTCTGATTCCCCGCCTCTGTTTCCCCATATCTGATTCCCCGCCTCTGAATCCCCAACTCTGATTCCCTGCCTCAGATTCCCCAGCTCTGATTCCCCGCCTTTGATTCCCCCCGTCTGATTCCCAGCCTCTGAATCCCCGTGTCTGATTTTCTGCCTCTGATTCCCCGCCTCTGATTCCCCACCTCTGATTCACCTCCTCTGATTCCCCACCTCTGATTCCCCCTCTCTGATTCCGCACATCCAATTCCCTGCGTCTGATTCCCCAACTCTGATTCCCCACCTCTGATTCCCCAGCTCTGATTCCCCGCCTCAGATTCCCCGCGTCTGATTCCCTGCCTCTGATTCCCCGCCTCTGATTCCCTGCCTCTGATTCCCCATATCTGATTCCCCGCCTCTGATTCCCCAACTCTGATTCCCCGCTTCTGATTCCCCAGCTCTGAATCC
Organism: Narcine bancroftii; assembly: GCF_036971445.1. Classification (NCBI taxonomy): domain Eukaryota; kingdom Metazoa; phylum Chordata; class Chondrichthyes; order Torpediniformes; family Narcinidae; genus Narcine; species Narcine bancroftii. The sequence continues at coordinate 269,474,643 of NC_091470.1, forward strand.
CCGCCTCTGATTCCCCGCATCTGATACCCTGCATCTGATTCCAAGCCTCTGATTCCCTGTGATTCCCAACCTCTGATTCCCCACCTCTGATTCCCCATATCTGATTCCCCGCCTCTGTTTCCCCGCCTCGGATTCCCCGCCTCTGTTTCCCCACATCTGATTCCCGGCCTCATATTCCCCGCCTCTGATTCCCCATATCTGATTCCCTGCCTCTGATTCCCCAACTCTGATTCCCCGCCTCTGATTCCACAGCTCTGAATCCCCGCCTATGATTCCCCGCGTCTGATTCCCTGCCTCTGATTCCCCGCCTCTGATTCCCCATCTCTGATTCACCGCCTTTGATTCGCCACCTCTGATTCCCCATATCTGATTCCCCGCATCTGTTTCCCCGCCTCTGATTCCCCGCCTCTGATTCTCCATATCTCATTCCCCGCCTCTGAATCCCCATCTCTGATTCCCGGACTCTGATTCCCCTCCTCTGATTCCCGGCCTCTTATTCCCAGCATCTGATTCCCGGCCTCTGATTCCCGGCCTCTGATTCCCCGCTTCTGATTCCCTGCCTCTGATTCCCCATCTCTGAGTCCGCACATCTGATTCCCTGCCTCTGATTCCCCACTTCTGATTCCCCATATCTGTTTCCCCGCCTCTGTTTCCCCGCCTCTGATTCCCCGCCTCTGTTTCCCTATATCTAATTCCCCACCTCTGATGCCCCAACTCTGATTCCCCGCCTCTGATTCCCCAGCTCTGATTCCCCGCCTCTGATTCCCTGCATCCGATTCCCCATATCTGATTCCCTGCCTCTGTTTCCCCGCCTCTGATTCCCCGCCTCTGTTTCCCCATATCTGATTCCAGCCTCTGATTCCCAACTATGATTCCCCGCCTCTGATTCCCCAGCTCTGATTCCCTGCCTCTGATACCCCGCGTTCTATTCCCTGCCTCTGATTCCCCGCCTGTGATTCCCCATCACTGATTCACCACCTCTGATTCCCTACCTCTGATTCCCCATATCTAATTCCCCGCCTCTGTTTGCCCGCCTCTGATTCCCCGCCTCTGTTTGCCCATATCTGATTCCCCGCCTCTGAATCCCCAACTCTGATTCCCTGCCTCAGATTCCCCAGCTCTGATTCCCCGCCTTTGATTCCCCCCGTCTGATTCCCAGCCTCTGAATCCCCTTGTCTGATTTCCTGCCTCTGATTCCCCGCCTCTGATTCCCCATCTCTGATTCACCACCTCTGATTCCCCACCTCTGATTCCCCATCTCTGATTCCGCACATCCAATTCCCTGCCTCTGATTCCCCAACTCTGATTCCCCACCTCTGATTCCCCAGCTCTGATTCCCTGCCTCAGATTCCCCGTGTCTGATTCCCTGCCTCTGATTCCCCGCCTCTGATTCCCTGCCTCTGATTCCCCATATCTGATTCCCCGCCTCTGATTCCCCAACTCTGATTCCCCGCTTCTGATTCCCCAGCTCTGAATCCCCGCCTCTGATTCCCCGTGTCTGATTCCCTGCCTCTGATTCCCCGCCTCTGATTCCCCATCTGTGATTCACAACCTATGATGCCCCACCTCTGATTCCCCATATCTGATTCCCCGCCTCTGTTTCCCCGCCTCTGATTCCCCGCCTCTGATTCCCCATATCTGATTCCCCGCCTCTGATTGCCCACCTCTGATTCCCCGCGTCTGATACCCTGCCTCTGATTCCCCGCCTCTGATTCCCCATCTCTGATTCACCACCTCTGATTCCCGGCCTCTGATTCCCCATCTCTGATTCCGCACATCCGATTCCCTGCCTATGATTCCCCACCTCTGATTCCCCGCCTCTGATTCCCCATATCTGATTCCCTGCCTCTGTTTCCCCGCCTCTGATTCCCTACCTCTGTTTCCCCATATCTGATTCCCTGCCTCTGATTCCCCGCCTCTGAATACCAGCCTCTGATTCCCCATATCTGATTCCCCGCCTCTGATTCCCTGCCTCTGATTCCCCAGCTCTGATTCCCCGCCTTTGATACCCCCCGTCTCATTCCCAGCCTCTGAATCCCCGTGTCTGATTTCCTGCCTCTGATTCCCCGCCTCTGATTCCCCATCTCTGATTCACCGCCTCTGATTCCCCATCTCTGATTCCCCACCTCTGATTACGCGTGTCTGATTCCCCGTGTCTGATTCCCTGCCTCTGATTCCACGCCTCTGATTCCCCATATCTGATTCCCTACCACTGATTCCCCTCCTCTGATTCCCCATCTCTGATTCACCACCTCTGATTCCCGGCCTCTGATTGCCCACCTCTGATTCCCCGCCTCTGATTCGCCAGCTATGATTCCCCCCCTCTGATTCCCCGCGTCTGATTCCCCGCCTCTGATTCCCCAACTCTAATACCCCGCCTCTGATTCCCCAGCTCTGATTCCCCTCCTCTGATTCCCCGCATCTGATTCCCTGCCTCTGATTCCCCGCCTCTGATTCCAGGCCTCTGATTCCCAACCTCTGATTCCCCACCTCTGATTCCCAATATCTGATTCCCCGCCTCTGTTTCACCGCCTCTGATTCCCCGCCTCTGTTTCCCCATATCTGATTCCCCGCCTCCGATTCCCCAACTCTGATTCTCCGCCTGTGATTCCCCAGCTCTGATTCCCCGCCTCTGATTCCCCATATCTGATTCCCATCCTCTGATTGCCCACCTCTGATTCCCCGCCTCTGATTCGCCAGCTCTGATTCCCCACCTCTGATTCCCCGCATCTGATTCCCTGCCTCTGATTCCCCGCCTCTGATTCCCCATCTCTGATTCCCCGCCTGTGATTCCCCAGCTCTGATTCCCCGCCTCTGATTCCCCAGCTCTGATTCCCAGCCTCTGATTCCCCGTGTTTGATCCCCTGCCTCTGATTACCTTCCTCTGATTCCCGGCCACTGATACCCCGCTTCTGATTCTGATTCCCTGCCTCTGATTCCCCACCTCTGATTCCCCATATCTGAATCCCCGCCTCTGTTTCCACGCCTCTGATTCCCTGCCTCTGATTCCCAACCTCTGATTCCCCACCCCTGATTCCCCATATCTGATTCCCCGCCTCTGTTTCCCTGCCTCTGATTCCCCGCCCCTGTTTCCCCATATCTGATTCCCCGCCTCTGATTCCCCAACTCTGATTCCCCGCCTCTGATTCCCCAGCTCTGATTCCCCGCCTCTGATTCCCCGTGTTTGATTCCCTGCCTCTGATTCCCCGCCTCTGATTCCCCATCTCTGATTCACCGCCTTTGATTCGCCACCTCTGATTCCCCATATCTGATTCCCCACCTCTGTTACCCCGCCTCTGATTCCCCGCCTCTGATTCCCCATATATCATTCCCTGCCTCTGAATCCCCATCTCTGATTCCCGGACTCTGATTCCCCACCTCTGATTCCCGGCCTCTTATTCCCGGCATCTGAACCCCGGCCTCTGATTCCCGGCCTCTGATTCCCCGCTTCTGATTCTGATTCCCTGCCTCTGATTCCCCATCTCTGATTCCGCACATCTGATTCCCTGCATCTGATTCCCCACCTCTGATTCCCCATATCTGATTCCTCGCCTCTGTTTCCCCGCCTCTGATTTTCCGCCTCTGTTTCCCCATATCTAATTCCCCACCTCAGATGCCCCAACTCTGATACCCCGCCTCTGATTCCCCAGCTCCTATTCCCCGCCTCTGATTCCCCGCATCCGTTTCCCCATATCTGATTCCCCGCCTCTGTTTCCCCGCCTTTGATTCCCCGCCTCTGTTTCCCCATATCTGATTCCCCGCCTCTGATTCCCAACTATGATTCCCCGCCTCTGATTCCCCAGCTCTGATTCCCCGCCTCTGATTCCCCGCGTTCTATTCCCTGCCTCTGATTCCCCGCCTGTGATTCCCCATCTCTGATTCACCACCTCTGATTCCCCACCTCTGGTTCCCCATATCTAATTCCCCGCCTCTGTTTGCCCGCCTCTGATTCCCCGCCTCTGTTTCCCCATATCTGATTCCCCGTGTCTGATTCCCTGCCTCTGATTCCCGGCCTCTGTTTCCCCGCCTCTGATTCCCTGCCACTGATTCCCTGCCCCTGATACCCCACCTCTGATTCCCCATATCTGATTCCCTGCCTCTGTTTCCCCGCCTCTGATTCCCCGCCTCTGATTCCCCATATCTGATTCCCCGCCTCTGATTCCCCAACTCTGATTCCCCGCCTCTGATTCCCCAGCTCTGAATCCCCGCCTCTGATTCCCCGCGTCTGTTTCCCCGCCTCTGATTCCCCGTCTCTGTTTCCCCATATCTAAGTCCCCGACACTGATTCCCCAACTCTGATTCCCCACCTCTGATTCCCCAGCTCTGATTCCCCGCCTCTGATTCCCCGCATCTGATTCCCTGCATCTGATTCCCAGCCTCTGATTCCCTGCCTCTGATTCCGAACCTCTGATTCCCCACCTCTGATTCCCCATATCTGATTCCCCGCCTCTGTTTCCCCGCCTCTGATTCCCCGCCTCTGATTCCCCATATCTGATTCCCCGCCTCTGTTTCCCCGCCTCGGATTCCCCGCCTCTGTTTCCCCACATCTGATTCCCGGCCTCTGATTCCCCGCCTCTGATTCCCCATATCTGATTCCCTGCCTCTGATTCCCCAACTCTGATTCCCCGCCTCTGATTCCACAGCTCTGAATCCCCGCCTATGATTCCCCGCGTCTGATTCCCTGCCTCTGATTTCCCGCCTCTGATTCCCCATCTCTGATTCACCGCCTTTGATTCGCCACCTCTGATTCCCCATATCTGATTCCCCGCCTCTGTTTCCCCGCCTCTGATTCCCCGCCTCTGATTCTCCATATCTCATTCCCCGCCTCTGAATCCCCATCTCTGATTCCCGGACTCTGATTCCCCTCCTCTGATTCCCGGCCTCTTATTCCCAGCATCTGATACCCGGCCTCTGATTCCCGGCCTCTGATTCCCCGCTTCTAATTCCCTGCCTCTGATTCCCCATCTCTGAGTCCGCACATCTGATTCCCTGCCTCTGATTCCCCACTTCTGATTCCCCATATCTGTTTCCCCGCCTCTGTTTCCCCGCCTCTGATTCCCCGCCTCTGTTTCCCTATATCTAATTCCCCACCTCTGATGCCCCAACTCTGATTCCCCGCCTCTGATTCCCCAGCTCTGATTCCCCGCCTCTGATTCCCTGCATCCGATTCCCCATATCTGATTCCCCGCCTCTGTTTCCCCGCCTCTGATTCCCCGCCTCTGTTTCCCCATATCTGATTCCAGCCTCTGATTCCCAACTATGATTCCCCGCCTCTGATTCCCCAGCTCTGATTCCCTGCCTCTGATTCCCCGCCTTCTATTCCCTGCCTCTGATTCCCCGCCTGTGATTCCCCATCACTGATTCACCACCTCTGATTCCCTACCTCTGATTCCCCATATCTAATTCCCCGCCTCTGTTTGCCCGCCTCTGATTCCCCGCCTCTGTTTCCCCATATCTGATTCCCCGCCTCTGAATCCCCAACTCTGATTCCCTGCCTCAGATTCCCCAGCTCTGATTCCCCGCCTTTGATTCCCCCCGTCTGATTCCCAGCCTCTGAATCCCCTTGTCTGATTTCCTGCCTCTGATTCCCCGCCTCTGATTCCCCATCTCTGATTCACCACCTCTGATTCCCCACCTCTGATTCCCCATCTCTGATTCCGCACATCCAATTCCCTGCCTCTGATTCCCCAACTCTGATTCCCCACCTCTGATTCCCCAGCTCTGATTCCCCGCCTCAGATTCCCCGCGTCTGATTCCCTGCCTCTGATTCCCCGCCTCTGATTCCCTGCCTCTGATTCCCCATATCTGATTCCCCGCCTCTGATTCCCCAACTCTGATTCCCCGCTTCTGATTCCCCAGCTCTGAATCCCCGCCTCTGATTCCCCGTGTCTGATTCCCTGCCTCTGATTCCCCGCCTCTGATTCCCCATCTGTGATTCACAACCTATGATGCCCCACCTCTGATTCCCCATATCTGATTCCCCGCCTCTGTTTCCCCGCCTCTGATTCCCCGCCTCTGATTCCCCATATCTGATTCCCCGCCTCTGATTGCCCACCTCTGATTCCCCGCGTCTGATACCCTGCCTCTGATTCCCCGCCTCTGATTCCCCATCTCTGATTCACCACCTCTGATTCCCGGCCTCTGATTCCCCATCTCTGATTCCGCACATCCGATTCCCTGCCTATGATTCCCCACCTCTGATTCCCCGCCTCTGATTCCCCATATCTGATTCCCTGCCTCTGTTTCCCCGCCTCTGATTCCCTACCTCTGTTTCCCCATATCTGATTCCCTGCCTCTGATTCCCCGCCTCTGAATACCAGCCTCTGATTCCCCATATCTGATTCCCCGCCTCTGATTCCCTGCCTCTGATTCCCCAGCTCTGATTCCCCGCCTTTGATACCCCCCGTCTCATTCCCAGCCTCTGAATCCCCGTGTCTGATTTCCTGCCTCTGATTCCCCGCCTCTGATTCCCCATCTCTGATTCACCGCCTCTGATTCCCCATCTCTGATTCCCCACCTCTGATTACGCGTGTCTGATTCCCCGTGTCTGATTCCCTGCCTCTGATTCCACGCCTCTGATTCCCCATATCTGATTCCCTACCACTGATTCCCCTCCTCTGATTCCCCATCTCTGATTCACCACCTCTGATTCCCGGCCTCTGATTGCCCACCTCTGATTCCCCGCCTCTGATTCGCCAGCTATGATTCCCCGCCTCTGATTCCCCATATCTGATTCCCATCCTCTGATTGCCCACCTCTGATTCCCCGCCTCTGATTCGCCAGCTCTGATTCCCCACCTCTGATTCCCCGCATCTGATTCCCTGCCTCTGATTCCCCGCCTCTGATTCCCCATCTCTGATTCCCCGCCTGTGATTCCCCAGCTCTGTTTCCCCGCCTCTGATTCCCCAGCTCTGATTCCCAGCCTCTGATTCCCCGTGTTTGATCCCCTGCCTCTGATTACCTTCCTCTGATTCCCGGCCACTGATACCCCGCTTCTGATTCTGATTCCCTGCCTCTGATTCCCCATCTCTGATTCACCACATCTAATTCCCTGCCTCTGATTTCACGCCCCTGATTCCCCACCTCTGATTCCCCATATCTGAATCCCCGCCTCTGTTTCCACGCCTCTGATTCACTGCCTCTGATTCCCAACCTCTGATTCCCCACCCCTGATTCCCCATATCTGATTCCCCGCCTCTGTTTCCCTGCCTCTGATTCCCCGCCCCTGTTTCCCCATATCTGATTCCCCGCCTCTGATTCCCCAACTCTGATTCCCCGCCTCTGATTCCCCAGCTCTGATTCCCCGCCTCTGATTCCCCGTGTTTGATTCCCTGCCTCTGATTCCCCGCCTCTGATTCCACATCTCTGATTCACCGCCTTTGATTCGCCACCTCTGATTCCCCATATCTGATTCCCCACCTCTGTTACCCCGCCTCTGATTCCCCGCCTCTGATTCCCCATATATCATTCCCTGCCTCTGAATCCCCATCTCTGATTCCCGGACTCTGATTCCCCACCTCTGATTCCCGGCCTCTTATTCCCGGCATCTGAACCCCGGCCTCTGATTCCCGGCCTCTGATTCCCCGCTTCTGATTCTGATTCCCTGCCTCTGATTCCCCATCTCTGATTCCGCACATCTGATTCCCTGCATCTGATTCCCCACCTCTGATTCCCCATATCTGATTCCTCGCCTCTGTTTCCCCGCCTCTGATTTTCCGCCTCTGTTTCCCCATATCTAATTCCCCACCTCAGATGCCCCAACTCTGATACCCCGCCTCTGATTCCCCAGCTCCTATTCCCCGCCTCTGATTCCCCGCATCCGTTTCCCCATATCTGATTCCCCGCCTCTGTTTCCCCGCCTTTGATTCCCCGCCTCTGTTTCCCCATATCTGATTCCCCGCCTCTGATTCCCAACTATGATTCCCCGCCTCTGATTCCCCAGCTCTGATTCCCCGCCTCTGATTCCCCGCGTTCTATTCCCTGCCTCTGATTCCCCGCCTGTGATTCCCCATCTCTGATTCACCACCTCTGATTCCCCACCTCTGGTTCCCCATATATAATTCCCCGCCTCTGTTTGCCCGCCTCTGATTCCCCGCCTCTGTTTCCCTATATCTGATTCCCCGTTTCTGATTCCCTGCCTCTGATTCCCCGCCTCTGTTTCCCCGCCTCTGATTCCCTGCCACTGATTCCCTGCCCCTGATACCCCACCTCTGATTCCCCATATCTGATTCCCTGCCTCTGTTTCCCCGCCTCTGATTCCCCGCCTCTGATTCCCCATATCTGATTCCCCGCCTCTGATTCCCCAACTCTGATACCCCGCCTCTGATTCCCCAGCTCTGAATCCCCGCCTCTGATTCCCCGCGTCTGTTTCCCCGCCTCTGATTCCCCGTCTCTGTTTCCCCATATCTAAGTCCCCGACACTGATTCCCCAACTCTGATTCCCCACCTCTGATTCCCCAGCTCTGATTCCCCGCCTCTGATTCCCCGCATCTGATTCCCTGCATCTGATTCCCAGCCTCTGATTCCCTGCCTCTGATTCCGAACCTCTGATTCCCCACCTCTGATTCCCCATATCTGATTCCCCGCCTCTGTTTCCCCGCCTCTGATTCCCCGCCTCTGTTTCCCCATATCTGATTCCCGGCCTCTGATTCTCCGCCTCTGATTCCCCGCCTCTGATTCCCTGCCTCTGATTCCCAATCTCCGATTCCGCACATCGGATTACCTGCCTCTGATTCCCCGCCTCTGATTCCCCGCCTCTGATTCCCTGCTTCTGATTCCCAACCTCTGATTCCCCACCTCTGATTCCCCATATCTGATTCCCCGCCTCTGTTTCCCCGCCTCTGATTCCCCGCCTCTGATTCCCCAACTCTGAATCCCCGCCTCTGATTCCCCAGCTCTGATTCCCCGCCTCTGATTCCACGCATCTGATTCCCTGCCTCTGATTCCCCGCCTCTGATTCCAGGCCTCTGATTCCCAGCATCTGATTCCGGCCTCTGATTCCCGGCCTCTGATTCCCTGCTTCTGATTCTGATTCCCTGCCTCTGATTCCCCATCTCTGATTCCGCACATCTGATTCCTTGCCTCTGATTCCCCAGCTCTGATTCCCCAGCTCTGATTCCCCGCCTTTGATTCCCCCCGTCTGATTCCCAGCCTCTGAATCCCCGTGTCTGATTTCCTGCCTCTGATTCCCCGCCTCTGATTCCCCATCTCTGATTCACCGCCTCTGATTCCCCACCTCTGATTCCCCATCTCTGATTCCGCACATCCGATTCCCTGCCTCTGATTCCCGAACTCTGATTCCCCGCCTCTGATTCCCCATCTCTGATTCCCCACCTCTGATTCCCCGTGTCTGATTCCCTGCCTCTGATTCCCCGCCTCTGAATACCAGCCTCTGATTCCCCATATCTGATTCCCCGCCTCTGATTCCCTGCCTCTGATTCCCCAGCTCTGATTCCCCGCCTTTGATTCCGCACATCTGATTCCCTTCCTCTGATTCCCCGCCTCTGATTTTCCGCCTCTGATTCCCTGCCTCTGATTCCCAACCTCGGATTCCCCACCTCTGATTCCCCATATCTGATTCCCCGCCTCTGTTTCCCCGCCTCTGATTCCCCGCCTCTGATTCCCAACTCTGATTCCCCGCCTCTGATTCCCCAGCTCTGATTCCCCGTGTTTGATTCCCTGCCTCTGATTCCCTGCCCTGATTCCCCATCTCTGTTTCACCGCCTTTGATTCGCCACCTCTGATTCCCCATATCTGATTCCCCGCCTCTGTTTCCCCGACTCTGATTCCCTGCCTCTGATTCCCAACCTCTGATTCCACACCTCTGATTCCCCATATCTGATTCCCCGCCTCTATTTCCCCATATCTGATTCCCCGCCTCTGATTCCCCAACTCTGATTCCCCGCCTCTGATTCCCCAGCTCTGATTCCCCGACTCTGATTCCCGGCATCCGATTCCCTGCCTCTGATTCCCTGCCTCTGTTTCCCCATATCTGATTCCCCGCCTCTGATTCCCAACTATGATTCCCCGCCTCTGATTCCCCAGCTCTGATTCCCTGCCTCTGATTCCCTGCGTTCTATTCCCTGCCTCTGATTCCCCGCCTGTGATTCCCCATCACTGATTCACCACCTCTGATTCCCCACATCTGATTCCCCATAACTAATTCCCCGCCTCTGTTTGCCCGCCTCTGATTCCCCGCCTCTGTTTCCCCATATCTGATTCCCCGTCTCTGAATCCCCAACTCTGATTCCCTGCCTCTGATTCCCCAGCTCTGATTCCCCGCCTTTGATTCCCCCCGTCTGATTCCCAGCCTCTGAATCCCCGTGTCTGATTTCCTGCCTCTGATTCCCCGCCTCTGATTCCCCATCTCTGATTCACCGCCTCTGATTCCCCACCTCTGATTCCCCATCTCTGATTCCGCACATCCGATTCCCTGCCTCTGATTCCCGAACTCTGATTCCCCGCCTCTGATTCCCCATCTCTGATTCCCCACCTCTGATTCCCCGTGTCTGATTCCCTGCCTCTGATTCCCCGCCTCTGAATACCAGCCTCTGATTCCCCATATCTGATTCCCCGCCTCTGATTCCCTGCCTCTGATTCCCCAGCTCTGATTCCCCGCCTTTGATTCCGCACATCTGATTCCCTTCCTCTGATTCCCCGCCTCTGATTTTCCGCCTCTGATTCCCTGCCTCTGATTCCCAACCTCGGATTCCCCACCTCTGATTCCCCATATCTGATTCCCCGCCTCTGTTTCCCCGCCTCTGATTCCCCGCCTCTGATTCCCAACTCTGATTCCCCGCCTCTGATTCCCCAGCTCTGATTCCCCGTGTTTGATTCCCTGCCTCTGATTCCCTGCCCTGATTCCCCATCTCTGTTTCACCGCCTTTGATTCGCCACCTCTGATTCCCCATATCTCATTCCCCGCCTCTGTTTCCCCGACTCTGATTCCCTGCCTCTGATTCCCAACCTCTGATTCCACACCTCTGATTCCCCATATCTGATTCCCCGCCTCTATTTCCCCATATCTGATTCCCCGCCTCTGATTCCCCAACTCTGATTTTCCGCCTCTGATTCCCCAGCTCTGATTCCCCGACTCTGATTCCCGGCATCCGATTCCCTGCCTCTGATTCCCCGCCTCTGTTTCCCCATATCTGATTCCCCGCCTCTGATTCCCAACTATGATTCCCCGCCTCTGATTCCCCAGCTCTGATTCCCTGCCTCTGATTCCCTGCGTTCTATTCCCTGCTCCTGATTCCCCGCCTGTGATTCCCCATCACTGATTCACCACCTCTGATTCCCCACATCTGATTCCCCATAACTAATTCCCCGCCTCTGTTTGCCCGCCTCTGATTCCCCGCCTCTGTTTCCCCATATCTGATTCCCCGTCTCTGAATCCCCAACTCTGATTCCCTGCCTCTGATTCCCCAGCTCTGATTCCCCGCCTTTGATTCCCCCCGTCTGATTCCCAGCCTCTGAATCCCCGTGTCTGATTTCCTGCCTCTGATTCCCCGCCTCTGATTCCCCATCTCTGATTCACCGCCTCTGATTCCCCACCTCTGATTCCCCATCTCTGATTCCGCACATCCGATTCCCTGCCTCTGATTCCCGAACTCTGATTCCCCGCCTCTGATTCCCCATCTCTGATTCCCCACCTCTGATTCCCCGTGTCTGATTCCCTGCCTCTGATTCCCCGCCTCTGAATACCAGCCTCTGATTCCCCATATCTGATTCCCCGCCTCTGATTCCCTGCCTCTGATTCCCCAGCTCTGATTCCCCGCCTTTGATTCCCCCCGTCTCATTCCCAGCCTCTGAATCCCCGTGTCTGATTTCCTGCCTCTGATTCCCCGCCTCTGATTCCCCATCTCTGATTCACCGCCTCTGATTCCCCATCTCTGATTCCCCACCTCTGATTCCCCGTGTCTGATTCCCCGTGTCTGATTCCCTGCCTCTGATTCCACGCCTCTGATTCCCCATATCTGATTCCCTACCACTGATTCCCCTCCTCTGATTCCCCATCTCTGATTCACCACCTCTGATTCCCGGCCTCTGATTGCCCACCTCTGATTCCCCGCCTCTGATTCGCCAGCTATGATTCCCCCCCTCTGATTCCCCGCGTCTGATTCCCCGCCTCTGATTCCCCAACTCTAATACCCCGCCTCTGATTCCCCAGCTCTGATTCCCCTCCTCTGATTCCCCGCATCTGATTCCCTGCCTCTGATTCCCCGCCTCTGATTCCAGGCCTCTGATTCCCAACCTCTGATTCCCCACCTCTGATTCCCAATATCTGATTCCCCGCCTCTGTTTCACCGCGTCTGATTCCCCGCCTCTGTTTCCCCATATCTGATTCCCCGCCTCTGATTCCCCAACTCTGATTCCCCGCCTGTGATTCCCCAGCTCTGATTCCCCGCCTCTGATTCCCCATATCTGATTCCCATCCTCTGATTGCCCACCTCTGATTCCCCGCCTCTGATTCGCCAGCTCTGATTCCCCACCTCTGATTCCCCGCATCTGATTCCCTGCCTCTGATTCCCCGCCTCTGATTCCCCATCTCTGATTCCCCGCCTGTGATTCCCCAGCTCTGATTCCCCGCCTCTGATTCCCCAGCTCTGATTCCCAGCCTCTGATTCCCCGTGTTTGATCCCCTGCCTCTGATTACCTTCCTCTGATTCCCGGCCACTGATACCCCGCTTCTGATTCAGGTTCCCTGCCTCTGATTCCCCATCTCTGATTCACCACATCTAATTCCCTGCCTCTGATTTCACGCCCCTGATTCCCCACCTCTGATTCCCCATATCTGAATCCCCGCCTCTGTTTCCACGCCTCTGATTCCCTGCCTCTGATTCCCAACCTCTGATTCCCCACCCCTGATTCCCCATATCTGATTCCCCGCCTCTGTTTCCCTGCCTCTGATTCCCCGCCCCTGTTTCCCCATATCTGATTCCCCGCCTCTGATTCCCCAACTCTGATTCCCCGCCTCTGATTCCCCAGCTCTGATTCCCCGCCTCTGATTCCCCGTGTTTGATTCCCTGCCTCTGATTCCCCGCCTCTGATTCCCCATCTCTGATTCACCGCCTTTGATTCGCCACCTCTGATTCACCATATCTGATTCCCCACCTCTGTTACCCCGCCTCTGATTCCCCGCCTCTGATTCCCCATTTCTCATTCCCTGCCTCTGAATCCCCATCTCTGATTCCCGGACTCTGATTCCCCACCTCTGATTCCCGGCCTCTTATTCCCGGCATCTGAACCCCGGTCTCTGATTCCCGGCCTCTGATTCCCCGCTTCTGATTCTGATTCCCTGCCTCTGATTCCCCATCTCTGATTCCGCACATCTGATTCCCTGCATCTGATTCCCCACCTCTGATTCCCCATATCTGATTCCTCGCCTCTGTTTCCCCGCCTCTGATTTTCCGCCTCTGTTTCCCCATATCTAATTCCCCACCTCAGATGCCCCAACTCTGATACCCCGCCTCTGATTCCCCAGCTCCTATTCCCCGCCTCTGATTCCCCGCATCCGTTTCCCCATATCTGATTCCCCGCCTCTGTTTCCCCGCCTTTGATTCCCCGCCTCTGTTTCCCCATATCTGATTCCCCGTGTCTGATTCCCTGCCTCTGATTCCCCGCCTCTGTTTCCCCGCCTCTGATTCCCTGCCACTGATTCCCTGCCCCTGATACCCCACCTCTGATTCCCCATATCTGATTCCCCGCCTCTGATTCCCCAACTCTGATTCCCCGCCTCTGATTCCCCAGCTCTGAATCCCCGCCTCTGATTCCCCGCGTCTGTTTCCCCGCCTCTGATTCCCCGCCTCTGTTTCCCCATATCTAAGTCCCCGACACTGATTCCCCAACTCTGATTCCCCACCTCTGATTCCCCAGCTCTGATTCCCCGCCTCTGATTCCCCGCATCTGATTCCCTGCATCTGATTCCCAGCCTCTGATTCCCTGCCTCTGATTCCGAACCTCTGATTCCCCACCTCTGATTCCCCATATCTGATTCCCCGCCTCTGTTTCCCCGCCTCTGATTCCCCGCCTCTGTTTCCCCATATCTGATTCCCGGCCTCTGATTCTCCGCCTCTGATTCCCCGCCTCTGATTCCCTGCTTCTGATTCCCCATCTCCGATTCCGCACATCGGATTACCTTCCCCTGATTCCCCGCCTCTGATTCCCCGCCTCTGATTCCCTGCTTCTGATTCCCAACCTCTGATTCCCCACCTCTGATTCCCCATATCTGATTCCCCGCCTCTGTTTCCCCGCCTCTGATTCCCCGCCTCTGATTCCCCAACTCTGAATCCCCGCCTCTGATTCCCCAGCTCTGATTCCCCGCCTCTGATTCCCCGCATCTGATTCCCTGCCTCTGATTCCCCGCCTCTGATTCCAGGCCTCTGATTCCCAGCATCTGATTCCGGCCTCTGATTCCCGGCCTCTGATTCCCTGCTTCTGATTCTGATTCCCTGCCTCTGATTCCCCATCTCTGATTCCGCACATCTGATTCCTTGCCTCTGATTCCCCACCTCTGATTCCCCATATCTGATTCCCCGCCTGGGTTTCCCCGCCTCTGATTCCCCGCCTCTGTTTCCCAATATCTAAGTCCCCGCCTCTGATTCCCCAAATCTGATTCCCCACCTCTGATTCCCCAGCTCTGATTCCCCGCCTCTGATTCCCCGCATCTGATTCCCTGCATCTGATTCCAAGCCTCTGATTCCCTGCCTCTGATTCCCAACCTCTGATTCCCCACCTCTGATTCCCCATATCTGATTCCCCGCCTCTGTTTCCCCGCCTCGGATTCCCCGCCTCTGTTTCCCCATATCTGATTCCCGGCCTCTGATTCCCCGCCTCTGATTCCCCGCCTCTGATTCCCTGCCTCTGATTCCCCATCTCCGATTCCGCACATCTGATTCCCTTCCTCTGATTCCCCGCCTCTGATTTAACGCCTCTGATTCCCTGCCTCTGATTCCCAACCTCGGATTCCCCACCTCTGATTCCCCATATCTGATTCCCCGCCTCTGTTTCCCCGCCTCTGATTCCCCGCCTCTGATTCCCAACTCTGATTCCCCGCCTCTGATTCCCCAGCTCTGATTCCCCGTGTTTGATTCCCTGCCTCTGATTCTCTTCCCTGATTCCCCATCTCTGTTTCACCGCCTTTGATTCGCCACCTCTGATTCCCCATATCTGATTCCCCGCCTCTGTTTCCCCGACTCTGATTCCCTGCCTCTGATTCCCAACCTCTGATTCCACACCTCTGATTCCCCATATCTGATTCCCCGCCTCTATTTCCCCATATCTGATTCCCCGCCTCTGATTCCCCAACTCTGATTCCCCGCCTCTGATTCCCCAGCTCTGATTCCCCGACTCTGATTCCCGGCATCCGATTCCCTGCCTCTGATTCCCCGCCTCTGATTCCCCATCTCTGATTCCCCGCCTCTGATTCCCCGTGTCTGATTCCCTGCCTTTGATTCCCCACCTCTGATTCCCCACCTCTGATTCCCTGCCACTGATTCCCTGCCCCTGATTCCCCACCTCTGATTCCCCACATCTGATTCCCCGCCTCTGTTTCCCCGCCTCTGATTCCCTGCCTCTGATTCCCAATATCTGATTCCCTGCCTCTGATTCCCCAACTCTGATTCCCCGCCTCTGATTCCCCAGCTCTGAATCCCCGCCTCTGATTCCCCGCGTCTGATTCCCTGCCTCTGATTCCCCGCCTTGATTCCCCATCTCTGATTCACAACCTCTGATTCCCCACCTCTGATTCCCTATATTTGATTCCCCGCCTCTGTTTCCCCGCCTCTGATTCCCCGCCTCTGATTCCCCATATCTGATTCCCCGCCTCTGATTGTCCACCTCTGATTCCCAGCCTCTGATTCGCCAGCTCTGATTCCCCGCCTCTGATTCCCCGCATCTGATTCCCTGCATCTGATTCCCCACCTCTGATTCCCCATATCTGATTCCTCGCCTCTGTTTCCCCGCCTCTGATTTTCCGCCTCTGTTTCCCCATATCTAATTCCCCACCTCAGATGCCCCAACTCTGATACCCCGCCTCTGATTCCCCAGCTCCTATTCCCCGCCTCTGATTCCCCGCATCCGTTTCCCCATATCTGATTCCCCGCCTCTGTTTCCCCGCCTTTGATTCCCCGCCTCTGTTTCCCCATATCTGATTCCCCGTGTCTGATTCCCTGCCTCTGATTCCCCGCCTCTGTTTCCCCGCCTCTGATTCCCTGCTACTGATTCCCTGCCCCTGATACCCCACCTCTGATTCCCCATATCTGATTCCCCGCCTCTGATTCCCCAACTCTGATTCCCCGCCTCTGATTCCCCAGCTCTGAATCCCCGCCTCTGATTCCCCGCGTCTGTTTCCCCGCCTCTGATTCCCCGCCTCTGTTTCCCCATATCTAAGTCCCCGACACTGATTCCCCAACTCTGATTCCCCACCTCTGATTCCCCAGCTCTGATTCCCCGCCTCTGATTCCCCGCATCTGATTCCCTGCATCTGATTCCCAGCCTCTGATTCCCTGCCTCTGATTCCGAACCTCTGATTCCCCACCTCTGATTCCCCATATCTGATTCCCCGCCTCTGTTTCCCCGCCTCTGATTCCCCGCCTCTGTTTCCCCATATCTGATTCCCGGCCTCTGATTCTCCGCCTCTGATTCCCCGCCTCTGATTCCCTGCCTCTGATTCCCCATCTCCGATTCCGCACATCGGATTACCTTCCCCTGATTCCCCGCCTCTGATTCCCCGCCTCTGATTCCCTGCTTCTGATTCCCAACCTCTGATTCCCCACCTCTGATTCCCCATATCTGATTCCCCGCCTCTGTTTCCCCGCCTCTGATTCCCCGCCTCTGATTCCCCAACTCTGAATCCCCGCCTCTGATTCCCCAGCTCTGATTCCCCGCCTCTGATTCCCCGCATCTGATTCCCTGCCTCTGATTCCCCGCCTCTGATTCCAGGCCTCTGATTCCCAGCATCTGATTCCGGCCTCTGATTCCCGGCCTCTGATTCCCTGCTTCTGATTCTGATTCCCTGCCTCTGATTCCCCATCTCTGATTCCGCACATCTGATTCCTTGCCTCTGATTCCCCACCTCTGATTCCCCATATCTGATTCCCCGCCTGGGTTTCCCCGCCTCTGATTCCCCGCCTCTGTTTCCCAATATCTAAGTCCCCGCCTCTGATTCCCCAAATCTGATTCCCCACCTCTGATTCCCCAGCTCTGATTCCCCGCCTCTGATTCCCCGCATCTGATTCCCTGCATCTGATTCCAAGCCTCTGATTCCCTGCCTCTGATTCCCAACCTCTGATTCCCCACCTCTGATTCCCCATATCTGATTCCCCGCCTCTGTTTCCCCGCCTCGGATTCCCCGCCTCTGTTTCCCCATATCTGATTCCCGGCCTCTGATTCCCCGCCTCTGATTCCCCGCCTCTGATTCCCTGCCTCTGATTCCCCATCTCCGATTCCGCACATCTGATTCCCTTCCTCTGATTCCCCGCCTCTGATTTTCCGCCTCTGATTCCCTGCCTCTGATTCCCAACCTCGGATTCCCCACCTCTGATTCCCCATATCTGATTCCCCGCCTCTGTTTCCCCGCCTCTGATTCCCCGCCTCTGATTCCCAACTCTGATTCCCCGCCTCTGATTCCCCAGCTCTGATTCCCCGTGTTTGATTCCCTGCCTCTGATTCCCTGCCCTGATTCCCCATCTCTGTTTCACCGCCTTTGATTCGCCACCTCTGATTCCCCATATCTGATTCCCCGCCTCTGTTTCCCCGACTCTGATTCCCTGCCTCTGATTCCCAACCTCTGATTCCACACCTCTGATTCCCCATATCTGATTCCCCGCCTCTATTTCCCCATATCTGATTCCCCGCCTCTGATTCCCCAACTCTGATTCCCCGCCTCTGATTCCCCAGCTCTGATTCCCCGACTCTGATTCCCGGCATCCGATTCCCTGCCTCTGATTCCCCGCCTCTGATTCCCCATCTCTGATTCCCCGCCTCTGATTCCCCGTGTCTGATTCCCTGCCTTTGATTCCCCACCTCTGATTCCCCACCTCTGATTCCCTGCCACTGATTCCCTGCCCCTGATTCCCCACCTCTGATTCCCCACATCTGATTCCCCGCCTCTGTTTCCCCGCCTCTGATTCCCCGCCTCTGATTCCCAATATCTGATTCCCTGCCTCTGATTCCCCAACTCTGATTCCCCGCCTCTGATTCCCCAGCTCTGAATCCCCGCCTCTGATTCCCCGCGTCTGATTCCCTGCCTCTGATTCCCCGCCTTGATTCCCCATCTCTGATTCACAATCTCTGATTCCCCACCTCTGATTCCCTATATTTGATTCCCCGCCTCTGTTTCCCCGCCTCTGATTCCCCGCCTCTGATTCCCCATATCTGATTCCCCGCCTCTGATTGTCCACCTCTGATTCCCAGCCTATGATTCGCCAACTCTGATTCCCCGCCTCTGATTCCCCGCATCTGATTCCCTGCCTCTGATTCCCCGACTCTGATTCCCCATCTCTGATTCACCGCCTTTGATTCGCCACCTCTGATTCCCCATATCTGATTCCCCACCTCTGATTCCCGGCCTCTTATTCCCAGCATCTGATTCCCGGCCTCTGATTCCCGGCCTCTGATTCCCCGCTTCTGATTCTGATTCCCTGCCTCTTATTCCCAATCTCTGATTCCGCACATCTGATTCCCTGCCTCTGATTCCCCACCTCTGATTCCCCATATATGATTCCCCGCCTCTGTTTCCCCGCCTCTGATTCCCGGCCTCTTATTCCCAGCATCTGATTCCCGGCCTCTGATTCCCGGCCTCTGATTCCCCGCTTCTGATTCTGATTCCCTGCCTCTTATTCCCCATCTCTGATTCCGCACATCTGATTCCCTGCCTCTGATTCCCCACCTCTGATTCCCCATATCTGATTCCCCGCCTCTGTTTCCCCGCCTCTGATTCCCCGCCTCTGTTTCCCTATATCTAATTCCCCACCTCTGATGCCCCAACTCTGATTCCCCGCCTCTGATTCCCCAGCTCTGATTCCCCGCCTCTGATTCCCTGCATCCGATTCCCCATATCTGATTCCCCGCCTCTGTTTCACCGCCTCTGATTCCCCACCTCTGTTTCCCCATATCTGATTCCCACCTCTGATTCCCAACTATGAATCCCCTCCTCTGATTCCCCAGCTCTGATTCCCTGCCTCTGATTCTCAGCGTTCTATTCCCTGCCTCTGATTCCCCGCCTGTGATTCCCCATCACTGATTCACCACCTCTGATTCCCTACCTCTGATTCCCCATATCTAATTCCCCGCCTCTGTTTGCCCGCCTCTGATTCCCCGCCTCTGTTTCCCCATATCTGATTCCCCGCCTCTGAATCCCCAACTCTGATTCCCTGCCTCAGATTCCCCAGCTCTGATTCCCCGCCTTTGATTCCCCCCGTCTGATTCCCAGCCTCTGAATCCCCGTGTCTGATTTCCTGCCTCTGATTCCCCGCCTCTGATTCCCCATCTCTGATTCAGCTCCTCTGATTCCCCACCTCTGATTCCCCCTCTCTGATTCCGCACATCCAATTCCCTGCCTCTGATTCCCCAACTCTGATTCCCCACCTCTGATTCCCCAGCTCTGATTCCCTGCCTCTGATTCCCCGCCTCTGATTCCCTGCCTCTGATTCCCCATATCTGATTCCCCGCCTCTGATTCCCCAACTCTGATTCCCCGCTTCTGATTCCCCAGCTCTGAATCCCCGCCTCTGATTCCCCGCGTCTGATTCCCTGCCTCTGATTCCCCGCCTCTGATTCCCCATCTGTGATTCACAACCTCTGATGCCCCACCTCTGATTCCCCATATCTGATTCCCTGCCTCTGTTTCCCCGCCTCTGATTCCCCACCTCTGTTTCCCCATATCTGATTCCCCACCTCTGATTCCCCAACTCTAATACCCCGCCTCTGATTCCCCAGCTCTGATTCCCCGCCTCTGATTCCCCGCATCTGATTCCCTGCCACTGATTCCCCGCCTCTGATTCCAGGCCTCTGATTCCCAGCATCTGATTCCGGCCTCTGATTCCCGGCCTCTGATTCCCTGCTTCTGATTCTGATTCCCTGCCTCTGATTCCCCATCTCTGATTCCGCACATCTGATTCCCTGCCTCTGATTCCCCACCTCTGATTCCCCATATCTGATTCCCCGCCTCTGTTTCCCCGCCTCTGATTCCCCGCCTCTGTTTCCCAATATCTAAGTCCCCACCTCTGATTCCCCAAATCTGATTCCCCACCTCTGATTCCCCAGCTCTGATTCCCCGCCTCTGATTCCCCGCATCTGATACCCTGCATCTGATTCCAAGCCTCTGATTCCCTGTGATTCCCAACCTCTGATTCCCCACCTCTGATTCCCCATATCTGATTCCCCGCCTCTGTTTCCCCGCCTCGGATTCCCCGCCTCTGTTTCCCCACATCTGATTCCCGGCCTCTGATTCCCCGCCTCTGATTCCCCATATCTGATTCCCTGCCTCTGATTCCCCAACTCTGATTCCCCGCCTCTGATTCCACAGCTCTGAATCCCCGCCTATGATTCCCCGCGTCTGATTCCCTGTCTCTGATTCCCCGCCTCTGATTCCCCATCTCTGATTCACCGCCTTTGATTCGCCACCTCTGATTCCCCATATCTGATTCCCCGCCTCTGTTTCCCCGCCTCTGATTCCCCGCCTCTGATTCTCCATATCTCATTCCCCGCCTCTGAATCCCCATCTCTGATTCCCGGACTCTGATTCCCCTCCTCTGATTCCCGGCCTCTTATTCCCAGCATCTGATTCCCGGCCTCTGATTCCCGGCCTCTGATTCCCCGCTTCTGATTCCCTGCCTCTGATTCCCCATCTCTGAGTCCGCACATCTGATTCCCTGCCTCTGATTCCCCACTTCTGATTCCCCATATCTGATTCCCCGCCTCTGTTTCCCCGCCTCTGATTCCCCGCCTCTGTTTCCCTATATCTAATTCCCCACCTCTGATGCCCCAACTCTGATTCCCCGCCTCTGATTCCCCAGCTCTGATTCCCCGCCTCTGATTCCCTGCATCCGATTCCCCATATCAGATTCCCCGCCTCTGTTTCCCCGCCTCTGATTCCCCGCCTCGGTTTCCCCATATCTGATTCCAGCCTCTGATTCCCAACTATGATTCCCCGCCTCTGATTCCCTAGCTCTGATTCCCTGCCTCTGATTCCCCACGTTCTATTCCCTGCCTCTGATTCCCCGCCTGTGATTCCCCATCACTGATTCACCACCTCTGATTCCCTACCTCTGATTCCCCATATCTAATTCCCCGCCTCTGTATGCCCGCCTCTGATTCCCCGCCTCTGTTTCCCCATATCTGATTCCCAGCCTCTGAATCCCCAACTCTGATTCCCTGCCTCAGATTCCCCAGCTCTGATTCCCCGCCTTTGATTCCCCCCGTCTGATTCCCAGCCTCTGAATCCCCTTGTCTGATTTCCTGCCTCTGATTCCCCGCCTCTGATTCCCCATCTCTGATTCACCACCTCTGATTCCCCACCTCTGATTCCCCATCTCTGATTCCGCACATCCAATTCCCTGCCTCTGATTCCCCAACTCTGATTCCCCACCTCTGATTCCCCAGCTCTGATTCCCCGCCTCAGATTCCCCGCGTCTGATTCCCTGCCTCTGATTCCCCGCCTCTGATTCCCTGCCTCTGATTCCCCATATCTGATTCCCCTCCTCTGATTCCCCAACTCTGATTCCCCGCTTCTGATTCCCCAGCTCTGAATCCCCGCCTCTGATTCCCCGTGTCTGATTCCCTGCCTCTGATTCCCCGCCTCTGATTCCCCATCTGTGATTCACAACCTATGATGCCCCACCTCTGATTCCCCATATCTGATTCCCCGCCTCTGTTTCCCCGCCTCTGATTCCCCGCCTCTGATTCCCCATATCTGATTCCCCGCCTCTGATTGCCCACCTCTGATTCCCCGCGTCTGATACCCTGCCTCTGATTCCCCGCCTCTGATTCCCCGCCTCTGATTCCAGGCCTCTGATTCCCATCATCTGATTCCGGCCTCTGATTCCCGGCCTCTGATTCCCTGCTTCTGATTCTGATTCCCTGCCTCTGATTCCCCATCTCTGATTCCGCACATCTGATTCCCTGCCTCTGATTCCCCACCTCTGATTCCCCATATCTGATTCCCCGCCTCTGTTTCCCCGCCTCTGATTCCCCGCCTCTGTTTCCCAATATCTAAGTCCCCACCTCTGATTCCCCAAATCTGATTCCCCACCTCTGATTCCCCAGCTCTGATTCCCCGCCTCTGATTCCCCGCATCTGATTCCCTGCATCTGATTCCAAGCCTCTGATTCCCTGCCTCTGATTCCCAACCTCTGATTCCCCACCTCTGATTCCCCATATCTGATTCCCCGCCTCTGTTTCCCCGCCTCGGATTCCCCGCCTCAGTTTCCACATATCTGATTCCCGGCCTCTGATTCCCCGCCTCTGATTCCCCGCCTCTGATTCCCTGCCTCTGATTCCCCATCTCCGATTCCCTGCCTCTGATTCCCAACCTCTGATTCCCCACCTCTGATTCCCCATATCTGATTCCCCGCCTCTGTTTCCCCGCCTCTGATTCCCCGCCTCTGATTCCCAACTCTGATTCCCCGCCTCTGATTCCCCAGCTCTGATTCCCTGTGTTTGATTCCCTGCCTCTGATTCCCTGCCCTGATTCCCCATCTCTGTTTCACCGCCTTTGATTCGCCACCTCTGATTCCACATATCTGATTCCCCGCCTCTGTTTCCCCGACTCTGATTCCCTTCCTCTGATTCCCAACCTCTGATTCCACACCTCTGATTCCCCATATCTGATTCCCCGCCTCTATTTCCCCATATCTGAATCCCCGCCTCTGATTCCCCAACTCTGATTCCCCGCCTCTGATTCCCCAGCTCTGATTCCCCGACTCTGATTCCCGGCGTCCGATTCCCTGCCTCTGATTCCCCGCCTCTGATTCCCCATCTCTGATTCCCCGCCTCTGATTCCCCGTGTCTGATTCCCTGCCTCTGATTCCCCGCCTCTGATTCCCCGCCTCTGATTCCCTGACACTGAATCCCTGCCCCTGATTCCCCACCTCTGATTCCCCATATCTGATTCCCCGCCTCTGTTTCCCCGCCTCTGATTCCCCGCCTCTGTTTCCCCATATCTGATTCCCTGCCTCTGATTCCCCAACTCTGATTCCCCGCCTCTGATTCCCCAGCTCTGAATCCCCGCCTCTGATTCCCCGTGTCTGATTTCCTGCCTCTGATTCCCCGCCTTGATTCCCCATCTCTGATTCACAACCTCTGATTCCCCACCTCTGATTCCCTATATTTGATTCCCCGCCTCTGTTTCCCCGCCTCTGATTCCCCGCCTATGATTCCCCATATCTGATTCCCCGCCTCTGATTGCCCACCTCTGATTCCCCGCCTCTGATTCGCCAGCTCTGATTCCCCGCCTCTGATTCCCCGCATCTGATTCCCTGCCTCTGATTCCCCGCCTCTGATTCCCCATCTCTGATTCAGCGCCTTTGATTCGCCACCTCTGATTCCCCATATCTGATTCCCCACCTCTGTTTCCCGGCCTCTGATTCCCCGCCTCTTATTCTCCATATCTCATTCCCCGCCTCTGAATCCCCATCTCTGATTCCCGGACTTTGATGCCCCACCTCTGATTCCCGGCCTCTTATTCCCAGCATCTGATTCCCGGCCTCTGATTCCCGGCCTCTGATTCCCCGCTTCTGATTCTGATTCCCTGCCTCTGATTCCCCATCTCTGATTCCTCATATCTGATTCCCCGCCTCTGTTTCCCCGCCTCTGATTCCCCGCCTCTGTTTCCCTATATCTAATTCCCCACCTCTGATGCCCCAACTCTGATTCCCCGCCTCTGATACCCCAGCTCTGATTCCCCGCCTCTGATTCCAAGCATCCGATTCCCCATATCTGATTCCCCGCCTCTGTTTCCCCGCCTCTGATTTCCCGCCTCTGTTTCCCCATATCTGATTCCCCGCCTCTGATTCCCAACTATGATTCCCCGCCTCTGATTCCCTAGCTCTGATTCCCTGCGTCTGATTCCCTGCGTTCTATTTCCTGCCTCTGATTCCCCACCTGTGATTCCCCATCACTGATTCACCACCTCTGATTCCCCACCTCTGATTCCCCATATCTAATTCCCCGCCTCTGTTTGCCCGCCTCTGATTCCCCGCCTCTGTTTCCCCATATCTGATTCCCCGTCTCTGAATCCCCAACTCTGATTCCCTGCCTCTGATTCCCCAGCTCTGATTCCCCGCCTTTGATTCCCCCCGTCTGATTCCCAGCCTCTGAATCCCCGTGTCTGATTTCCTGCCTCTGATTCCCCGCCTCTGATTCCCCATCTCTCATTCCTCTGATTCCCCACATCTGATTCCCCATCTCTGATTCCGCACATCCGATTCCCTGCCTCTGATTCCCCAACTCTGATTCCCCACCTCTGATTCCCCAGCTCTGATTCCCCGCCTCAGATTCCCCGCGTCTGATTCCCTGCCTCTGATTCCCCATCTCTGATTCCCCACCTCTGATTCCCCGTGTCTGATTCCCTGCCTCTGATTCCCCGCCTCTGAATCCCAGCCTCTGATTCCCCATATCTGATTCCCCGCCTCTGATTCCCTGCCTCTGATTCCCCAGCTCTGATTCCCCGCCTTTGATTCCCCCCATCTGATTCCCAGCCTCTGAATCCCCGTGTCTGATTTCCTGCCTCTGATTCCCCGCCTCTGATTCCCCATCTCTGATTCACCGCCTCTGATTCCCCATCTCAGATTCCCCACCTCTGATTCCCCGTGTCTGATTCCCTGCCTCTGATTCCCCGCCTCTGAATCCCAGCCTCTGATTCCCCATATCTGATTCCCCGCCTCTGATTCCCTGCCTCTGATTCCCCAGATCTGATTCCCCACCTTTGATTCCCCCGTCTGATTCCCAGCCTCTGAATCCCCGTGTCTGATTTCCTGCCTCTGATTCCCCGCCTCTGATTCCCCATCTCTGATTCACCGCCTCTGATTCCCCATCTCTTATTCCCCACCTCTGATTCCCCATATCTGATTCCCTGCCTCTGTTTCCCCGCCTCTGATTCCCCACCTCTGTTTCCCCATATCTGATTCCCCGCCTCTGATTCCCCAACTCTAATACCCCGCCTCTGATTCCCCAGCTCTGATTCCCCGCCTCTGATTCCCCGCATCTGATTCCCTGCCTCTGATTCCCCGCCTCTGATTCCAGGCCTCTGATTCCCAGCATCTGATTCCGGCCTCTGATTCCCGGCCTCTGATTCCCTGCTTCTGATTCTGATTCCCTGCCTCTGATTCCCCATCTCTGATTCCGCACATCTGATTCCCAAACTCGGATTCCCCACCTCTGATTCCCCATATCTGATTCCCCGCCTCTGTTTCCCCGCCTCTGATTCCCCGCCTCTGATTCCCAACTCTGATTCCCCGCCTCTGATTCCCCAGCTCTGATTCGCCGTGTTTGATTCCCTGCCTCTGATTCCCTGCCCTGATTCCCCATCTCTGTTTCACCGCCTTTGATTCACCACCTCTGATTCCCCATATCTGATTCCCCGACTCTGATTCCCTGCCTCTGATTCCCAACCTCTGATTCCACACCTCTGATTCCCCATATCTGATTCCCCGCCTCTATTTCCCCATATCTGATTCCCCGCCTCTGATTCCCCAACTCTGATTCCCCGCCTCTGATTCCCCGCCTCTGATTCCCCGACTCTGATTCCCGGAGTCCGATTCCCTGCCTCTGATACCCCGCCTCTGATTCCCCAGCTCCTATTCCCCGCCTCTGATTCCCCGCATCCGATTCCCCATATCTGATTCCCCGCCTCTGTTTCCCCGCCTTTTATTCCCCGCCTCTGTTTCCCCATATCTGATTCCCCGTCTCTGATTCCCAACTATGATTCCCCGCCTCTGATTCCCCAGCTCTGATTCCCCGCCTCTGATTCCCCGCGTTCTATTCCCTGCCTCTGATTCCCCGCCTGTGATTCCCCATCTCTGATTCACCACCTCTGATTCCCCACCTCTGATTCCCCATATCTAATTCCCCGCCTCTGTTTGCCCACCTCTGATTCCCCGCCTCTGTTTCCCCATATCTGATTCCCCGTGTCTGATTCCCTGCCTCTGATTCCCCGCCTCTGTTTCCCCGCCTCTGATTCCCTGCCACTGATTCCCTGCCCCTGATACCCCACTTCTGATTCCCCATATCTGATTCCCTGCCTCTGTTTCCCCGCCTCTGATTCCCCGCCTCTGATTCCCCATATCTGATTCCCCGCCTCTGATTCCCCAACTCTGATTCCCCGCCTCTGATTCCCCAGCTCTGAATCCCCGCCTCCGATTCCCCGCGTCTGTTTCCCCGCCTCTGATTCCCCGCCTCTGTTTCCCCATATCTAAGTCCCCGACTCTGATTCCCCAACTCTGATTCCCCACCTCTGATTCCCCAGCTCTGATTCCCCGCCTCTGATTCCCCACATCTGATTCCCTGCATCTGATTCCCAGCCTCTGATTCCCTGCCTCTGATTCCCAACCTCTGATTCCCCACCTCTGATTCCCCATATCTGATTCCCCGCCTCTGTTTCCCCGCCTCTGATTCCCCGCCTCTGTTTCCCCATATCTGATTCCCGGCCTCTGATACTCCGCCTCTGATTCCCCGCCTCTGATTCCCTGCCTCTGATTCCCCATCTCCGATTCCGCACATCGGATTCCCTGCCTCTGATTCCCCGACTCTGATTCCCCGCCTCTGATTCCCTGCTTCTGATTCCCAACCTCTGATTCCCCACCTCTGATTCCCCATATCTGATTCCCCGCCTCTGTTTCCCCGCCTCTGATTCCCCGCCTCTGATTCCCCAACTCTGAATCCCCGCCTCTGATTCCCCAGCTCTGATTCCCCGCCTCTGATTCCCCGCATCTGATTCCCTGCCTCTGATTCCACGCCTCTGATTCCAGGCCTCTGATTCCCAGCATCTGATTCCGGCCTCTGATTCCCGGCCTCTGATTCCCTGCTTCTGATTCTGATTCCCTGCCTCTGATTCCCCATCTCTGATTCCGCACATCTGATTCCTTGCCTCTGATTCCCCACCTCTGATTCCCCATATCTGATTCCCCGCCTGGGTTTCCCCGCCTCTGATTCCCCGCCTCTGTTTCCCAATATCTAAGTCCCCGCCTCTGATTCCCCAAATCTGATTCCCCACCTCTGATTCCCCAGCTCTGATTCCCCGCCTCTGATTCCCCGCATCTGATTCCCTGCATCTGATTCCAAGCCTCTGATTCCCTGCCTCTGATTCCCTACCTCTGATTCCCCACTTCTGATTCCCCATATCTGATTCCCCGCCTCTGTTTCCCCGCCTCGGATTCCCCGCCTCTGTTTCCCCATATCTGATTCCCGGCCTCTGATTCCCCGCCTCTGATTCCCCGCCTCTGATTCCCTGCCTCTGATTCCCCATCTCCGATTCCGCACATCTGATTCCCTTCCTCTGATTCCCCGCCTCTGATTTTCCGCCTCTGATTCCCTGCCTCTGATTCCCAACTTCGGATTCCCCGCCTCTGATTCCCCATATCTGATTCCCCGCCTCTGTTTCCCCGCCTCTGATTCCCCGCCTCTGATTCCCAACTCTGATTCCCCGCCTCTGATTCCCCAGCTCTGATTCCCCGTGTTTGATTCCCTGCCTCTGATTCCCTGCCCTGATTCCCCATCTCTGTTTCACCGCCTTTGATTCCCCACCTCTGATTCCCCAGCTCTGATTCCCCGCCTCAGATTCCCCGCGTCTGATTCCTTGCCTCTGATTCCCCGCCTCTGATTCCCTGCCTCTGATTCCCCATATCTGATTCCCCGCCTCTGATTCCCCAACTCTGATTCCCCAGCTCTGATTCCCTGTGTTTGATTCCCTGCCTCTGATTCCCTGCCCTGATTCCCCATCTCTGTTTCACCGCCTTTGATTCGCCACCTCTGATTCCACATATCTGATTCCCCGCCTCTGTTTCCCCGACTCTGATTCCCTTCCTCTGATTCCCAACCTCTGATTCCACACCTCTGATTCCCCATATCTGATTCCACGCCTCTATTTCCCCATATCTGAATCCCCGCCTCTGATTCCCCAACTCTGATTCCCCGCCTCTGATTCCCCAGCTCTGATTCCCCGACTCTGATTCCCGGCGTCCGATTCCCTGCCTCTGATTCCCCGCCTCTGATTCCCCATCTCTGATTCCCCGCCTCTGATTCCCCGTGTCTGATTCCCTGCCTCTGATTCCCCGCCTCTGATTCCCCGCCTCTGATTCCCTGACACTGATTCCCCAGCTCTGATTCCCCACCTTTGATTCCCCCCATCTGATTCCCAGCCTCTGAATCCCCGTGTCTGATTTCCTGCCTCTGATTCCCCGCCTCTGATTCCCCATCTCTGATTCACCGCCTCTGATTCCCCATCTCAGATTCCCCACCTCTGATTCCCCGAGTCTGATTCCATGCCTCTGATTCCCCGCCTCTGAATCCCAGCCTCTGATTCCCCATATCTGATTCCCCGCCTCTGATTCCCTGCCTCTGATTCCCCAGATCTGATTCCCCACCTTTGATTCCCCCTTCTGATTCCCAGCCTCTGAATCCCCGTGTCTGATTTCCTGCCTCTGATTCCCCGCCTCTGATTCCCCATCTCTGATTCACCGCCTCTGATTCCCCATCTCTTATTCCCCACCTCTGATTCCCCATATCTGATTCCCTGCCTCTGTTTCCCCGCCTCTGATTCCCCACCTCTGTTTCCCCATATCTGATTCCCCGCCTCTGATTCCCCAACTCTAATACCCCGCCTCTGATTCCCCAGCTCTGATTCCCCGCCTCTGATTCCCCGCATCTGATTCCCTGCCTCTGATTCCCCGCCTCTGATTCCAGGCCTCTGATTCCCAGCATCTGATTCCGGCCTCTGATTCCCGGCCTCTGATTCCCTGCTTCTGATTCTGATTCCCTGCCTCTGATTCCCCATCTCTGATTCCGCACATCTGATTCCCAAACTCGGATTCCCCACCTCTGATTCCCCATATCTGATTCCCCGCCTCTGTTTCCCCGCCTCTGATTCCCCGCCTCTGATTCCCAACTCTGATTCCCCGCCTCTGATTCCCCAGCTCTGATTCGCCGTGTTTGATTCCCTGCCTCTGATTCCCTGCCCTGATTCCCCATCTCTGTTTCACCGCCTTTGATTCACCACCTCTGATTCCCCATATCTGATTCCCCGACTCTGATTCCCTGCCTCTGATTCCCAACCTCTGATTCCACACCTCTGATTCCCCATATCTGATTCCCCGCCTCTATTTCCCCATATCTGATTCCCCGCCTCTGATTCCCCAACTCTGATTCCCCGCCTCTGATTCCCCAGCTCTGATTCCCCGACTCTGATTCCCGGAGTCCGATTCCCTGCCTCTGATACCCCGCCTCTGATTCCCCAGCTCCTATTCCCCGCCTCTGATTCCCCGCATCCGATTCCCCATATCTGATTCCCCGCCTCTGTTTCCCCGCCTTTGATTCCCCGCCTCTGTTTCCCCATATCTGATTCCCCGTCTCTGATTCCCAACTATGATTCCCCGCCTCTGATTCCCCAGCTCTGATTCCCCGCCTCTGATTCCCCGCGTTCTATTCCCTGCCTCTGATTCCCCGCCTGTGATTCCCCATCTCTGATTCACCACCTCTGATTCCCCACCTCTGATTCCCCATATCTAATTCCCCGCCTCTGTTTGCCCACCTCTGATTCCCCGCCTCTGTTTCCCCATATCTGATTCCCCGTGTCTGATTCCCTGCCTCTGATTCCCCGCCTCTGTTTCCCCGCCTCTGATTCCCTGCCACTGATTCCCTGCCCCTGATACCCCACTTCTGATTCCCCATATCTGATTCCCTGCCTCTGTTTCCCCGCCTCTGATTCCCCGCCTCTGATTCCCCATATCTGATTCCCCGCCTCTGATTCCCCAACTCTGATTCCCCGCCTCTGATTCCCCAGCTCTGAATCCCCGCCTCCGATTCCCCGCGTCTGTTTCCCCGCCTCTGATTCCCCGCCTCTGTTTCCCCATATCTAAGTCCCCGACTCTGATTCCCCAACTCTGATTCCCCACCTCTGATTCCCCAGCTCTGATTCCCCGCCTCTGATTCCCCACATCTGATTCCCTGCATCTGATTCCCAGCCTCTGATTCCCTGCCTCTGATTCCCAACCTCTGATTCCCCACCTCTGATTCCCCATATCTGATTCCCCGCCTCTGTTTCCCCGCCTCTGATTCCCCGCCTCTGTTTCCCCATATCTGATTCCCGGCCTCTGATACTCCGCCTCTGATTCCCCGCCTCTGATTCCCTGCCTCTGATTCCCCATCTCCGATTCCGCACATCGGATTCCCTGCCTCTGATTCCCCGACTCTGATTCCCCGCCTCTGATTCCCTGCTTCTGATTCCCAACCTCTGATTCCCCACCTCTGATTCCCCATATCTGATTCCCCGCCTCTGTTTCCCCGCCTCTGATTCCCCGCCTCTGATTCCCCAACTCTGAATCCCCGCCTCTGATTCCCCAGCTCTGATTCCCCGCCTCTGATTCCCCGCATCTGATTCCCTGCCTCTGATTCCACGCCTCTGATTCCAGGCCTCTGATTCCCAGCATCTGATTCCGGCCTCTGATTCCCGGCCTCTGATTCCCTGCTTCTGATTCTGATTCCCTGCCTCTGATTCCCCATCTCTGATTCCGCACATCTGATTCCTTGCCTCTGATTCCCCACCTCTGATTCCCCATATCTGATTCCCCACCTGGGTTTCCCCGCCTCTGATTCCCCGCCTCTGTTTCCCAATATCTAAGTCCCCGCCTCTGATTCCCCAAATCTGATTCCCCACCTCTGATTCCCCAGCTCTGATTCCCCGCCTCTGATTCCCCGCATCTGATTCCCTGCATCTGATTCCAAGCCTCTGATTCCCTGCCTCTGATTCCCTACCTCTGATTCCCCACTTCTGATTCCCCATATCTGATTCCCCGCCTCTGTTTCCCCGCCTCGGATTCCCCGCCTCTGTTTCCCCATATCTGATTCCCGGCCTCTGATTCCCCGCCTCTGATTCCCCGCCTCTGATTCCCTGCCTCTGATTCCCCATCTCCGATTCCGCACATCTGATTCCCTTCCTCTGATTCCCCGCCTCTGATTTTCCGCCTCTGATTCCCTGCCTCTGATTCCCAACTTCGGATTCCCCGCCTCTGATTCCCCATATCTGATTCCCCGCCTCTGTTTCCCCGCCTCTGATTCCCCGCCTCTGATTCCCAACTCTGATTCCCCGCCTCTGATTCCCCAGCTCTGATTCCCCGTGTTTGATTCCCTGCCTCTGATTCCCTGCCCTGATTCCCCATCTCTGTTTCACCGCCTTTGATTCCCCACCTCTGATTCCCCAGCTCTGATTCCCCGCCTCAGATTCCCCGCGTCTGATTCCCTGCCTCTGATTCCCCGCCTCTGATTCCCTGCCTCTGATTCCCCATATCTGATTCCCCGCCTCTGATTCCCCAACTCTGATTCCCCAGCTCTGATTCCCTGTGTTTGATTCCCTGCCTCTGATTCCCTGCCCTGATTCCCCATCTCTGTTTCACCGCCTTTGATTCGCCACCTCTGATTCCACATATCTGATTCCCCGCCTCTGTTTCCCCGACTCTGATTCCCTTCCTCTGATTCCCAACCTCTGATTCCACACCTCTGATTCCCCATATCTGATTCCACGCCTCTATTTCCCCATATCTGAATCCCCGCCTCTGATTCCCCAACTCTGATTCCCCGCCTCTGATTCCCCAGCTCTGATTCCCCGACTCTGATTCCCGGCGTCCGATTCCCTGCCTCTGATTCCCCGCCTCTGATTCCCCATCTCTGATTCCCCGCCTCTGATTCCCCGTGTCTGATTCCCTGCCTCTGATTCCCCGCCTCTGATTCCCCGCCTCTGATTCCCTGACACTGAATCCCTGCCCCTGATTCCCCACCTCTGATTCCCCATATCTGATTCCCCGCCTCTGTTTCCCCGCCTCTGATTCCCCGCCTCTGTTTCCCCATATCTGATTCCCTGCCTCTGATTCCCCAACTCTGATTCCCCGCCTCTGATTCCCCAGCTCTGAATCCCCGCCTCTGATTCCCCGTGTCTGATTTCCTGCCTCTGATTCCCCGCCTTGATTCCCCATCTCTGATTCACAACCTCTGATTCCCCACCTCTGATTCCCTATATTTGATTCCCCGCCTCTGTTTCCCCGCCTCTGATTCCCCGCCTCTGATTCCCCATATCTGATTCCCCGCCTCTGATTGCCCACCTCTGATTCCCCGCCTCTGATTCGCCAGCTCTGATTCCCCGCCTCTGATTCCCCGCATCTGATTCCCTGCCTCTGATTCCCCGCCTCTGATTCCCCATCTCTGATTCAGCGCCTTTGATTCGCCACCTCTGATTCCCCATATCTGATTCCCCACCTCTGTTCCCCGGCCTCTGATTCCCCGCCTCTTATTCTCCATATCTCATTCCCCGCCTCTGAATCCCCATCTCTGATTCCCGGACTTTGATGCCCCACCTCTGATTCCCGGCCTCTTATTCCCAGCATCTGATTCCCGGCCTCTGATTCCCGGCCTCTGATTCCCCGCTTCTGATTCTGATTCCCTGCCTCTGATTCCCCATCTCTGATTCCTCATATCTGATTCCCCGCCTCTGTTTCCCCGCCTCTGATTCCCCGCCTCTGTTTCCCTATATCTAATTCCCCACCTCTGATGCCCCAACTCTGATTCCCCGCCTCTGATTCCCCAGCTCTGATTCCCCGCCTCTGATTCCAAGCATCCGATTCCCCATATCTGATTCCCCGCCTCTGTTTCCCCGCCTCTGATTCCCCGCCTCTGTTTCCCCATATCTGATTCCCCGCCTCTGATTCCCAACTATGATTCCCCGCCTCTGATTCCCTAGCTCTGATTCCCTGCGTCTGATTCCCTGCGTTCTATTTCCTGCCTCTGATTCCCCACCTGTGATTCCCCATCACTGATTCACCACCTCTGATTCCCCACCTCTGATTCCCCATATCTAATTCCCCGCCTCTGTTTGCCCGCCTCTGATTCCCCGCCTCTGTTTCCCCATATCTGATTCCCCGTCTCTGAATCCCCAACTCTGATTCCCTGCCTCTGATTCCCCAGCTCTGATTCCCCGCCTTTGATTCCCCCCGTCTGATTCCCAGCCTCTGAATCCCCGTGTCTGATTTCCTGCCTCTGATTCCCCGCCTCTGATTCCCCATCTCTCATTCCTCTGATTCCCCACATCTGATTCCCCATCTCTGATTCCGCACATCCGATTCCCTGCCTCTGATTCCCCAACTCTGATTCCCCACCTCTGATTCCCCAGCTCTGATTCCCCGCCTCAGATTCCCCACGTCTGATTCCCTGCCTCTGATTCCCCATCTCTGATTCCCCACCTCTGATTCCCCGTGTCTGATTCCCTACCTCTGATTCCCCGCCTCCGAATCCCAGCCTCTGATTCCCCATATCTGATTCCCCGCCTCTGATTCCCTGCCTCTGATTCCCCAGCTCTGATTCCCCGCCTTTGATTCCCCCCCATCTGATTCCCAGCCTCTGAATCCCCGTGTCTGATTTCCTGCCTCTGATTCCCCGCCTCTGATTCCCCATCTCTGATTCACCGCCTCTGATTCCCCATCTCAGATTCCCCACCTCTGATTCCCCGTGTCTGATTCCCTGCCTCTGATTCCCAGCCTCTGATTCCCTGCCTCTGATTCCCAACCTCTGATTCCCCACCTCTGATTCCCCATATCTGATTCCCCGCCTCTGTTTCCCCGCCTCTGATTCCCCGCCTCTGTTTCCCCATATCTGATTCCCGGCCTCTGATACTCCGCCTCTGATTCCCCGCCTCTGATTCCCTGCCTCTGATTCCCCATCTCCGATTCCGCACATCGGATTCCCTGCCTCTGATTCCCCGACTCTGATTCCCCGCCTCTGATTCCCTGCTTCTGATTCCCAACCTCTGATTCCCCACCTCTGATTCCCCATATCTGATTCCCCGCCTCTGTTTCCCCGCCTCTGATTCCCCGCCTCTGATTCCCCAACTCTGAATCCCCGCCTCTGATTCCCCAGCTCTGATTCCCCGCCTCTGATTCCCCGCATCTGATTCCCTGCCTCTGATTCCACGCCTCTGATTCCACTCCTCTGATTCCCAGCATCTGATTCCGGCCTCTGATTCCCGGCCTCTGATTCCCTGCTTCTGATTCTGATTCCCTGCCTCTGATTCCCCATCTCTGATTCCGCACATCTGATTCCTTGCCTCTGATTCCCCACCTCTGATTCCCCATATCTGATTCCCCGCCTGGGTTTCCCCACCTCTGATTCCCCGCCTCTGTTTCCCAATATCTAAGTCCCCGCCTCTGATTCCCCAAATCTGATTCCCCACCTCTGATTCCCCAGCTCTGATTCCCTGCCTCTGATTCCCTGCCCTGATTCCCCATCTCTGTTTCACCGCCTTTGATTCGCCACCTCTGATTCCACATATCTGATTCCCCGCCTCTGTTTCCCCGACTCTGATTCCCTTCCTCTGATTCCCAACCTCTGATTCCACACCTCTGATTCCCCATATCTGATTCCACGCCTCTATTTCCCCATATCTGAATCCCCGCCTCTGATTCCCCAACTCTGATTCCCCGCCTCTGATTCCCCAGCTCTGATTCCCCGACTCTGATTCCCGGCGTCCGATTCCCTGCCTCTGATTCCCCGCCTCTGATTCCCCATCTCTGATTCCCCGCCTCTGATTCCCCGTGTCTGATTCCCTGCCTCTGATTCCCCGCCTCTGATACCCCGCCTCTGATTCCCTGACACTGAATCCCTGCCCCTGATTCCCCACCTCTGATTCCCCATATCTGATTCCCCACCTCTGTTTCCCCGCCTCTGATTCCCCGCCTCTGTTTCCCCATATCTGATTCCCTGCCTCTGATTCCCCAACTCTGATTCCCCGCCT
The DNA here is from genome assembly GCF_036971445.1 of Narcine bancroftii. Classification (NCBI taxonomy): domain Eukaryota; kingdom Metazoa; phylum Chordata; class Chondrichthyes; order Torpediniformes; family Narcinidae; genus Narcine; species Narcine bancroftii. The sequence goes on from NC_091470.1 coordinate 269,509,629, forward strand.
CTGATTCCCCAGCTCTGAATCCCCGCCTCTGATTCCCCGTGTCTGATTTCCTGCCTCTGATTCCCCGCCTTGATTCCCCATCTCTGATTCACAACCTCTGATTCCCCACCTCTGATTCCCTATATTTGATTCCCCGCCTCTGTTTCCCCGCCTCTGATTCCCCGCCTCTGATTCCCCATATCTGATTCCCCGCCTCTGATTGCCCACCTCTGATTCCCCGCCTCTGATTCGCCAGCTCTGATTCCCCGCCTCTGATTCCCCGCATCTGATTCCCTGCCTCTGATTCCCCGCCTCTGATTCCCCATCTCTGATTCAGCGCCTTTGATTCGCCACCTCAGATTCCCCATATCTGATTCCCCACCTCTGTTCCCCGGCCTCTGATTCCCCGCCTCTTATTCTCCATATCTCATTCCCCGCCTCTGAATCCCCATCTCTGATTCCCGGACTTTGATGCCCCACCTCTGATTCCCGGCCTCTTATTCCCAGCATCTGATTCCCGGCCTCTGATTCCCGGCCTCTGATTCCCCGCTTCTGATTCTGATTCCCTGCCTCTGATTCCCCATCTCTGATTCCTCATATCTGATTCCCCGCCTCTGTTTCCCCGCCTCTGATTCCCCGCCTCTGTTTCCCTATATCTAATTCCCCACCTCTGATGCCCCAACTCTGATTCCCCGCCTCTGATTCCCCAGCTCTGATACCCCGCCTCTGATTCCAAGCATCCGATTCCCCATATCTGATTCCCCGCCTCTGTTTCCCCGCCTCTGATTCCCCGCCTCTGTTTCCCCATATCTGATTCCCCGCCTCTGATTCCCAACTATGATTCCCCGCCTCTGATTCCCTAGCTCTGATTCCCTGCGTCTGATTCCCTGCGTTCTATTTCCTGCCTCTGATTCCCCACCTGTGATTCCCCATCACTGATTCACCACCTCTGATTCCCCACCTCTGATTCCCCATATCTAATTCCCCGCCTCTGTTTGCCCGCCTCTGATTCCCCGCCTCTGTTTCCCCATATCTGATTCCCCGTCTCTGAATCCCCAACTCTGATTCCCTGCCTCTGATTCCCCAGCTCTGATTCCCCGCCTTTGATTCCCCCCGTCTGATTCCCAGCCTCTGAATCCCCGTGTCTGATTTCCTGCCTCTGATTCCCCGCCTCTGATTCCCCATCTCTCATTCCTCTGATTCCCCACATCTGATTCCCCATCTCTGATTCCGCACATCCGATTCCCTGCCTCTGATTCCCCAACTCTGATTCCCCACCTCTGATTCCCCAGCTCTGATTCCCCGCCTCAGATTCCCCGCGTCTGATTCCCTGCCTCTGATTCCCCATCTCTGATTCCCCACCTCTGATTCCCCGTGTCTGATTCCCTGCCTCTGATTCCCCGCCTCTGAATCCCAGCCTCTGATTCCCCATATCTGATTCCCCGCCTCTGATTCCCTGCCTCTGATTCCCCAGCTCTGATTCCCCGCCTTTGATTCCCCCCCATCTGATTCCCAGCCTCTGAATCCCCGTGTCTGATTTCCTGCCTCTGATTCCCCGCCTCTGATTCCCCATCTCTGATTCACCGCCTCTGATTCCCCATCTCAGATTCCCCACCTCTGATTCCCCGTGTCTGATTCCCTGCCTCTGATTCCCCGCCTCTGAATCCCAGCCTCTGATTCCCCATATCTGATTCCCCGCCTCTGATTCCCTGCCTCTGATTCCCCAGCTCTGATTCCCCACCTTTGATTCCCCCGTCTGATTCCCAGCCTCTGAATCCCCGTGTCTGATTTCCTGCCTCTGATTCCCCGCCTCTGATTCCCCATCTCTGATTCACCGCCTCTGATTCCCCATCTCTTGTTCCCCACCTCTGATTCCCCATATCTGATTCCCTGCCTCTGTTTCCCCGCCTCTGATTCCACACCTCTGTTTCCCCATATCTGATTCCCCGCCTCTGATTCCCCAACTCTAATACCCCGCCTCTGATTCCCCAGCTCTGATTCCCCGCCTCTGATTCCCCGCATCTGATTCCCTGCCTCTGATTCCCCGCCTCTGATTCCAGGCCTCTGATTCCCAGCATCTGATTCCGGCCTCTGATTCCCGGCCTCTGATTCCCTGCTTCTGATTCTGATTCCCTGCCTCTGATTCCCCATCTCTGATTCCGCACATCTGATTCCCAAACTCGGATTCCCCACCTCTGATTCCCCATATCTGATTCCCCGCCTCTGTTTCCCCGCCTCTGATTCCCCGCCTCTGATTCCCAACTCTGATTCCCCGCCTCTGATTCCCCAGCTCTGATTCCCCGTGTTTGATTCCCTGCCTCTGATTCCCTGCCCTGATTCCCCATCTCTGTTTCACCGCCTTTGATTCACCACCTCTGATTCCCCATATCTGATTCCCCGACTCTGATTCCCTGCCTCTGATTCCCAACCTCTGATTCCACACCTCTGATTCCCCATATCTGATTCCCCGCCTCTATTTCCCCATATCTGATTCCCCGCCTCTGATTCCCCAACTCTGATTCCCCGCCTCTGATTCCCCAGCTCTGATTCCCCGACTCTGATTCCCGGAGTCCGATTCCCTGCCTCTGATACCCCGCCTCTGATTCCCCAGCTCCTATTCCCTGCCTCTGATTCCCCGCCTGTGATTCCCCATCTCTGATTCACCACCTCTGATTCCCCACCTCTGATTCCCCATATCTAATTCCCCGCCTCTGTTTGCCCGCCTCTGATTCCCCGCCTCTGTTTCCCCATATCTGATTCCCCGCCTCTGATTCCCAACTATGATTCCCCGCCTCTGATTCCCTAGCTCTGATTCCCTGCGTCTGATTCCCTGCGTTCTATTTCCTGCCTCTGATTCCCCACCTGTGATTCCCCATCACTGATTCACCACCTCTGATTCCCCACCTCTGATTCCCCATATCTAATTCCCCGCCTCTGTTTGCCCGCCTCTGATTCCCCGCCTCTGTTTCCCCATATCTGATTCCCCGTCTCTGAATCCCCAACTCTGATTCCCTGCCTCTGATTCCCCATCTCTGATTCCCCGCCTTTGATTCCCCCCGTCTGATTCCTAGCCTCTGAATCCCCGTGTCTGATTTCCTGCCTCTGATTCCCCGCCTCTGATTCCCCATCTCTCATTCCTCTGATTCCCCACATCTGATTCCCCATCTCTGATTCCGCACATCCGATTCCCTGCCTCTGATTCCCCAACTCTGATTCCCCACCTCTGATTCCCCAGCTCTGATTCCCCGCCTCAGATTCCCCGCGTCTGATTCCCTGCCTCTGATTCCCCATCTCTGATTCCCCACCTCTGATTCCCCGTGTCTGATTCCCTGCCTCTGATTCCCCGCCTCTGAATCCCAGCCTCTGATTCCCCATATCTGATTCCCCGCCTCTGATTCCCTGCCTCTGATTCCCCAGCTCTGATTCCCTGCCTTTGATTCCCCCCATCTGATTCCCAGCCTCTGAATCCCCGTGTCTGATTTCCTGCCTCTGATTCCCCGCCTCTGATTCCCCATCTCTGATTCACCGCCTCTGATTCCCCATCTCAGATTCCCCACCTCTGATTCCCCGTGTCTGATTCCCTGCCTCTGATTCCCCGCCTCTGAATCCCAGCCTCTGATTCCCCATATCTGATTCCCCGCCTCTGATTCCCTGCCTCTGATTCCCCAGCTCTGATTCCCCACCTTTGATTCCCCCGTCTGATTCCCAGCCTCTGAATCCCCGTGTCTGATTTCCTGCCTCTGATTCCCAGCCTCTGATTCCCCATCTCTGATTCACCGCCTCTGATTCCCCATCTCTTATTCCCCACCTCTGATTCCCCATATCTGATTCCCTGCCTCTGTTTCCCCGCCTCTGATTCCCCACCTCTGTTTCCCCATATCTGATTCCCCGCCTCTGATTCCCCAACTCTAATACCCCGCCTCTGATTCCCCAGCTCTGATTCCCCGCCTCTGATTCCCCGCATCTGATTCCCTGCCTCTGATTCCCCGCCTCTGTATCCAGGCCTCTGATTCCCAGCATCTGATTCCGGCCTCTGATTCCCGGCCTCTGATTCCCTGCTTCTGATTCTGATTCCCTGCCTCTGATTCCCCATCTCTGATTCCGCACATCTGATTCCCAAACTCGGATTCCCCACCTCTGATTCCCCATATCTGATTCCCCGCCTCTGTTTCCCCGCCTCTGATTCCCCGCCTCTGATTCCCAACTCTGATTCCCCGCCTCTGATTCCCCAGCTCTGATTCCCCGTGTTTGATTCCCTGCCTCTGATTCCCTGCCCTGATTCCCCATCTCTGTTTCACCGCCTTTGATTCACCACCTCTGATTCCCCATATCTGATTCCCCGACTCTGATTCCCTGCCTCTGATTCCCAACCTCTGATTCCACACCTCTGATTCCCCATATCTGATTCCCCGCCTCTATTTCCCCATATCTGATTCCCCGCCTCTGATTCCCCAACTCTGATTCCCCGCCTCTGATTCCCCAGCTCTGATTCCCCGACTCTGATTCCCGGAGTCCGATTCCCTGCCTCTGATACCCCGCCTCTGATTCCCCAGCTCCTATTCCCCGCCTCTGATTCCCCGCATCCGATTCCCCATATCTGATTCCCCGCCTCTGTTTCCCCGCCTTTGATTCCCCGCCTCTGTTTCCCCATATCTGATTCCCCGTCTCTGATTCCCAACTATGATTCCCCGCCTCTGATTCCCCAGCTCTGATTCCCCGCCTCTGATTCCCCGCGTTCTATTCCCTGCCTCTGATTCCCCGCCTGTGATTCCCCATCTCTGATTCACCACCTCTGATTCCCCACCTCTGATTCCCCATATCTAATTCCCCGCCTCTGTTTGCCCACCTCTGATTCCCCGCCTCTGTTTCCCCATATCTGATTCCCCGTGTCTGATTCCCTGCCTCTGATTCCCCGCCTCTGTTTCCCCGCCTCTGATTCCCTGCCACTGATTCCCTGCCCCTGATACCCCACTTCTGATTCCCCATATCTGATTCCCTGCCTCTGTTTCCCCGCCTCTGATTCCCCGCCTCTGATTCCCCATATCTGATTCCCCGCCTCTGATTCCCCAACTCTGATTCCCCGCCTCTGATTCCCCAGCTCTGAATCCCCGCCTCCGATTCCCCGCGTCTGTTTCCCCGCCTCTGATTCCCCGCCTCTGTTTCCCCATATCTAAGTCCCCGACTCTGATTCCCCAACTCTGATTCCCCACCTCTGATTCCCCAGCTCTGATTCCCCGCCTCTGATTCCCCACATCTGATTCCCTGCATCTGATTCCCAGCCTCTGATTCCCTGCCTCTGATTCCCAACCTCTGATTCCCCACCTCTGATTCCCCATATCTGATTCCCCGCCTCTGTTTCCCCGCCTCTGATTCCCCGCCTCTGTTTCCCCATATCTGATTCCCGGCCTCTGATACTCCGCCTCTGATTCCCCGCCTCTGATTCCCTGCCTCTGATTCCCCATCTCCGATTCCGCACATCGGATTCCCTGCCTCTGATTCCCCGACTCTGATTCCCCGCCTCTGATTCCCTGCTTCTGATTCCCAACCTCTGATTCCCCACCTCCGATTCCCCATATCTGATTCCCCGCCTCTGTTTCCCCGCCTCTGATTCCCCGCCTCTGATTCCCCAACTCTGAATCCCCGCCTCTGATTCCCCAGCTCTGATTCCCCGCCTCTGATTCCCCGCATCTGATTCCCTGCCTCTGATTCCACGTCTCTGATTCCAGGCCTCTGATTCCCAGCATCTGATTCCGGCCTCTGATTCCCGGCCTCTGATTCCCTGCTTCTGATTCTGATTCCCTCCCTCTGATTCCCCATCTCTGATTCCGCACATCTGATTCCTTGCCTCTGATTCCCCACCTCTGATTCCCCATATCTGATTCCCCGCCTGGGTTTCCCCGCCTCTGATTCCCCGCCTCTGTTTCCCAATATCTAAGTCCCCGCCTCTGATTCCCCAAATCTGATTCCCCACCTCTGATTCCCCAGCTCTGATTCCCCGCCTCTGATTCCCCGCATCTGATTCCCTGCATCTGATTCCAAGCCTCTGATTCCCTGCCTCTGATTCCCTACCTCTGATTCCCCACTTCTGATTCCCCATATCTGATTCCCCGCCTCTGTTTCCCCGCCTCGGATTCCCCGCCTCTGTTTCCCCATATCTGATTCCCGGCCTCTGATTCCCCGCCTCTGATTCCCCGCCTCTGATTCCCTGCCTCTGATTCCCCATCTCCGATTCCGCACATCTGATTCCCTTCCTCTGATTCCCCGCCTCTGATTTTCCGCCTCTGATTCCCTGCCTCTGATTCCCAACTTCGGATTCCCCGCCTCTGATTCCCCATATCTGATTCCCCGCCTCTGTTTCCCCGCCTCTGATTCCCCGCCTCTGATTCCCCGCCTCTGATTCCCAACTCTGATTCCCCGCCTCTGATTCCCCAGCTCTGATTCCCCGTGTTTGATTCCCTGCCTCTGATTCCCTGCCCTGATTCCCCATCTCTGTTTCACCGCCTTTGATTCCCCACCTCTGATTCCCCAGCTCTGATTCCCCGCCTCAGATTCCCCGCGTCTGATTCCCTGCCTCTGATTCCCCGCCTCTGATTCCCTGCCTCTGATTCCCCATATCTGATTCCCCGCCTCTGATTCCCCAACTCTGATTCCCCAGCTCTGATTCCCTGTGTTTGATTCCCTGCCTCTGATTCCCTGCCCTGATTCCCCATCTCTGTTTCACCGCCTTTGATTCGCCACCTCTGATTCCACATATCTGATTCCCCGCCTCTGTTTCCCCGACTCTGATTCCCTTCCTCTGATTCCCAACCTCTGATTCCACACCTCTGATTCCCCATATCTGATTCCACGCCTCTATTTCCCCATATCTGAATCCCCGCCTCTGATTCCCCAACTCTGATTCCCCGCCTCTGATTCCCCAGCTCTGATTCCCCGACTCTGATTCCCGGCGTCCGATTCCCTGCCTCTGATTCCCCGCCTCTGATTCCCCATCTCTGATTCCCCGCCTCTGATTCCCCGTGTCTGATTCCCTGCCTCTGATTCCCCGCCTCTGATTCCCCGCCTCTGATTCCCTGACACTGAATCCCTGCCCCTGATTCCCCACCTCTGATTCCCCATATCTGATTCCCCGCCTCTGTTTCCCCGCCTCTGATTCCCCGCCTCTGTTTCCCCATATCTGATTCCCTGCCTCTGATTCCCCAACTCTGATTCCCCGCCTCTGATTCCCCAGCTCTGAATCCCCGCCTCTGATTCCCCGTGTCTGATTTCCTGCCTCTGATTCCCCGCCTTGATTCCCCATCTCTGATTCACAACCTCTGATTCCCCACCTCTGATTCCCTATATTTGATTCCCCGCCTCTGTTTCCCCGCCTCTGATTCCCCGCCTCTGATTCCCCATATCTGATTCCCCGCCTCTGATTGCCCACCTCTGATTCCCCGCCTCTGATTCGCCAGCTCTGATTCCCCGCCTCTGATTCCCCGCATCTGATTCCCTGCCTCTGATTCCCCGCCTCTGATTCCCCATCTCTGATTCAGCGCCTTTGATTCGCCACCTCTGATTCCCCATATCTGATTCCCCACCTCTGTTCCCCGGCCTCTGATTCCCCGCCTCTTATTCTCCATATCTCATTCCCCGCCTCTGAATCCCCATCTCTGATTCCCGGACTTTGATGCCCCACCTCTGATTCCCGGCCTCTTATTCCCAGCATCTGATTCCCGGCCTCTGATTCCCGGCCTCTGATTCCCCGCTTCTGATTCTGATTCCCTGCCTCTGATTCCCCATCTCTGATTCCTCATATCTGATTCCCCGCCTCTGTTTCCCCGCCTCTGATTCCCCGCCTCTGTTTCCCTATATCTAATTCCCCACCTCTGATGCCCCAACTCTGATTCCCCGCCTCTGATTCCCCAGCTCTGATTCCCCGCCTCTGATTCCAAGCATCCGATTCCCCATATCTGATTCCCCGCCTCTGTTTCCCCGCCTCTGATTCCCCGCCTCTGTTTCCCCATATCTGATTCCCCGCCTCTGATTCCCAACTATGATTCCCCGCCTCTGATTCCCTAGCTCTGATTCCCTGCGTCTGATTCCCTGCGTTCTATTTCCTGCCTCTGATTCCCCACCTGTGATTCCCCATCACTGATTCACCACCTCTGATTCCCCACCTCTGATTCCCCATATCTAATTCCCCGCCTCTGTTTGCCCGCCTCTGATTCCCCGCCTCTGTTTCCCCATATCTGATTCCCCGTCTCTGAATCCCCAACTCTGATTCCCTGCCTCTGATTCCCCAGCTCTGATTCCCCGCCTTTGATTCCCCCCGTCTGATTCCCAGCCTCTGAATCCCCGTGTCTGATTTCCTGCCTCTGATTCCCCGCCTCTGATTCCCCATCTCTCATTCCTCTGATTCCCCACATCTGATTCCCCATCTCTGATTCCGCACATCCGATTCCCTGCTTCTGATTCCCCAACTCTGATTCCTCACCTCTGATTCCCCAGCTCTGATTCCCCGCCTCAGATTCCCCGCGTCTGATTCCCTGCCTCTGATTCCCCATCTCTGATTCCCCACCTCTGATTCCCCGTGTCTGATTCCCTGCCTCTGATTCCCCGCCTCTGAATCCCAGCCTCTGATTCCCCATATCTGATTCCCCGCCTCTGATTCCCTGCCTCTGATTCCCCAGCTCTGATTCCCCGCCTTTGATTCCCCCCCATCTGATTCCCAGCCTCTGAATCCCCGTGTCTGATTTCCTGCCTCTGATTCCCCGCCTCTGATTCTCCATCTCTGATTCACCGCCTCTGATTCCCCATCTCAGATTCCCCACCTCTGATTCCCCGTGTCTGATTCCCTGCCTCTGATTCCCCGCCTCTGAATCCCAGCCTCTGATTCCCCATATCTGATTCCCCGCCTCTGATTCCCTGCCTCTGATTCCCCAGCTCTGATTCCCCACCTTTGATTCCCCCGTCTGATTCCCAGCCTCTGAATCCCCGTGTCTGATTTCCTGCCTCTGATTCCCCGCCTCTGATTCCCCATCTCTGATTCACCGCCTCTGATTCCCCATCTCTTATTCCCCACCTCTGATTCCCCATATCTGATTCCCTACCTCTGTTTCCCCGCCTCTGATTCCCAACCTCTGTTTCCCCATATCTGATTCCCCGCCTCTGATTCCCCAACTCTAATACCCCGCCTCTGATTCCCCAGCTCTGATTCCCCGCCTCTGATTCCCCGCATCTGATTCCCTGCCTCTGATTCCCCGCCTCTGATTCCAGGCCTCTGATTCCCAGCATCTGATTCCGGCCTCTGATTCCCGGCCTCTGATTCCCTGCTTCTGATTCTGATTCCCTGCCTCTGATTCCCCATCTCTGATTCCGCACATCTGATTCCCAAACTCGGATTCCCCACCTCTGATTCCCCATATCTGATTCCCCGCCTCTGTTTCCCCGCCTCTGATTCCCCGCCTCTGATTCCCAACTCTGATTCCCCGCCTCTGATTCCCCAGCTCTGATTCCCCGTGTTTGATTCCCTGCCTCTGATTCCCTGCCCTGATTCCCCATCTCTGTTTCACCGCCTTTGATTCACCACCTCTGATTCCCCATATCTGATTCCCCGACTCTGATTCCCTGCCTCTGATTCCCAACCTCTGATTCCACACCTCTGATTCCCCATATCTGATTCCCCGCCTCTATTTCCCCATATCTGATTCCCCGCCTCTGATTCCCCAACTCTGATTCCCCGCCTCTGATTCCCCAGCTCTGATTCCCCGACTCTGATTCCCGGAGTCCGATTCCCTGCCTCTGATACCCCGCCTCTGATTCCCCAGCTCCTATTCCCCGCCTCTGATTCCCCGCATCCGATTCCCCATATCTGATTCCCCGCCTCTGTTTCCCCGCCTTTGATTCCCCGCCTCTGTTTCCCCATATCTGATTCCCCGTCTCTGATTCCCAACTATGATTCCCCGCCTCTGATTCCCCAGCTCTGATTCCCCGCCTCTGATTCCCCGCGTTCTATTCCCTGCCTCTGATTCCCCGCCTGTGATTCCCCATCTCTGATTCACCACCTCTGATTCCCCACCTCTGATTCCCCATATCTAATTCCCCGCCTCTGTTTGCCCGCCTCTGATTCCCCGCCTCTGTTTCCCCATATCTGATTCCCCGTGTCTGATTCCCTGCCTCTGATTCCCCGCCTCTGTTTCCCCGCCTCTGATTCCCTGCCACTGATTCCCTGCCCCTGATACCCCACTTCTGATTCCCCATATCTGATTCCCTGCCTCTGTTTCCCCGCCTCTGATTCCCCGCCTCTGATTCCCCATATCTGATTCCCCGCCTCTGATTCCCCAACTCTGATTCCCCGCCTCTGATTCCCCAGCTCTGAATCCCCGCCTCCGATTCCCCGCGTCTGTTTCCCCGCCTCTGATTCCCCGCCTCTGTTTCCCCATATCTAAGTCCCCGACTCTGATTCCCCAACTCTGATTCCCCACCTCTGATTCCCCAGCTCTGATTCCCCGCCTCTGATTCCCCACATCTGATTCCCTGCATCTGATTCCCAGCCTCTGATTCCCTGCCTCTGATTCCCAACCTCTGATTCCCCACCTCTGATTCCCCATATCTGATTCCCCGCCTCTGTTTCCCCGCCTCTGATTCCCCGCCTCTGTTTCCCCATATCTGATTCCCGGCCTCTGATACTCCGCCTCTGATTCCCCGCCTCTGATTCCCTGCCTCTGATTCCCCATCTCCGATTCCGCACATCGGATTCCCTGCCTCTGATTCCCCGCCTCTGATTCCCCGCCTCTGATTCCCTGCTTCTGATTCCCAACCTCTGATTCCCCACCTCTGATTCCCCATATCTGATTCCCCGCCTCTGTTTCCCCGCCTCTGATTCCCCGCCTCTGATTCCCCAACTCTGAATCCCCGCCTCTGATTCCCCAGCTCTGATTCCCCGCCTCTGATTCCCCGCATCTGATTCCCTGCCTCTGATTCCACGCCTCTGATTCCAGGCCTCTGATTCCCAGCATCTGATTCCGGCCTCTGATTCCCGGCCTCTGATTCCCTGCTTCTGATTCTGATTCCCTGCCTCTGATTCCCCATCTCTGATTCCGCACATCTGATTCCTTGCCTCTGATTCCCCACCTCTGATTCCCCATATCTGATTCCCCGCCTGGGTTTCCCCGCCTCTGATTCCCCGCCTCTGTTTCCCAATATCTAAGTCCCCGCCTCTGATTCCCCAAATCTGATTCCCCACCTCTGATTCCCCAGCTCTGATTCCCCGCCTCTGATTCCCCGCATCTGATTCCCTGCATCTGATTCCAAGCCTCTGATTCCCTGCCTCTGATTCCCTACCTCTGATTCCCCACTTCTGATTCCCCATATCTGATTCCCCGCCTCTGTTTCCCCGCCTCGGATTCCCCGCCTCTGTTTCCCCATATCTGATTCCCGGCCTCTGATTCCCCGCCTCTGATTCCCCGCCTCTGATTCCCTGCCTCTGATTCCCCATCTCCGATTCCGCACATCTGATTCCCTTCCTCTGATTCCCCGCCTCTGATTTTCCGCCTCTGATTCCCTGCCTCTGATTCCCAACTTCGGATTCCCCGCCTCTGATTCCCCATATCTGATTCCCCGCCTCTGTTTCCCCGCCTCTGATTCCCCGCCTCTGATTCCCAACTCTGATTCCCCGCCTCTGATTCCCCAGCTCTGATTCCCCGTGTTTGATTCCCTGCCTCTGATTCCCTGCCCTGATTCCCCATCTCTGTTTCACCGCCTTTGATTCCCCACCTCTGATTCCCCAGCTCTGATTCCCCGCCTCAGATTCCCCGCGTCTGATTCCCTGCCTCTGATTCCCCGCCTCTGATTCCCTGCCTCTGATTCCCCATATCTGATTCCCCGCCTCTGATTCCCCAACTCTGATTCCCCACTTCTGATTCCCCAGCTCTGAATCCCCGCCTCTGATTCCCCGCGTCTGATTCCCTGCCTCTGATTCCCCGCCTCTGATTCCCCATCTGTGATTCACAACCTCTGATGCCCCACCTCTGATTCCCCATATCTGATTCCCCGCCCCTGTTTCCCCGCCTCTGATTCCCCGCCTCTGATTCCCCATATCTGATTCCCCGCCTCTGATTGCCCACCTCTGATTCCCCGCGTCTGATACCCTGCCTCTGATTCCCCGCCTCTGATTCCCCATCTCTGATTCACCACCTCTGATTCCCGGCCTCTGATTCCCCATCTCTGATTCCGCACATCCGATTCCCTGCCTATGATTCCCCACCTCTGATTCCCCGCCTCTGATTCCCCATATCTGATTCCCTGCCTCTGTTTCCCCACCTCTGATTCCCTACCTCTGTTTCCCCATATCTGATTCCCCGCCTCTGATTCCCCAACTCTAATACCCCGCCTCTGATTCCCCAGCTCTGATTCCCCGCCTCTGATTCCCCGCATCTGATTCCCTGCCTCTGATCCCCCGCCTCTGATTCCAGGCCTCTGATTCCCATCATCTGATTCCGGCCTCTGATTCCCGGCCTCTGATTCCCTGCTTCTGATTCTGATTCCCTGCCTCTGATTCCCCATCTCTGATTCCGCACATCTGATTCCCTGCCTCTGATTCCCCACCTCTGATTCCCCATATCTGATTCCCCGCCTCTGTTTCCCCGCCTCTGATTCCCCGCCTCTGTTTCCCAATATCTAAGTCCCCACCTCTGATTCCCCAAATCTGATTCCCCACCTCTGATTCCCCAGCTCTGATTCCCCGCCTCTGATTCCCCGCATCTGATTCCCTGCATCTGATTCCAAGCCTCTGATTCCCTGCCTCTGATTCCCAACCTCTGATTCCCCACCTCTGATTCCCCATATCTGATTCCCCGCCTCTGTTTCCCCGCCTCGGATTCCCCGCCTCAGTTTCCCCATATCTGATTCCTGGCCTCTGATTCCCCGCCTCTGATTCCCCGCCTCTGATTCCCTGCCTCTGATTCCCCATCTCCGATTCCCTGCCTCTGATTCCCAACCTCTGATTCCCCACCTCTGATTCCCCATATCTGATTCCCTGCCTCTGTTTCCCCGCCTCTGATTCCCTACCTCTGTTTCCCCATTTCTGATTCCCCGCCTCTGATTCCCAAACTCTAATACCCCGCCTCTGATTCCCCAGCTCTGATTCCCCGCCTCTGATTCCCCGCATCTGATTCCCTGCCTCTGATTCCCCGCCTCTGATTCCAGGCCTCTGATTCCCATCATCTGATTCCGGCCTCTGTTTCCCCGCCTCTGATTCCCCGCCTCTGATTCCCAACTCTGATTCCCCGCCTCTGATTCCCCAGCTCTGATTCCCTGTGTTTGATTCCCTGCCTCTGATTCCCTGCCCTGATTCCCCATCTCTGTTTCACCGCCTTTGATTCGCCACCTCTGATTCCACATATCTGATTCCCCGCCTCTGTTTCCCCGACTCTGATTCCCTTCCTCTGATTCCCAACCTCTGATTCCACACCTCTGATTCCCCATATCTGATTCCCCGCCTCTATTTCCCCATATCTGAATCCCCGCCTCTGATTCCCCAACTCTGATTCCCCGCCTCTGATTCCCCAGCTCTGATTCCCCGACTCTGATTCCCGGCATCCGATTCCCTGCCTCTGATTCCCCGCCTCTGATTCCCCATCTCTGATTCCCCGCCTCTGATTCCCCGTGTCTGATTCCCTGCCTCTGATTCCCCGCCTCTGATTCCCCGCCTCTGATTCCCTGACACTGAATCCCTGCCCCTGATTCCCCACCTCTGATTCCCCATATCTGATTCCCCGCCTCTGTTTCCCCGCCTCTGATTCCCCGCCTCTGTTTCCCCATATCTGATTCCCTGCCTCTGATTCCCCAACTCTGATTCCCCGCCTCTGATTCCCCAGCTCTGAATCCCCGCCTCTGATTCCCCGTGTCTGATTCCCTGCCTCTGATTCCCCGCCTTGATTCCCCATCTCTGATTCACAACCTCTGATTCCCCACCTCTGATTCCCTATATTTGATTCCCCGCCTCTGTTTCCCCGCCTCTGATTCCCCGCCTCTGATTCCCCATATCTGATTCCCCGCCTCTGATTGCCCACCTCTGATTCCCCGCCTCTGATTCGCCAGCTCTGATTCCCCGCCTCTGATTCCCCGCATCTGATTCCCTGCCTCTGATTCCCCGCCTCTGATTCCCCATCTCTGATTCAGCGCCTTTGATTCGCCACCTCTGATTCCCCATATCTGATTCCCCACCTCTGTTTCCCGGCCTCTGATTCCCCGCCTCTGATTCTCCATATCTCATTCCCCGCCTCTGAATCCCCATCTCTGATTCCCGGACTTTGATGCCCCACCTCTGATTCCCGGCCTCTTATTCCCAGCATCTGATTCCCGGCCTCTGATTCCCGGCCTCTGATTCCCCGCTTCTGATTCTGATTCCCTGCCTCTGATTCCCCATCTCTGATTCCTCATATCTGATTCCCCGCCTCTGTTTCCCCGCCTCTGATTCCCCGCCTCTGTTTCCCTATATCTAATTCCCCACCTCTGATGCCCCAACTCTGATTCCCCGCCTCTGATTCCACAGCTCTGATTCCCCGCCTCTGATTCCAAGCATCTGATTCCCCATATCTGATTCCCCGCCTCTGTTTCCCCGCCTCTGATTCCCCGCCTCTGTTTCCCCATATCTGATTCCCCGCCTCTGATTCCCAACTATGATTCCCCGCCTCTGATTCCCTAGCTCTGATTCCCTGCGTCTGATTCCCTGCGTTCTATTTCCTGCCTCTGATTCCCCACCTGTGATTCCCCATCACTGATTCACCACCTCTGATTCCCCACCTCTGATTCCCCATATCTAATTCCCCGCCTCTGTTTGCCCGCCTCTGATTCCCCGCCTCTGTTTCCCCATATCTGATTCCCAGTCTCTGAATCCCCAACTCTGATTCCCTGCCTCTGATTCCCCAGCTCTGATTCCCCGCCTTTGATTCCCCCCGTCTGATTCCCAGCCTCTGAATCCCCGTGTCTGATTTCCTGCCTCTGATTCCCCGCCTCTGATTCCCATCTCTCATTCCTCTGATTCCCCACATCTGATTCCCCATCTCTGATTCCGCACATCCGATTCCCTGCCTCTGATTCCCCAACTCTGATTCCCCACCTCTGATTCCCCAGCTCTGATTCCCCGCCTCAGATTCCCCGCGTCTGATTCCCTGCCTCTGATTCCCCGCCTCTGATTCCCCATCTCTGATTCCCCACCTCTGATTCCCCGTGTCTGATTCCCTGCCTCTGATTCCCCGCCTCTGAATCCCAGCCTCTGATTCCCCATATCTGATTCCCCGCCTCTGATTCCCTGCCTCTGATTCCCCAGCTCTGATTCCCCGCCTTTGATTCCCCCCATCTGATTCCCAGCCTCTGAATCCCCGTGTCTGATTTCCTGCCTCTGATTCCCCGCCTCTGATTCCCCATCTCTGATTCACCGCCTCTGATTCCCCATCTCAGATTCCCCACCTCTGATTCCCCGTGTCTGATTCCCTGCCTCTGATTCCCCGCCTCTGAATCCCAGCCTCTGATTCCCCATATCTGATTCCCCGCCTCTGATTCCCTGCCTCTGATTCCCCAGCTCTGATTCCCCACCTTTGATTCCCCCGTCTGATTCCCAGCCTCTGAATCCCCGTGTCTGATTTCCTGCCTCTGATTCCCCGCCTCTGATTCCCCATCTCTGATTCACCGCCTCTGATTCCCCATCTCTTATTCCCCACCTCTGATTCCCCATATCTGATTCCCTGCCTCTGTTTCCCCGCCTCTGATTCCCCACCTCTGTTTCCCCATATCTGATTCCCCGCCTCTGATTCCCCAACTCTAATACCCCGCCTCTGATTCCCCAGCTCTGATTCCCCGCCTCTGATTCCCCGCATCTGATTCCCTGCCTCTGATTCCCCGCCTCTGATTCCAGGCCTCTGATTCCCAGCATCTGATTCCGGCCTCTGATTCCCGGCCTCTGATTCCCTGCTTCTGATTCTGATTCCCTGCCTCTGATTCCCCATCTCTGATTCCGCACATCTGATTCCCAAACTCGGATTCCCCACCTCTGATTCCCCATATCTGATTCCCCGCCTCTGTTTCCCCGCCTCTGATTCCCCGCCTCTGATTCCCAACTCTGATTCCCCGCCTCTGATTCCCCAGCTCTGATTCCCCGTGTTTGATTCCCTGCCTCTGATTCCCTGCCCTGATTCCCCATCTCTGTTTCACCGCCTTTGATTCGCCACCTCTGATTCCCCATATCTGATTCCCCGACTCTGATTCCCTGCCTCTGATTCCCAACCTCTGATTCCACACCTCTGATTCCCCATATCTGATTCCCCGCCTCTATTTCCCCATATCTGATTCCCCGCCTCTGATTCCCCAACTCTGATTCCCCGCCTCTGATTCCCCAGCTCTGATTCCCCGACTCTGATTCCCGGAGTCCGATTCCCTGCCTCTGATACCCCGCCTCTGATTCCCCAGCTCCTATTCCCCGCCTCTGATTCCCCGCATCCGATTCCCCATATCTGATTCCCCGCCTCTGTTTCCCCGCCTTTGATTCCCCGCCTCTGTTTCCCCATATCTGATTCCCCGTCTCTGATTCCCAACTATGATTCCCCGCCTCTGATTCCCCAGCTCTGATTCCCCGCCTCTGATTCCCCGCGTTTTATTCCCTGCCTCTGATTCCCCGCCTGTGATTCCCCATCTCTGATTCACCACCTCTGATTCCCCACCTCTGATTCCCCATATCTAATTCCCCGCCTCTGTTTGCCCGCCTCTGATTCCCCGCCTCTGTTTCCCCATATCTGATTCCCTGCCTCTGATTCCCCAACTCTGATTCCCCGCCTCTGATTCCCCAGCTCTGAATCCCCGCCTCTGATTCCCCGTGTCTGATTTCCTGCCTCTGATTCCCCGCCTTGATTCCCCATCTCTGATTCACAACCTCTGATTCCCCACCTCTGATTCCCTATATTTGATTCCCCGCCTCTGTTTCCCCGCCTCTGATTCCCCGCCTCTGATTCCCCATATCTGATTCCCCGCCTCTGATTGCCCACCTCTGATTCCCCGCCTCTGATTCGCCAGCTCTGATTCCCCGCCTCTGATTCCCCGCATCTGATTCCCTGCCTCTGATTCCCCGCCTCTGATTCCCCATCTCTGATTCAGCGCCTTTGATTCGCCACCTCTGATTCCCCATATCTGATTCCCCACCTCTGTTCCCCGGCCTCTGATTCCCCGCCTCTTATTCTCCATATCTCATTCCCCGCCTCTGAATCCCCATCTCTGATTCCCGGACTTTGATGCCCCACCTCTGATTCCCGGCCTCTTATTCCCAGCATCTGATTCCCGGCCTCTGATTCCCGGCCTCTGATTCCCCGCTTCTGATTCTGATTCCCTGCCTCTGATTCCCCATCTCTGATTCCTCATATCTGATTCCCCGCCTCTGTTTCCCCGCCTCTGATTCCCCGCCTCTGTTTCCCTATATCTAATTCCCCACCTCTGATGCCCCAACTCTGATTCCCCGCCTCTGATTCCCCAGCTCTGATTCCCCGCCTCTGATTCCAAGCATCCGATTCCCCATATCTGATTCCCCGCCTCTGTTTCCCCGCCTCTGATTCCCCGCCTCTGTTTCCCCATATCTGATTCCCCGCCTCTGATTCCCAACTATGATTCCCCGCCTCTGATTCCCTAGCTCTGATTCCCTGCGTCTGATTCCCTGCGTTCTATTTCCTGCCTCTGATTCCCCACCTGTGATTCCCCATCACTGATTCACCACCTCTGATTCCCCACCTCTGATTCCCCATATCTAATTCCCCGCCTCTGTTTGCCCGCCTCTGATTCCCCGCCTCTGTTTCCCCATATCTGATTCCCCGTCTCTGAATCCCCAACTCTGATTCCCTGCCTCTGATTCCCCAGCTCTGATTCCCCGCCTTTGATTCCCCCCGTCTGATTCCCAGCCTCTGAATCCCCGT
The DNA here is from genome assembly GCF_036971445.1 of Narcine bancroftii. Classification (NCBI taxonomy): domain Eukaryota; kingdom Metazoa; phylum Chordata; class Chondrichthyes; order Torpediniformes; family Narcinidae; genus Narcine; species Narcine bancroftii. The sequence continues at coordinate 269,527,541 of NC_091470.1, forward strand.
GTCTGATTTCCTGCCTCTGATTCCCCGCCTCTGATTCCCCATCTCTCATTCCTCTGATTCCCCACATCTGATTCCCCATCTCTGATTCCGCACATCCGATTCCCTGCTTCTGATTCCCCAACTCTGATTCCTCACCTCTGATTCCCCAGCTCTGATTCCCCGCCTCAGATTCCCCGCGTCTGATTCCCTGCCTCTGATTCCCCATCTCTGATTCCCCACCTCTGATTCCCCGTGTCTGATTCCCTGCCTCTGATTCCCCGCCTCTGAATCCCAGCCTCTGATTCCCCATATCGGATTCCCCGCCTCTGATTCCCTGCCTCTGATTCCCCAGCTCTGATTCCCCGCCTTTGATTCCCCCCCATCTGATTCCCAGCCTCTGAATCCCCGTGTCTGATTTCCTGCCTCTGATTCCCCGCCTCTGATTCTCCATCTCTGATTCACCGCCTCTGATTCCCCATCTCAGATTCCCCACCTCTGATTCCCCGTGTCTGATTCCCTGCCTCTGATTCCCCGCCTCTGAATCCCAGCCTCTGATTCCCCATATCTGATTCCCCGCCTCTGATTCCCTGCCTCTGATTCCCCAGCTCTGATTCCCCACCTTTGATTCCCCCGTCTGATTCCCAGCCTCTGAATCCCCGTGTCTGATTTCCTGCCTCTGATTCCCCGCCTCTGATTCCCCATCTCTGATTCACCGCCTCTGATTCCCCATCTCTTATTCCCCACCTCTGATTCCCCATATCTGATTCCCTGCCTCTGTTTCCCCGCCTCTGATTCCCCACCTCTGTTTCCCCATATCTGATTCCCCGCCTCTGATTCCCCAACTCTAATACCCCGCCTCTGATTCCCCAGCTCTGATTCCCCGCCTCTGATTCCCCGCATCTGATTCCCTGCCTCTGATTCCCCGCCTCTGATTCCAGGCCTCTGATTCCCAGCATCTGATTCCGGCCTCTGATTCCCGGCCTCTGATTCCCTGCTTCTGATTCTGATTCCCTGCCTCTGATTCCCCATCTCTGATTCCGCACATCTGATTCCCAAACTCGGATTCCCCACCTCTGATTCCCCATATCTGATTCCCCGCCTCTGTTTCCCCGCCTCTGATTCCCCGCCTCTGATTCCCAACTCTGATTCCCCGCCTCTGATTCCCCAGCTCTGATTCCCCGTGTTTGATTCCCTGCCTCTGATTCCCTGCCCTGATTCCCCATCTCTGTTTCACCGCCTTTGATTCACCACCTCTGATTCCCCATATCTGATTCCCCGACTCTGATTCCCTGCCTCTGATTCCCAACCTCTGATTCCACACCTCTGATTCCCCATATCTGATTCCCCGCCTCTATTTCCCCATATCTGATTCCCCGCCTCTGATTCCCCAACTCTGATTCCCCGCCTCTGATTCCCCAGCTCTGATTCCCCGACTCTGATTCCCGGAGTCCGATTCCCTGCCTCTGATACCCCGCCTCTGATTCCCCAGCTCCTATTCCCCGCCTCTGATTCCCCGCATCCGATTCCCCATATCTGATTCCCCGCCTCTGTTTCCCCGCCTTTGATTCCCCGCCTCTGTTTCCCCATATCTGATTCCCCGTCTCTGATTCCCAACTATGATTCCCCGCCTCTGATTCCCCAGCTCTGATTCCCCGCCTCTGATTCCCCGCGTTCTATTCCCTGCCTCTGATTCCCCGCCTGTGATTCCCCATCTCTGATTCACCACCTCTGATTCCCCACCTCTGATTCCCCATATCTAATTCCCCGCCTCTGTTTGCCCGCCTCTGATTCCCCGCCTCTGTTTCCCCATATCTGATTCCCCGTGTCTGATTCCCTGCCTCTGATTCCCCGCCTCTGTTTCCCCGCCTCTGATTCCCTGCCACTGATTCCCTGCCCCTGATACCCCACTTCTGATTCCCCATATCTGATTCCCTGCCTCTGTTTCCCCGCCTCTGATTCCCCGCCTCTGATTCCCCATATCTGATTCCCCGCCTCTGATTCCCCAACTCTGATTCCCCGCCTCTGATTCCCCAGCTCTGAATCCCCGCCTCCGATTCCCCGCGTCTGTTTCCCCGCCTCTGATTCCCCGCCTCTGTTTCCCCATATCTAAGTCCCCGACTCTGATTCCCCAACTCTGATTCCCCACCTCTGATTCCCCAGCTCTGATTCCCCGCCTCTGATTCCCCACATCTGATTCCCTGCATCTGATTCCCAGCCTCTGATTCCCTGCCTCTGATTCCCAACCTCTGATTCCCCACCTCTGATTCCCCATATCTGATTCCCCGCCTCTGTTTCCCCGCCTCTGATTCCCCGCCTCTGTTTCCCCATATCTGATTCCCGGCCTCTGATACTCCGCCTCTGATTCCCCGCCTCTGATTCCCTGCCTCTGATTCCCCATCTCCGATTCCGCACATCGGATTCCCTGCCTCTGATTCCCCGCCTCTGATTCCCCGCCTCTGATTCCCTGCTTCTGATTCCCAACCTCTGATTCCCCACCTCTGATTCCCCATATCTGATTCCCCGCCTCTGTTTCCCCGCCTCTGATTCCCCGCCTCTGATTCCCCAACTCTGAATCCCCGCCTCTGATTCCCCAGCTCTGATTCCCCGCCTCTGATTCCCCGCATCTGATTCCCTGCCTCTGATTCCACGCCTCTGATTCCAGGCCTCTGATTCCCAGCATCTGATTCCGGCCTCTGATTCCCGGCCTCTGATTCCCTGCTTCTGATTCTGATTCCCTGCCTCTGATTCCCCATCTCTGATTCCGCACATCTGATTCCTTGCCTCTGATTCCCCACCTCTGATTCCCCATATCTGATTCCCCGCCTGGGTTTCCCCGCCTCTGATTCCCCGCCTCTGTTTCCCAATATCTAAGTCCCCGCCTCTGATTCCCCAAATCTGATTCCCCACCTCTGATTCCCCAGCTCTGATTCCCCGCCTCTGATTCCCCGCATCTGATTCCCTGCATCTGATTCCAAGCCTCTGATTCCCTGCCTCTGATTCCCTACCTCTGATTCCCCACTTCTGATTCCCCATATCTGATTCCCCGCCTCTGTTTCCCCGCCTCGGATTCCCCGCCTCTGTTTCCCCATATCTGATTCCCGGCCTCTGATTCCCCGCCTCTGATTCCCCGCCTCTGATTCCCTGCCTCTGATTCCCCATCTCCGATTCCGCACATCTGATTCCCTTCCTCTGATTCCCCGCCTCTGATTTTCCGCCTCTGATTCCCTGCCTCTGATTCCCAACTTCGGATTCCCCGCCTCTGATTCCCCATATCTGATTCCCCGCCTCTGTTTCCCCGCCTCTGATTCCCCGCCTCTGATTCCCAACTCTGATTCCCCGCCTCTGATTCCCCAGCTCTGATTCCCCGTGTTTGATTCCCTGCCTCTGATTCCCTGCCCTGATTCCCCATCTCTGTTTCACCGCCTTTGATTCCCCACCTCTGATTCCCCAGCTCTGATTCCCCGCCTCAGATTCCCCGCGTCTGATTCCCTGCCTCTGATTCCCCGCCTCTGATTCCCTGCCTCTGATTCCCCATATCTGATTCCCCGCCTCTGATTCCCCAACTCTGATTCCCCACTTCTGATTCCCCAGCTCTGAATCCCCGCCTCTGATTCCCCGCGTCTGATTCCCTGCCTCTGATTCCCCGCCTCTGATTCCCCATCTGTGATTCACAACCTCTGATGCCCCACCTCTGATTCCCCATATCTGATTCCCCGCCTCTGTTTCCCCGCCTCTGATTCCCCGCCTCTGATTCCCCATATCTGATTCCCCGCCTCTGATTGCCCACCTCTGATTCCCCGCGTCTGATACCCTGCCTCTGATTCCCCGCCTCTGATTCCCCATCTCTGATTCACCACCTCTGATTCCCGGCCTCTGATTCCCCATCTCTGATTCCGCACATCCGATTCCCTGCCTATGATTCCCCACCTCTGATTCCCCGCCTCTGATTCCCCATATCTGATTCCCTGCCTCTGTTTCCCCACCTCTGATTCCCTACCTCTGTTTCCCCATATCTGATTCCCCGCCTCTGATTCCCCAACTCTAATACCCCGCCTCTGATTCCCCAGCTCTGATTCCCCGCCTCTGATTCCCCGCATCTGATTCCCTGCCTCTGATCCCCCGCCTCTGATTCCAGGCCTCTGATTCCCATCATCTGATTCCGGCCTCTGATTCCCGGCCTCTGATTCCCTGCTTCTGATTCTGATTCCCTGCCTCTGATTCCCCATCTCTGATTCCGCACATCTGATTCCCTGCCTCTGATTCCCCACCTCTGATTCCCCATATCTGATTCCCCGCCTCTGTTTCCCCGCCTCTGATTCCCCGCCTCTGTTTCCCAATATCTAAGTCCCCACCTCTGATTCCCCAAATCTGATTCCCCACCTCTGATTCCCCAGCTCTGATTCCCCGCCTCTGATTCCCCGCATCTGATTCCCTGCATCTGATTCCAAGCCTCTGATTCCCTGCCTCTGATTCCCAACCTCTGATTCCCCACCTCTGATTCCCCATATCTGATTCCCCGCCTCTGTTTCCCCGCCTCGGATTCCCCGCCTCAGTTTCCCCATATCTGATTCCTGGCCTCTGATTCCCCGCCTCTGATTCCCCGCCTCTGATTCCCTGCCTCTGATTCCCCATCTCCGATTCCCTGCCTCTGATTCCCAACCTCTGATTCCCCACCTCTGATTCCCCATATCTGATTCCCTGCCTCTGTTTCCCCGCCTCTGATTCCCTACCTCTGTTTCCCCATTTCTGATTCCCCGCCTCTGATTCCCCAACTCTAATACCCCGCCTCTGATTCCCCAGCTCTGATTCCCCGCCTCTGATTCCCCGCATCTGATTCCCTGCCTCTGATTCCCCGCCTCTGATTCCAGGCCTCTGATTCCCATCATCTGATTCCGGCCTCTGTTTCCCCGCCTCTGATTCCCCGCCTCTGATTCCCAACTCTGATTCCCCGCCTCTGATTCCCCAGCTCTGATTCCCTGTGTTTGATTCCCTGCCTCTGATTCCCTGCCCTGATTCCCCATCTCTGTTTCACCGCCTTTGATTCGCCACCTCTGATTCCACATATCTGATTCCCCGCCTCTGTTTCCCCGACTCTGATTCCCTTCCTCTGATTCCCAACCTCTGATTCCACACCTCTGATTCCCCATATCTGATTCCCCGCCTCTATTTCCCCATATCTGAATCCCCGCCTCTGATTCCCCAACTCTGATTCCCCAGCTCTGATTCCCCGACTCTGATTCCCGGCATCCGATTCCCTGCCTCTGATTCCCCGCCTCTGATTCCCCATCTCTGATTCCCCGCCTCTGATTCCCCGTGTCTGATTCCCTGCCTCTGATTCCCCGCCTCTGATTCCCCGCCTCTGATTCCCTGACACTGAATCCCTGCCCCTGATTCCCCACCTCTGATTCCCCATATCTGATTCCCCGCCTCTGTTTCCCCGCCTCTGATTCCCCGCCTCTGTTTCCCCATATCTGATTCCCTGCCTCTGATTCCCCAACTCTGATTCCCCGCCTCTGATTCCCCAGCTCTGAATCCCCGCCTCTGATTCCCCGTGTCTGATTCCCTGCCTCTGATTCCCCGCCTTGATTCCCCATCTCTGATTCACAACCTCTGATTCCCCACCTCTGATTCCCTATATTTGATTCCCCGCCTCTGTTTCCCCGCCTCTGATTCCCCGCCTCTGATTCCCCATATCTGATTCCCCGCCTCTGATTGCCCACCTCTGATTCCCCGCCTCTGATTCGCCAGCTCTGATTCCCCGCCTCTGATTCCCCGCATCTGATTCCCTGCCTCTGATTCCCCGCCTCTGATTCCCCATCTCTGATTCAGCGCCTTTGATTCGCCACCTCTGATTCCCCATATCTGATTCCCCACCTCTGTTTCCCGGCCTCTGATTCCCCGCCTCTGATTCTCCATATCTCATTCCCCGCCTCTGAATCCCCATCTCTGATTCCCGGACTTTGATGCCCCACCTCTGATTCCCGGCCTCTTATTCCCAGCATCTGATTCTGATTCCCTGCCTCTGATTCCCCATCTCTGATTCCTCATATCTGATTCCCCGCCTCTGTTTCCCCGCCTCTGATTCCCCGCCTCTGTTTCCCTATATCTAATTCCCCACCTCTGATGCCCCAACTCTGATTCCCCGCCTCTGATTCCCCAGCTCTGATTCCCCGCCTCTGATTCCAAGCATCTGATTCCCCATATCTGATTCCCCGCCTCTGTTTCCCCGCCTCTGATTCCCCGCCTCTGTTTCCCCATATCTGATTCCCCGCCTCTGATTCCCAACTATGATTCCCCGCCTCTGATTCCCTAGCTCTGATTCCCTGCGTCTGATTCCCTGCGTTCTATTTCCTGCCTCTGATTCCCCACCTGTGATTCCCCATCACTGATTCACCACCTCTGATTCCCCACCTCTGATTCCCCATATCTAATTCCCCGCCTCTGTTTGCCCGCCTCTGATTCCCCGCCTCTGTTTCCCCATATCTGATTCCCAGTCTCTGAATCCCCAACTCTGATTCCCTGCCTCTGATTCCCCAGCTCTGATTCCCCGCCTTTGATTCCCCCCGTCTGATTCCCAGCCTCTGAATCCCCGTGTCTGATTTCCTGCCTCTGATTCCCCGCCTCTGATTCCCATCTCTCATTCCTCTGATTCCCCACATCTGATTCCCCATCTCTGATTCCGCACATCCGATTCCCTGCCTCTGATTCCCCAACTCTGATTCCCCACCTCTGATTCCCCAGCTCTGATTCCCCGCCTCAGATTCCCCGCGTCTGATTCCCTGCCTCTGATTCCCCGCCTCTGATTCCCCATCTCTGATTCCCCACCTCTGATTCCCCGTGTCTGATTCCCTGCCTCTGATTCCCCGCCTCTGAATCCCAGCCTCTGATTCCCCATATCTGATTCCCCGCCTCTGATTCCCTGCCTCTGATTCCCCAGCTCTGATTCCCCGCCTTTGATTCCCCCCATCTGATTCCCAGCCTCTGAATCCCCGTGTCTGATTTCCTGCCTCTGATTCCCCGCCTCTGATTCCCCATCTCTGATTCACCGCCTCTGATTCCCCATCTCAGATTCCCCACCTCTGATTCCCCGTGTCTGATTCCCTGCCTCTGATTCCCCGCCTCTGAATCCCAGCCTCTGATTCCCCATATCTGATTCCCCGCCTCTGATTCCCTGCCTCTGATTCCCCAGCTCTGATTCCCCACCTTTGATTCCCCCGTCTGATTCCCAGCCTCTGAATCCCCGTGTCTGATTTCCTGCCTCTGATTCCCCGCCTCTGATTCCCCATCTCTGATTCACCGCCTCTGATTCCCCATCTCTTATTCCCCACCTCTGATTCCCCATATCTGATTCCCTGCCTCTGTTTCCCCGCCTCTGATTCCCCACCTCTGTTTCCCCATATCTGATTCCCCGCCTCTGATTCCCCAACTCTAATACCCCGCCTCTGATTCCCCAGCTCTGATTCCCCGCCTCTGATTCCCCGCATCTGATTCCCTGCCTCTGATTCCCCGCCTCTGATTCCAGGCCTCTGATTCCCAGCATCTGATTCCGGCCTCTGATTCCCGGCCTCTGATTCCCTGCTTCTGATTCTGATTCCCTGCCTCTGATTCCCCATCTCTGATTCCGCACATCTGATTCCCAAACTCGGATTCCCCACCTCTGATTCCCCATATCTGATTCCCCGCCTCTGTTTCCCCGCCTCTGATTCCCCGCCTCTGATTCCCAACTCTGATTCCCCGCCTCTGATTCCCCAGCTCTGATTCCCCGTGTTTGATTCCCTGCCTCTGATTCCCTGCCCTGATTCCCCATCTCTGTTTCACCGCCTTTGATTCGCCACCTCTGATTCCCCATATCTGATTCCCCGACTCTGATTCCCTGCCTCTGATTCCCAACCTCTGATTCCACACCTCTGATTCCCCATATCTGATTCCCCGCCTCTATTTCCCCATATCTGATTCCCCGCCTCTGATTCCCCAACTCTGATTCCCCGCCTCTGATTCCCCAGCTCTGATTCCCCGACTCTGATTCCCGGAGTCCGATTCCCTGCCTCTGATACCCCGCCTCTGATTCCCCAGCTCCTATTCCCCGCCTCTGATTCCCCGCATCCGATTCCCCATATCTGATTCCCCGCCTCTGTTTCCCCGCCTTTGATTCCCCGCCTCTGTTTCCCCATATCTGATTCCCCGTCTCTGATTCCCAACTATGATTCCCCGCCTCTGATTCCCCAGCTCTGATTCCCCGCCTCTGATTCCCCGCGTTCTATTCCCTGCCTCTGATTCCCCGCCTGTGATTCCCCATCTCTGATTCACCACCTCTGATTCCCCACCTCTGATTCCCCATATCTAATTCCCCGCCTCTGTTTGCCCGCCTCTGATTCCCCGCCTCTGTTTCCCCATATCTGATTCCCCGTGTCTGATTCCCTGCATCTGATTCCCCGCCTCTGTTTCCCCGCCTCTGATTCCCTGCCACTGATTCCCTGCCCCTGATACCCCACTTCTGATTCCCCATATCTGATTCCCTGCCTCTGTTTCCCCGCCTCTGATTCCCCGCCTCTGATTCCCCATATCTGATTCCCCGCCTCTGATTCCCCAACTCTGATTCCCCGCCTCTGATTCCCCAGCTCTGAATCCCCGCCTCCGATTCCCCGCGTCTGTTTCCCCGCCTCTGATTCCCCGCCTCTGTTTCCCCATATCTAAGTCCCCGACTCTGATTCCCCAACTCTGATTCCCCACCTCTGATTCCCCAGCTCTGATTCCCCGCCTCTGATTCCCCGCATCTGATTCCCTGCATCTGATTCCCAGCCTCTGATTCCCTGCCTCTGATTCCCAACCTCTGAATCCCCACCTCTGATTCCCCATATCTGATTCCCCGCCTCTGTTTCCCCGCCTCTGATTCCCCGCCTCTGTTTCCCCATATCTGATTCCCGGCCTCTGATACTCCGCCTCTGATTCCCCGCCTCTGATTCCCTGCCTCTGATTCCCCATCTCCGATTCCACACATCGGATTCCCTGCCTCTGATTCCCCGCCTCTGATTCCCCGCCTCTGATTCCCTGCTTCTGATTCCCAACCTCTGATTCCCCACCTCTGATTCCCCATATCTGATTCCCCGCCTCTGTTTCCCCGCCTCTGATTCCCCGCCTCTGATTCCCCAACTCTGAATCCCCGCCTCTGATTCCCCAGCTCTGATTCCCCGCCTCTGATTCCCCGCATCTGATTCCCTGCCTCTGATTCCCCGCCTCTGATTCCAGGCCTCTGATTCCCAGCATCTGATTCCGGCCTCTGATTCCCGGCCTCTGATTCCCTGCTTCTGATTCTGATTCCCTGCCTCTGATTCCCCATCTCTGATTCCGCACATCTGATTCCTTGCCTCTGATTCCCCACCTCTGATTCCCCATATCTGATTCCCCGCCTGGGTTTCCCCGCCTCTGATTCCCCGCCTCTGTTTCCCAATATCTAAGTCCCCGCCTCTGATTCCCCAAATCTGATTCCCCACCTCTGATTCCCCAGCTCTGATTCCCCGCCTCTGATTCCCCGCATCTGATTCCCTGCATCTGATTCCAAGCCTCTGATTCCCTGCCTCTGATTCCCTACCTCTGATTCCCCACTTCTGATTCCCCATATCTGATTCCCCGCCTCTGTTTCCCCGCCTCGGATTCCCCGCCTCTGTTTCCCCATATCTGATTCCCGGCCTCTGATTCCCCGCCTCTGATTCCCCGCCTCTGATTCCCCAGCTCTGATTCCCCGCCTCTGATTCCCCGCATCTGATTCCCTGCATCTGATTCCAAGCCTCTGATTCCCTGCCTCTGATTCCCAACCTCTGATTCCCCACCTCTGATTCCCCATATCTGATTCCCCGCCTCTGTTTCCCCGCCTCGGATTCCCCGCCTCAGTTTCCCCATATCTGATTCCCGGCCTCTGATTCCCCGCCTCTGATTCCCCGCCTCTGATTCCCTGCCTCTGATTCCCCATCTCCGATTCCCTGCCTCTGATTCCCAACCTCTGATTCCCCACCTCTGATTCCCCATATCAGATTCCCCGCCTCTGTTTCGCCGCCTCTGATTCCCCGCCTCTGATTCCCAACTCTGATTCCCCGCCTCTGATTCCCCAGCTCTGATTCCCCGTGTTTGATTCCCTGCCTCTGATTCCCTGCCCTGATTACCCATCTCTGTTTCACCGCCTTTGATTCGCCACCTCTGATTCCACATATCTGATTCCCCGCCTCTGTTTCCCCGACTCTGATTCCCTTCCTCTGATTCCCAACCTCTGATTCCACACCTCTGATTCCCCATATCTGATTCCCCGCCTCTATTTCCCCATATCTGAATCCCCGCCTCTGATTCCCCAACTCTAATTCCCCGCCTCTGATTCCCCAGCTCTGATTCCCCGACTCTGATTCCCGGCGTCCGATTCCCTGCCTCTGATTCCCCGCCTCTGATTCCCCATCTCTGATTCCCCGCCTCTGATTCCCCGTGTCTGATTCCCTGCCTCTGATTCCCCGCCTCTGATTCCCCGCCTCTGATTCCCTGACACTGAATCCCTGCCCCTGATTCCCCACCTCTGATTCCCCATATCTGATTCCCCGCCTCTGTTTCCCCGCCTCTGATTCCCCGCCTCTGATTCCCCATATCTGATTCCCTGCCTCTGATTCCCCAACTCTGATTCCCCGCCTCTGATTCCCCAGCTCTGAATCCCCGCCTCTGATTCCCCGTGTCTGATTCCCTGCCTCTGATTCCCCGCCTTGATTCCCCATCTCTGATTCACAACCTCTGATTCCCCACCTCTGATTCCCTATATTTGATTCCCCGCCTCTGTTTCCCCGCCTCTGATTCCCCGCCTCTGATTCCCCATATCTGATTCCCCGCCTCTGATTGCCCACCTCTGATTCCCCGCCTCTGATTCGCCAGCTCTGATTCCCCGCCTCTGATTCCCCGCATCTGATTCCCTGCCTCTGATTCCCCGCCTCTGATTCCCCATCTCTGATTCACCGCCTCTGATTCGCCACCTCTGATTCCCCATATCTGATTCCCCACCTCTGTTTCCCGGCCTCTGATTCCCCGCCTCTGATTCTCCATATCTCATTCCCCGCCTCTGAATCCCCATCTCTGATTCCCGGACTCTGATTCCCCACCTCTGATTCCCGGCCTCTTATTCCCAGCATCTGATTCCCGGCCTCTGATTCCCGGCCTCTGATTCCCCGCTTCTGATTCTGATTCCCTGCCTCTGATTCCCCATCTCTGATTCAGCACATCTGAATCCCTGCCTCTGATTCCCCACCTCTGATTCCTCATATCTGATTCCCCGCCTCTGTTTCCCCGCCTCTGATTCCCCGCCTCTGTTTCCCTATATCTAATTCCCCACCTCTGATTCCCCATATCTGATTCCCCGCCTCTGATTCCCCAACTCTGATTCCCCGCTTCTGATTCCCCAGCTCTGAATCCCCGCCTCTGATTCCCCGCGTCTGATTCCCTGCCTCTGATTCCCCGCCTCTGATTCCCCATCTGTGATTCACAACCTCTGATGCCCCACCTCTGATTCCCCATATCTGATTCCCCGCCTCTGTTTCCCCGCCTCTGATTCCCCGCCTCTGATTCCCCATATCTGATTCCCCGCCTCTGATTGCCCACCTCTGATTCCCCGCGTCTGATACCCTGCCTCTGATTCCCCGCCTCTGATTCCCCATCTCTGATTCACCACCTCTGATTCCCGGCCTCTGATTCCCCATCTCTGATTCCGCACATCCGATTCCCTGCCTATGATTCCCCACCTCTGATTCCCCGCCTCTGATTCCCCATATCTGATTCCCTGCCTCTGTTTCCCCGCCTCTGATTCCCTACCTCTGTTTCCCCATATCTGATTCCCCGCCTCTGATTCCCCAACTCTAATACCCCGCCTCTGATTCCCCAGCTCTGATTCCCCGCCTCTGATTCCCCGCATCTGATTCCCTGCCTCTGATCCCCCGCCTCTGATTCCAGGCCTCTGATTCCCATCATCTGATTCCGGCCTCTGATTCCCGGCCTCTGATTCCCTGCTTCTGATTCTGATTCCCTGCCTCTGATTCCCCATCTCTGATTCCGCACATCTGATTCCCTGCCTCTGATTCCCCACCTCTGATTCCCCATATCTGATTCCCCGCCTCTGTTTCCCCGCCTCTGATTCCCCGCCTCTGTTTCCCAATATCTAAGTCCCCACCTCTGATTCCCCAAATCTGATTCCCCACCTCTGATTCCCCAGCTCTGATTCCCCGCCTCTGATTCCCCGCATCTGATTCCCTGCATCTGATTCCAAGCCTCTGATTCCCTGCCTCTGATTCCCAACCTCTGATTCCCCACCTCTGATTCCCCATATCTGATTCCCCGCCTCTGTTTCCCCGCCTCGGATTCCCCGCCTCAGTTTCCCCATATCTGATTCCCGGCCTCTGATTCCCCGCCTCTGATTCCCCGCCTCTGATTCCCTGCCTCTGACTCCCCATCTCCGATTCCCTGCCTCTGATTCCCAACCTCTGATTCCCCACCTCTGATTCCCCATATCAGATTCCCCGCCTCTGTTTCGCCGCCTCTGATTCCCCGCCTCTGATTCCCAACTCTGATTCCCCGCCTCTGATTCCCCAGCTCTGATTCCCCGTGTTTGATTCCCTGCCTCTGATTCCCTGCCCTGATTACCCATCTCTGTTTCACCGCCTTTGATTCGCCACCTCTGATTCCACATATCTGATTCCCCGCCTCTGTTTCCCCGACTCTGATTCCCTTCCTCTGATTCCCAACCTCTGATTCCACACCTCTTATTCCCCATATCTGATTCCCCGCCTCTATTTCCCCATATCTGAATCCCCGCCTCTGATTCCCCAACTCTAATTCCCCGCCTCTGATTCCCCAGCTCTGATTCCCCGACTCTGATTCCCGGCGTCCGATTCCCTGCCTCTGATTCCCCGCCTCTGATTCCCCATCTCTGATTCCCCGCCTCTGATTCCCCGTGTCTGATTCCCTGCCTCTGATTCCCCGCCTCTGATTCCCCGCCTCTGATTCCCTGACACTGAATCCCTGCCCCTGATTCCCCACCTCTGATTCCCCATATCTGATTCCCCGCCTCTGTTTCCCCGCCTCTGATTCCCCGCCTCTGATTCCCCATATCTGATTCCCTGCCTCTGATTCCCCAACTCTGATTCCCCGCCTCTGATTCCCCAGCTCTGAATCCCTGCCTCTGATTCCCCACCTCTGATTCCTCATATCTGATTCCCCGCCTCTGTTTCCCCGCCTCTGATTCCCTGCCTCTGTTTCCCTATATCTAATTCCCCACCTCTGATTCCCCATATCTGATTCCCCGCCTCTGATTCCCCAACTCTGATTCCCCGCTTCTGATTCCCCAGCTCTGAATCCCCGCCTCTGATTCCCCGCGTCTGATTCCCTGCCTCTGAATCCCCGCCTCTGATTCCCCATCTGTGATTCACAACCTCTGATGCCCCACCTCTGATTCCCCATATCTGATTCCCCGCCTCTGTTTCCCCGCCTCTGATTCCCCGCCTCTGATTCCCCATATCTGATTCCCCGCCTCTGATTGCCCACCTCTGATTCCCCGCGTCTGATACCCTGCCTCTGATTCCCCGCCTCTGATTCCCCATCTCTGATTCACCAGCTCTGATTCCCGGCCTCTGATTCCCCATCTCTGATTCCGCACATCCGATTCCCTGCCTATGATTCCCCACCTCTGATTCCCCGCCTCTGATTCCTCATATCTGATTCCCTGCCTCTGTTTCCCCGCCTCTGATTCCCTACCTCTGTTTCCCCATATCTGATTCCCCGCCTCTGATTCCCCAACTCTAATACCCCGCCTCTGATTCCCCAGCTCTGATTCCCCGCCTCTGATTCCCCGCATCTGATTCCCTGCCTCTGATCCCCCGCCTCTGATTCCAGGCCTCTGATTCCCATCATCTGATTCCGGCCTCTGATTCCCGGCCTCTGATTCCCTGCTTCTGATTCTGATTCCCTGCCTCTGATTCCCCATCTCTGATTCCGCACATCTGATTCCCTGCCTCTGATTCCCCACCTCTGATTCCCCATATCTGATTCCCCGCCTCTGTTTCCCCGCCTCTGATTCCCCGCCTCTGTTTCCCAATATCTAAGTCCCCACCTCTGATTCCCCAAATCTGATTCCCCACCTCTGATTCCCCACCTCTGATTCCCCAAATCTGATTCCCCACCTCTGATTCCCCAGCTCTGATTCCCCGCCTCTGATTCCCCGCATCTGATTCCCTGCATCTGATTCCAAGCCTCTGATTCCCTGCCTCTTATTCCCAACCTCTGATTCCCCACCTCTGATTCCCCATATCTGATTCCCCGCCTCTGTTTCCCCGCCTCGGATTCCCCGCCTCAGTTTCCCCATATCTGATTCCCGGCCTCTGTTTCCCCGCCTCGGATTCCCCGCCTCAGTTTCCCCATATCTGATTCCCGGCCTCTGATTCCCCGCCTCTGATTCCCCGCCTCTGATTCCCTGCCTCTGATTCCCCATCTCCGATTCCCTGCCTCTGATTCCCAACCTCTGATTCCCCACCTCTGATTCCCCATATCAGATTCCCCGCCTCTGTTTCGCCGCCTCTGATTCCCCGCCTCTGATTCCCAACTCTGATTCCCCGCCTCTGATTCCCCAGCTCTGATTCCCCGTGTTTGATTCCCTGCCTCTGATTCCCTGCCCTGATTACCCATCTCTGTTTCACCGCCTTTGATTCGCCACCTCTGATTCCACATATCTGATTCCCCGCCTCTGTTTCCCCGACTCTGATTCCCTTCCTCTGATTCCCAACCTCTGATTCCACACCTCTGATTCCCCATATCTGATTCCCCGCCTCTATTTCCCCATATCTGAATCCCCGCCTCTGATTCCCCAACTCTAATTCCCCGCCTCTGATTCCCCAGCTCTGATTCCCCGACTCTGATTCCCGGCGTCCGATTCCCTGCCTCTGATTCCCCGCCTCTGATTCCCCATCTCTGATTCCCCGCCTCTGATTCCCCGTGTCTGATTCTCTGCCTCTGATTCCCCGCCTCTGATTCCCCGCCTCTGATTCCCTGACACTGAATCCCTGCCCCTGATTCCCCACCTCTGACTCCCCATATCTGATTCCCCGCCTCTGTTTCCCCGCCTCTGATTCCCCGCCTCTGATTCCCCATATCTGATTCCCTGCCTCTGATTCCCCAACTCTGATTCCCCGCCTCTGATTCCCCAGCTCTGAATCCCCGCCTCTGATTCCCCGTGTCTGATTCCCTGCCTCTGATTCCCCGCCTTGATTCCCCATCTCTGATTCACAACCTCTGATTCCCCACCTCTGATTCCCTATATTTGATTCCCCGCCTCTGTTTCCCCGCCTCTGATTCCCCGCCTCTGATTCCCCATATCTGATTCCCCGCCTCTGATTGCCCACCTCTGATTCCCCGCCTCTGATTCGCCAGCTCTGATTCCCCACCTCTGATTCCCCGCATCTGATTCCCTGCCTCTGATTCCCCGCCTCTGATTCCCCATCTCTGATTCACCGCCTCTGATTCGCCACCTCTGATTCCCCATATCTGATTCCCCACCTCTGTTTCCCGGCCTCTGATTCCCCGCCTCTGATTCTCCATATCTCATTCCCCGCCTCTGAATCCCCATCTCTGATTCCCGGACTCTGATTCCCCACCTCTGATTCCCGGCCTCTTATTCCCAGCATCTGATTCCCGGCCTCTGATTCCCGGCCTCTGATTCCCCGCTTCTGATTCTGATTCCCTGCCTCTGATTCCCCATCTCTGATTCAGCACATCTGAATCCCTGCCTCTGATTCCCCACCTCTGATTCCTCATATCTGATTCCCCGCCTCTGTTTCCCCGCCTCTGATTCCCCGCCTCTGTTTCCCTATATCTAATTCCCCACCTCTGATTCCCCAACTCTGATTCCCCGCCTCTGATTCCCCAGCTCTGATTCCCCGCCTCTGATTCCAAGCATCCGATTCCCCATATCTGATACCCCGCCTCTGTTTCCCCACCTCTGATTCCCCGCCTCTGATTCCCCATATCTGATTCCCCGCCTCTGATTCCCAACTATGATTCCCCGCCTCTGATTCCCCAGCTCTGATTCCCTGCGTCTGATTCCCTGCGTTCTATTCCCTGCCTCTGATTCCCCACCTGTGATTCCCCATCACTGATTCACCACCTCTGATTCCCCACCTCTGATTCCCCATATCTAATTCCCCGCCTCTGTTTGCCCGCCTCTGATTCCCCGCCTCTGTTTCCCCATATCTGATTCCCCGTCTCTGAATCCCCAACTCTGATTCCCTGCCTCTGATTCCCCAGCTCTGATTCCCCGCCTTTGATTCCCCCCGTCTGATTCCCAGCCTCTGAATCCCCGTGTCTGATTTCCTGCCTCTGATTCCCCGCCTCTGATTCCCCATCTCTGATTCCTCTGATTCCCCACATCTGATTCCCCATCTCTGATTCCGCACATCCGATTCCCTGCCTCTGATTCCCCAACTCTGATTCCCCACCTCTGATTCCCCAGCTCTGATTCCCCGCCTCAGATTCCCCGCGTCTGATTCCCTGCCTCTGATTCCCCGCCTCTGATTCCCCATCTCTGATTCCCCACCTCTGATTCCCCGTGTCTGATTCCCTGCCTCTGATTCCCCGCCTCTGAATCCCAGCCTCTGATTCCCCATATCTGATTCCCCGCCTCTGATTCCCTGCCTCTGATTCCCCAGCTCTGATTCCCCGCCTTTGATTCCCCCCATCTGATTCCCAGACTCTGAATCCCCGTGTCTGATTTCCTGCCTCTGATTCCCCGCCTCTGATTCCCCATCTCTGATTCACCGCCTCTGATTCCCCATCTCTGATTCCCCACCTCTGATTCCCCGTGTCTGATTCCCTGCCTCTGATTCCCCGCCTCTGAATCCCAGCCTCTGATTCCCCATATCTGATTCCCCGCCTCTGATTCCCTGCCTCTGATTCCCCAGCTCTGATTCCCCGCATTTGATTCCCCCCGTCTGATTCCCAACCTCTGAATCCCCGTGTCTGATTTCCTGCCTCTGATTCCCCGCCTCTGATTTCCCATCTCTGATTCACCGCCTCTGATTCCCCATCTCTGATTCCCCACCTCTGATTCCCCATATCTGATTCCCTGCCTCTGTTTCCCCGCCTCTGATTCCCCACCTCTGTTTCCCCATATCTGATTCCCCGCCTCTGATTCCCCAACTCTAATACCCCGCCTCTGATTCCCCAGCTCTGATTCCCCGCCTCTGATTCACCGCATCTGATTCCCTGCCTCTGATTCCCCGCCTCTGATTCCAGGCCTCTGATTCCCAGCATCTGATTCCGGCCTCTGATTCCCGGCCTCTGATTCCCTGCTTCTGATTCTGATTCCCTGCCTCTGATTCCCCATCTCTGATTCCGCACATCTGATTCCCAACCTCTGATTCCCCACATCTGATTCCCCATATCTGATTCCCCACCTCTGTTTCCCCGTATCTGATTCCCGCCTCTGATTCCCAACTATGAATCCCCTCCTCTGATTCCCCAGCTCTGATTCCCTGCCTCTGATTCCCCGCGTTCTATTCCCTGCCTCTGATTCCCCGCCTGTGATTCCCCATCACTGATTCACCACCTCTGATTCCCTACCTCTGATTACCCATATCTAATTCCCCGCCTCTGTTTGCCCGCCTCTGATTCCCCGCCTCTGTATCCCCATATCTGATTCCCCGCCTCTGAATCCCCAACTCTGATTCCCTGCCTCAGATTCCCCAGCTCTGATTCCCCGCCTTTGATTCCCCCCATCTGATTCCCAGCCTC
This sequence comes from Narcine bancroftii, assembly GCF_036971445.1. NCBI lineage: Eukaryota > Metazoa > Chordata > Chondrichthyes > Torpediniformes > Narcinidae > Narcine > Narcine bancroftii. Next base: position 269,545,313 of record NC_091470.1, read on the forward strand.
TGAATCCCCGTGTCTGATTTCCTGCCTCTGATTCCCCGCCTCTGATTCCCCATCTCTGATTCACCTCCTCTGATTCCCCACCTCTGATTCCCCCGCTCTGATTCCGCACATCCAATTCCCTGCCTCTGATTCCCCAACTCTGATTCCCCACCTCTGATTCCCCAGCTATGATTCCCCGCCTCAGATTCCCCGCGTCTGATTCCCTGCCTCTGATTCCCCGCCTCTGATTCCCTGCCTCTGATTCCCCATATCTGTTTCCCCGCCTCTGATTCCCCAACTCTGATTCCCCGCTTCTGATTCCCCAGCTCTGAATCCCCGCCTCTGATTCCCCGCGTCTGATTCCCTGCCTCTGATTCCCCGCCTCTGATTCCCCATCTGTGATTCACAACCTCTGATGCCCCACCTCTGATTCCCCATATCTGATTCCCTGCCTCTGTTTCCCCGCCTCTGATTCCCCACCTCTGTTTCCCCATATCTGATTCCCCACCTCTGATTCCCCAACTCTAATACCCCGCCTCTGATTCCCCAGCTCTGATTCCCCGCCTCTGATTCCCCGCATCTGATTCCCTGCCTCTGATTCCCCGCCTCTGATTCCAGGCCTCTGATTCCCAGCATCTGATTCCGGCCTCTGATTCCCGGCCTCTGATTCCCTGCTTCTGATTCTGATTCCCTGCCTCTGATTCCCAATCTCTGATTCCGCACATCTGATTCCCTGCCTCTGATTCCCCACCTCTGATTCCCCATATCTGATTCCCCGCCTCTGTTTCCCCGCCTCTGATTCCCCGCCTCTGTTTCCCAATATCTAAGTCCCAACCTCTGATTCCCCAAATCTGATTCCCCACCTCTGATTCCCCAGCTCTGATTCCCCCCTCTGATTCACCGCATCTGATACCCTGCATCTGATTCCAAGCCTCTGATTCCCTGCCTCTGATTCCCAACCTCTGATTCCCCACCTCTGATTCCCCATATCTGATTCCCCGCCTCTGTATCCCCGCCTCGGATTCCCCGCCTCTGTTTCCCCACATCTGATTCCCGGCCTCTGATTCCCCGCCTCTGATTCCCCATATCTGATTCCCTGCCTCTGATTCCCCAACTCTGATTCCCCGCCTCTGATTCCCCAGCTCTGAATCCCCGCCTCTGATTCCCCGCGTCTGATTCCCTGCCTCTGATTCCCCGCCTTGATTCCCCATCTCTGATTCACAACCTCTGATTCCCCACCTCTGATTCCCTATATTTGATTCCCCGCCTCTGTTTCCCCGCCTCTGATTCCCCGCCTCTGATTCCCCATATCTGATTCCCCGCCTCTGATTGCCCACCTCTGATTCCCGGCCTCTGATTCGCCAGCTCGGATCCCCGCCTCTGATTCCCCGCATCTGATTCCCTGCCTCTGATTCCCCGCCTCTGATTCCCCATCTCTGATTCACCGCCTTTGATTCGCCACCTCTGATTCCCCATATCTGATTCCCCGCCTCTGTTTCCCCGCCTCTGATTCCCCGCCTCTGATTCTCCATATCTCATTCCCCGCCTCTGAATCCCCATCTCTGATTCCCGGACTCTGATTCCCCTCCTCTGATTCCCGGCCTCTTATTCCCAGCATCTGATTCCCGGCCTCTGATTCCCGGCCTCTGATTCCCCGCTTCTGATTCCCTGCCTCTGATTCCCCATCTCTGATTCCGCACATCTGATTCCCTGCCTCTGATTCCCCACCTCTGATTCCCCATATCTGATTCCCCGCCTCTGTTTCCCCGCCTCTGATTCCCCGCCTCTGTTTCCCTATATCTAATTCCCCACCTCTGATGCCCCAACTCTGATTCCCCGCCTCTGATTCCCCAGCTCTGATTCCCCGCCTCTGATTCCCTGCATCCGATTCCCCATATCTGATTCCCCGCCTCTGTTTCCCCGCCTCTGATTCCCCGCCTCTGTTTCCCCATATCTGATTCCCGCCTCTGATTCCCAACTATGATTCCCCGCCTCTGATTCCCTAGCTCTGATTCCCTGCCTCTGATTCCCCGCGTTCTATTCCCTGCCTCTGATTCCCCGCCTGTGATTCCCCATCACTGATTCACCACCTCTGATTCCCTACCTCTGATTCCCCATATCTAATTCCCCGCCTCTGTTTGCCCGCCTCTGATTCCCCGCCTCTGTTTCCCCATATCTGATTCCCCGCCTCTGAATCCCCAACTCTGATTCCCTGCCTCAGATTCCCCAGCTCTGATTCCCCGCCTTTGATTCCCCCCGTCTGATTCCCAGCCTCTGAATCCCCGTGTCTGATTTCCTGCCTCTGATTCCCCGCCTCTGATTCCCCATCTCTGATTCACCACCTCTGATTCCCCACCTCTGATTCCCCATCTCTGATTCCGCACATCCAATTCCCTGCCTCTGATTCCCCAACTCTGATTCCCCACCTCTGATTCCCCAGCTCTGATTCCCCGCCTCAGATTCCCCGCGTCTGATTCCCTGCCTCTGATTCCCCGCCTCTGATTCCCTGCCTCTGATTCCCCATATCTGATTCCCCGCCTCTGATTCCCCAACTCTGATTCCCCGCTTCTGATTCCCCAGCTCTGAATCCCCGCCTCTGATTCCCCGCGTCTGATTCCCTGCCTCTGATTCCCCGCCTCTGATTCCCCATCTGTGATTCACAACCTCTGATGCCCCACCTCTGATTCCCCATATCTGATTCCCCGCCTCTGTTTCCCCGCCTCTGATTCCCCGCCTCTGATTCCCCATATCTGATTCCCCGCCTCTGATTGCCCACCTCTGATTCCTCGCGTCTGATACCCTGCCTCTGATTCCCTGCCTCTGATTCCCCATCTCTGATTCACCACCTCTGATTCCCGGCCTCTGATTCCCCATCTCTGATTCCGCACATCCGATTCCCTGCCAATGATTCCCCACCTCTGATTCCCCGCCTCTGATTCCCCATATCTGATTCCCCGCCTCTGATTCCCCGCATCTGATTCCAGGCCTCTGATTCCCATCATCTGATTCCGGCCTCTGATTCCCGGCCTCTGATTCCCTGCTTCTGATTCTGATTCCCTGCCTCTGATTCCCCATCTCTGATTCCGCACATCTGATTCCCTGCCTCTGATTCCCCACCTCTGATTCCCCATATCTGATTCCCCGCCTCTGTTTCCCCGCCTCTGATTCCCCGCCTCTGTTTCCCAATATCTAAGTCCCCACCTCTGATTCCCCAAATCTGATTCCCCACCTCTGATTCCCCAGCTCTGATTCCCCGCCTCTGATTCCCCGCATCTGATTCCCTGCATCTGATTCCAAGCCTCTGATTCCCAGCCTCTGATTCCCAACCTCTGATTCCCCACCTCTGATTCCCCATATCTGATTCCCCGCCTCTGTTTCCCCGCCTCGGATTCCCCGCCTCAGTTTCCCCATATCTGATTCCCGGCCTCTGATTCCCCGCCTCTGATTCCCCGCCTCTGATTCCCTGCCTCTGATTCCCCATCTCCGATTCCCTGCCTCTGATTCCCAACCTCTGATTCCCCACCTCTGATTCCCCATATCAGATTCCCCGCCTCTGTTTCGCCGCCTCTGATTCCCCGCCTCTGATTCCCAACTCTGATTCCCCGCCTCTGATTCCCCAGCTCTGATTCCCCGTGTTTGATTCCCTGCCTCTGATTCCCTGCCCTGATTACCCATCTCTGTTTCACCGCCTTTGATTCGCCACCTCTGATTCCACATATCTGATTCCCCGCCTCTGTTTCCCCGACTCTGATTCCCTTCCTCTGATTCCCAACCTCTGATTCCACACCTCTGATTCCGCATATCTGATTCCCCGCCTCTATTTCCCCATATCTTAATCCCCGCCTCTGATTCCCCAACTCTAATTCCCCGCCTCTGATTCCCCAGCTCTGATTCCCCGACTCTGATTCCCGGCGTCCGATTCCCTGCCTCTGATTCCCCGCCTCTGATTCCCCATCTCTGATTCCCCGCCTCTGATTCCCCGTGTCTGATTCCCTGCCTCTGATTCCCCGCCTCTGATTCCCCGCCTCTGATTCCCTGACACTGAATCCCTGCCCCTGATTCCCCACCTCTGTTACCCCATATCTGATTCCCCGCCTCTGTTTCCCCGCCTCAGATTCCCCGCCTCTGATTCCCCATATCTGATTCCCTGCCTCTGATTCCCCAACTCTGATTCCCCGCCTCTGATTCCCCAGCTCTGAATCCCCGCCTCTGATTCCCCGTGTCTGATTCCCTGCCTCTGATTCCCCGCCTTGATTCCCCATCTCTGATTCACAACCTCTGATTCCCCACCTCTGATTCCCTATATTTGATTCCCCGCCTCTGTTTCCCCGCCTCTGATTCCCCGCCTCTGATTCCCCATATCTGATTCCCCGCCTCTGATTGCCCACCTCTGATTCCCCGCCTCTGATTCGCCAGCTCTGATTCCCCGCCTCTGATTCCCCGCATCTGATTCCCTGCCTCTGATTCCCCGCCTCTGATTCCCCATCTCTGATTCACCGCCTCTGATTCGCCACCTCTGATTCCCCATATCTGATTCCCCACCTCTGTTTCCCGGCCTCTGATTCCCCGCCTCTGATTCCGCACATCCGATTCCCTGCCTCTGATTCCCCATCTCTGATTCCGCACATCTGATTCCCTGCCTCTGATTCCCCACCTCTGATTCCCCATATCTGATTCCCCGCCTCTGTTTCCCCGCCTCTGATTCCCCGCCTCTGTTTCCCAATATCTAAGTCCCCACCTCTGATTCCCCAAATCTGATTCCCCACCTCTGATTCCCCAGCTCTGATTCCCCGCCTCTGATTCCCCGCATCTGATTCCCTGCATCTGATTCCAAGCCTCTGATTCCCAGCCTCTGATTCCCAACCTCTGATTCCCCACCTCTGATTCCCCATATCTGATTCCCCGCCTCTGTTTCCCCGCCTCGGATTCCCCGCCTCAGTTTCCCCATATCTGATTCCCGGCCTCTGATTCCCCGCCTCTGATTCCCCGCCTCTGATTCCCTGCCTCTGATTCCCCATCTCCGATTCCCTGCCTCTGATTCCCAACCTCTGATTCCCCACCTCTGATTCCCCATATCAGATTCCCCGCCTCTGTTTCGCCGCCTCTGATTCCCCGCCTCTGATTCCCAACTCTGATTCCCCGCCTCTGATTCCCCAGCTCTGATTCCCCGTGTTTGATTCCCTGCCTCTGATTCCCTGCCCTGATTACCCATCTCTGTTTCACCGCCTTTGATTCGCCACCTCTGATTCCACATATCTGATTCCCCGCCTCTGTTTCCCCGACTCTGATTCCCTTCCTCTGATTCCCAACCTCTGATTCCACACCTCTGATTCCCCATATCTGATTCCCCGCCTCTATTTCCCCATATCTTAATCCCCGCCTCTGATTCCCCAACTCTAATTCCCCGCCTCTGATTCCCCAGCTCTGATTCCCCGACTCTGATTCCCGGCGTCCGATTCCCTGCCTCTGATTCCCCGCCTCTGATTCCCCATCTCTGATTCCCCGCCTCTGATTCCCCGTGTCTGATTCCCTGCCTCTGATTCCCCGCCTCTGATTCCCCGCCTCTGATTCCCTGACACTGAATCCCTGCCCCTGATTCCCCACCTCTGTTACCCCATATCTGATTCCCCGCCTCTGTTTCCCCGCCTCAGATTCCCCGCCTCTGATTCCCCATATCTGATTCCCTGCCTCTGATTCCCCAACTCTGATTCCCCGCCTCTGATTCCCCAGCTCTGAATCCCCGCCTCTGATTCCCCGTGTCTGATTCCCTGCCTCTGATTCCCCGCCTTGATTCCCCATCTCTGATTCACAACCTCTGATTCCCCACCTCTGATTCCCTATATTTGATTCCCCGCCTCTGTTTCCCCGCCTCTGATTCCCCGCCTCTGATTCCCCATATCTGATTCCCCGCCTCTGATTGCCCACCTCTGATTCCCCGCCTCTGATTCGCCAGCTCTGATTCCCCGCCTCTGATTCCCCGCATCTGATTCCCTGCCTCTGATTCCCCGCCTCTGATTCCCCATCTCTGATTCACCGCCTCTGATTCGCCACCTCTGATTCCCCATATCTGATTCCCCACCTCTGTTTCCCGGCCTCTGATTCCCCGCCTCTGATTCTCCATATCACATTCCCCGCCTCTGAATCCCCATCTCTGATTCCCGGACTCTGATTCCCCACCTCTGATTCCCGGCCTCTTATTCCCAGCATCTGATTCCCGGCCTCTGATTCCCGGCCTCTGATTCCCCGCTTCTGATTCTGATTCCCTGCCTCTGATTCCCCAGCTCTGATTCCCCGCCTCAGATTCCCCGCGTCTGATTCCCTGCCTCTGATTCCCCGCCTCTGATTCCCCATCTCTGATTCCCCACCTCTGATTCCCCGTGTCTGATTCCCTGCCTCTGATTCCCCGCCTCTGAATCCCAGCCTCTGATTCCCCATATCTGATTCCCCGCCTCTGATTCCCTGCCTCTGATTCCCCAGCTCTGATTCCCCGCCTTTGATTCCCCCCATCTGATTCCCAGACTCTGAATCCCCGTGTCTGATTTCCTGCCTCTGATTCCCCGCCTCTGATTCCCCATCTCTGATTCACCGCCTCTGATTCCCCATCTCTGATTCCCCACCTCTGATTCCCCGTGTCTGATTCCCTGCCTCTGATTCCCCGCCTCTGAATCCCAGCCTCTGATTCCCCATATCTGATTCCCCGCCTCTGATTCCCTGCCTCTGATTCCCCAGCTCTGATTCCCCGCCTTTGATTCCCCCCGTCTGATTCCCAACCTCTGAATCCCCGTGTCTGATTTCCTGCCTCTGATTCCCCGCCTCTGATTCCCCATCTCTGATTCACCTCCTCTGATTCCCCATCTCTGATTCCCCACCTCTGATTCCCCATATCTGATTCCCTGCCTCTGTTTCCCCGCCTCTGATTCCCCACCTCTGTTTCCCCATATCTGATTCCCCGCCTCTGATTCCCCAACTCTAATACCCCGCCTCTGATTCCCCAGCTCTGATTCCCCGCCTCTGATTCCCCGCATCTGATTCCCTGCCTCTGATTCCCCGCCTCTGATTCCAGGCCTCTGATTCCCAGCATCTGATTCCGGCCTCTGATTCCCGGCCTCTGATTCCCTGCTTCTGATTCTGATTCCCTGCCTCTGATTCCCCATCTCTGATTCCGCACATCTGATTCCCAATCTCTGATTCCCCACATCTGATTCCCCATATCTGATTCCCCGCCTCTGTTTCCCCGTATCTGATTCCCGCCTCTGATTCCCAACTATGAATCCCCTCCTCTGATTCCCCAGCTCTGATTCCCTGCCTCTGATTCCCCGCGTTCTATTCCCTGCCTCTGATTCCCCGCCTGTGATTCCCCATCACTGATTCACCACCTCTGATTCCCTACCTCTGATTACCCATATCTAATTCCCCGCCTCTGTTTGCCCGCCTCTGATTCCCCGCCTCTGTTTCCCCATATCTGATTCCCCGCCTCTGAATCCCCAACTCTGATTCCCTGCCTCAGATTCCCCAGCTCTGATTCCCCGCCTTTGATTCCCCCGTCTGATTCCCAGCCTCTGAATCCCCGTGTCTTATTTCCAGCCTCTGATTCCCCGCCTCTGATTCCCCATCTCTGATTCACCTCCTCTGATTCCCCACCTCTGATTCCCCCTCTCTGATTCCGCACATCCAATTCCCTGCCTCTGATTCCCCAACTCTGATTCCCCACCTCTGATTCCCCAGCTATGATTCCCCGCCTCAGATTCCCCGCGTCTTATTCCCTGCCTCTGATTCCCCGCCTCTGATTCCCTGCCTCTGATTCCCCATATCTGATTCCCCGCCTCTGATTCCCCAACTCTGATTCCCCGCTTCTGATTCCCCAGCTCTGAATCCCCGCCTCTGATTCCCCGCGTCTGATTCCCTGCCTCTGATTCCCCGCCTCTGATTCCCCATCTGTGATTCACAACCTCTGATGCCCCACCTCTGATTCCCCATATCTGATTCCCTGCCTCTGTTTCCCCGCCTCTGATTCCCCACCTCTGTTTCCCCATTTCTGATTCCCCACCTCTGATTCCCCAACTCTAATACCCCGCCTCTGATTCCCCAGCTCTGATTCCCCGCCTCTGATTCCCCGCATCTGATTCCCTGCCTCTGATTCCCCGCCTCTGATTCCAGGCCTCTGATTCCCAGCATCTGATTCCGGCCTCTGATTCCCGGCCTCTGATTCCCTGCTTCTGATTCTGATTCCCTGCCTCTGATTCCCAATCTCTGATTCCGCACATCTGATTCCCTGCCTCTGATTCCCCACCTCTGATTCCCCATATCTGATTCCCCGCCTCTGTTTCCCCGCCTCTGATTCCCCGCCTCTGTTTCCCAATATCTAAGTCCCCACCTCTGATTCCCCAAATCTGATTCCCCACCTCTGATTCCCCAGCTCTGATTCCCCGCCTCTGATTCCCCGCATCTGATACCCTGCATCTGATTCCAAGCCTCTGATTCCCTGCCTCTGATTCCCAACCTCTGATTCCCGACCTCTGATTCCCCATATCTGATTCCCCGCCTCTGTTTCCCCGCCTCGGATTCCCCGCCTCTGTTTCCCCACATCTGATTCCCGGCCTCTGATTCCCCGCCTCTGATTCCCCATATCTGATTCCCTGCCTCTGATTCCCCAACTCTGATTCCCCGCCTCTGATTCCCCAGCTCTGAATCCCCGCCTCTGATTCCCCGCGTCTGATTCCCTGCCTCTGATTCCCCGCCTTGATTCCCCATCTCTGATTCACAACCTCTGTTTCCCCACCTCTGATTCCCTATATTTGATTCCCCGCCTCTGTTTCCCCGCCTCTGATTCCCCGCCTCTGATTCCCCATATCTGATTCCCCGCCTCTGATTGCCCACCTCTGATTCCCAGCCTCTGATTCGCCAGCTCTGATTCCCCGCCTCTGATTCCCCGCATCTGATTCCCTGCCTCTGATTCCCCGCCTCTGATTCCCCATCTCTGATTCACCGCCTTTGATTCGCCACCTCTGATTCCCCATATCTGATTCCCCGCCTCTGTTTCCCCGCCTCTGATTCCCCGCCTCTGATTCTCCATATCTCATTCCCCGCCTCTGAATCCCCATCTCTGATTCCCGGACTCTGATTCCCCTCCTCTGAATCCCGGCCTCTTATTCCCAGCATCTGATTCCCGGCCTCTGATTCCCGGCCTCTGATTCCCCGCTTCTGATTCCCTGCCTCTGATTCCCCATCTCTGATTCCGCACATCTGATTCCCTGCCTCTGATTCCCCACCTCTGATTCCCCATATCTGATTCCCCGCCTCTGTTTCCCCGCCTCTGATTCCCCGCCTCAGTTTCCCTATATCTAATTCCCCACCTCTGATGCCCCAACTCTGATTCCCCGCCTCTGATTCCCCAGCTCTGATTCCCCGCCTCTGATTCCCTGCATCCGATTCCCCATATCTGATTCCCCGCCTCTGTTTCCCCGCCTCTGATTCCCCGCCTCTGTTTCCCCATATCTGATTCCCGCCTCTGATTCCCAACTATGATTCCCCGCCTCTGATTCCCTAGCTCTGATTCCCTGCCTCTGATTCCCCGCGTTCTATTCCCTGCCTCTGATTCCCCGCCTGTGATTCCCCATCACTGATTCACCACCTCTGATTCCCTACCTCTGATTCCCCATATCTAATTCCCCGCCTCTGTTTGCCCGCCTCTGATTCCCCGCCTCTGTTTCCCCATATCTGATTCCCCGCCTCTGAATCCCCAACTCTGATTCCCTGCCTCAGATTCCCCAGCTCTGATTCCCCGCCTTTGATTCCCCCCGTCTGATTCCCAGCCTCTGAATCCCCGTGTCTGATTTCCTGCCTCTGATTCCCCGCCTCTGATTCCCCATCTCTGATTCACCACCTCTGATTCCCCACCTCTGATTCCCCATCTCTGATTCCGCAAATCCAATTCCCTGCCTCTGATTCCCCAACTCTGATTCCCCACCTCTGATTCCCCAGCTCTGATTCCCCGCCTCAGATTCCCCGCGTCTGATTCCCTGCCTCTGATTCCCCGCCTCTGATTCCCTGCCTCTGATTCCCCATATCTGATTCCCCGCCTCTGATTCCCCAACTCTGATTCCCCGCTTCTGATTCCCCAGCTCTGAATCCCCGCCTCTGATTCCCCGCGTCTGATTCCCTGCCTCTGATTCCCCGCCTCTGATTCCCCATCTGTGATTCACAACCTCTGATGCCCCACCTCTGATTCCCCATATCTGATTCCCCGCCTCTGTTTCCCCGCCTCTGATTCCCCGCCTCTGATTCCCCATATCTGATTCCCCGCCTCTGATTGCCCACCTCTGATTCCCCGCGTCTGATACCCTGCCTCTGATTCCCCGCCTCTGATTCCCCATCTCTGATTCACCACCTCTGATTCCCGGCCTCTGATTCCCCATCTCTGATTCCGCACATCCGATTCCCTGCCTATGATTCCCTACCTCTGATTCCCCGCCTCTGATTCCCCATATCTGATTCCCTGCCTCTGTTTCCCCGCCTCTGATTCCCTACCTCTGTTTCCCCATATCTGATTCCCCGCCTCTGATTCCCCAACTCTAATACCCCGCCTCTGATTCCCCAGCTCTGATTCCCCGCCTCTGATTCCCCGCATCTGATTCCCTGCCTCTGATCCCCCGCCTCTGATTCCAGGCCTCTGATTCCCATCATCTGATTCCGGCCTCTGATTCCCGGCCTCTGATTCCCTGCTTCTGATTCTGATTCCCTGCCTCTGATTCCCCATCTCTGATTCCGCACATCTGATTCCCTGCCTCTGATTCCCCACCTCTGATTCCCCATATCTGATTCCCCGCCTCTGTTTCCCCGCCTCTGATTCCCCGTCTCTGTTTCCCAATATCTAAGTCCCCACCTCTGATTCCCCAAATCTGATTCCCCACCTCTGATTCCCCAGCTCTGATTCCCCGCCTCTGATTCCCCGCATCTGATTCCCTGCATCTGATTCCAAGCCTCTGATTCCCTGCCTCTGATTCCCAACCTCTGATTCCCCACCTCTGATTCCCCATATCTGATTCCCCGCCTCTGTTTCCCCGCCTCGGATTCCCCGCCTCAGTTTCCCCATATCTGATTCCCGGCCTCTGATTCCCCGCCTCTGATTCCCCGCCTCTGATTCCCTGCCTCTGATTCCCCATCTCTGATTCCGCACATCTGATTCCCTGCCTCTTATTCCCCACCTCTGATTCCCCATATCTGATTCCCCGCCTCTGTTTCCCCGCCTCTGATTCCCGGCCTCTTATTCCCAGCATCTGATTCCCGGCCTCTGATTCCCGGCCTCTGATTCCCCGCTTCTGATTCTGATTCCCTGCCTCTTATTCCCCATCTCTGATTCCGCACATCTGATTCCCTGCCTCTGATTCCCCACCTCTGATTCCCCATATCTGATTCCCCGCCTCTGTTTCCCCGCCTCTGATTCCCCGCCTCTGTTTCCCTATATCTAATTCCCCACCTCTGATGCCCCAACTCTGATTCCCCGCCTCTGATTCCCCAGCTCTGATTCCCCGCCTCTGATTCCCTGCATCCGATTCCCCATATCTGATTCCCCGCCTCTGTTTCACCGCCTCTGATTCCCCGCCTCTGTTTCCCCATATCTGATTCCCGCCTCTGATTCCCAACTATGAATCCCCTCCTCTGATTCCCCAGCTCTGATTCCCTGCCTCTGATTCCCCGCGTTCTATTCCCTGCCTCTGATTCCCCGCCTGTGATTCCCCATCACTGATTCACCACCTCTGATTCCCTACCTCTGATTCCTCATATCTAATTCCCCGCCTCTGTTTGCCCGCCTCTGATTCCCCGCCTCTGTTTCCCCATATCTGATTCCCCGCCTCTGAATCCCCAACTCTGATTCCCTGCCTCAGATTCCCCAGCTCTGATTCCCCGCCTTTGATTCCCCCCGTCTGATTCCCAGCCTCTGAAACCCCGTGTCTGATTTCCTGCCTCTGATTCCCCGCCTCTGATTCCCCATCTCTGATTCACCTCCTCTGATTCCCCACCTCTGATTCCCCCTCTCTGATTACGCACATCCAATTCCCTGCCTCTGATTCCCCAACTCTGATTCCCCACCTCTGGTTCCCCAGCTCTGATTCCCCGCCTCAGATTCCCCGCGTCTGATTCCCTGCCTCTGATTCCCCGCCTCTGATTCCCTGCCTCTGATTCCCCATATCTGATTCCCCGCCTCTGATTCCCCAACTCTGATTCCCCGCTTCTGATTCCCAACCTCTGATTCCCCATCTCTGATTCCCCATATCTGATTCCCCGCCTCTGTTTCGCCGCCTCTGATTCCCCGCCTCTGATTCCCAACTCTGATTCCCCGCCTCTGATTCCCCAGCTCTGATTCCCCGTGTTTGATTCCCTGCCTCTGATTCCCTGCCCTGATTACCCATCTCTGTTTCACCGCCTTTGATTCGCCACCTCAGATTCCACATATCTGATTCCCCTCCTCTGTTTCCCCGACTCTGATTCCCTTCCTCTGATTCCCAACCTCTGATTCCACACCTCTGATTCCCCGCCTCTATTTCCCCATATCTGAACCCCGCCTCTGATTCCCCAACTCTAATTCCCCGCCTCTGATTCCCCAGCTCTGATTCCCCGACTCTGATTCCCGGCGTCCGATTCCCTGCCTCTGATTCCCCGCCTCTGATTCCCCATCTCTGATTCCCCGCCTCTGATTCCCCGTGTCTGATTCCCTGCCTCTGATTCCCCGCCTCTGATTCCCCGCCTCTGATTCCCTGACACTGAATCCCTGCCCCTGATTCCCCACCTCTGATTCCCCATATCTGATTCCCCGCGTCTGTTTCCCCGCCTCTGATTCCCTGCCTCTGATTCCCCATATCTGATTCCCTGCCTCTGATTCCCCAACTCTGATTCCCCGCCTCTGATTCCCCAGCTCTGAATCCCCGCCTCTGATTCCCCGTGTCTGATTCCCTGCCTCTGATTCCCCGCCTTGATTCCCCATCTCTGATTCACAACCTCTGATTCCCCACCTCTGATTCCCTATATTTGATTCCCCGCCTCTGTTTCCCCGCCTCTGATTCCCCGCCTCTGATTCCCCATATCTGATTCCCCGCCTCTGATTGCCCACCTCTGATTCCCCGCCTCTGATTCGCCAGCTCTGATTCCCCGCCTCTGATTCCCCGCATCTGATTCCCTGCCTCTGATTCCCCGCCTCTGATTCCCCATCTCTGATTCACCCCCTCTGATTCGCCACCTCTGATTCCCCATATCTGATTCCCCACCTCTGTTTCCCGGCCTCTGATTCCCCACCTCTGATTCTCCATATCTCATTCCCCGCCTCTGAATCCCCATCTCTGATTCCCGGACTATGATTCCCCACCTCTGATTCCCGGCCTCTTATTCCCAGCATCTGATTCCCGGCCTCTGATTCCCGGCCTCTGATTCCCCGCTTCTGATTCTGATTCCCTGCCTCTGATTCCCCATCTCTGATTCAGCACATCTGAATCCCTGCCTCTGATTCCCCACCTCTGATTCCTCATATCTGATTCCCCGCCTCTGTTTCCCCGCCTCTGATTCCCCGCCTCTGTTTCCCTATATCTAATTCCCCACCTCTGATGCCCCAACTCTGATTCCCCGCCTCTGATTCCCCAGCTCTGATTCCCCGCCTCTGATTCCAAGCATCCGATTCCCCATATCTGATTCCCCACCTCTGTTTCCCCGCCTCTGATTCCCTGCCTCTGATTCCCCATATCTGATTCCCCACCTCTGATTCCCAACTATGATTCCCCGCCTCTGATTCCCCAGCTCTGATTCCCTGCGTCTGATTCCCTGCGTTCTATTCCCTGCCTCTGATTCCCCACCTGTGATTCCCCATCACTGATTCACCACCTCTGATTCCCCACCTCTGATTCCCAATATCTAATTCCCCGCCTCTGTTTGCCCGCCTCTGATTCCCCGCCTCTGTTTCCCCATATCTGATTCCCCGTCTCTGAATCCCCAACTCTGATTCCCTGCCTCTGATTCCCCAGCTCTGATTCCCCGCCTTTGATTCCCCCCGTCAGATTCCCAGCCTCTGAATCCCCGTGTCTGATTTCCTGCCTCTGATTCCCCGCCTCTGATTCCCCATCTCTGATTCCTCTGATTCCCCACATCTGATTCCCCATCTCTGATTCCGCACATCCGGTTCCCTGCCTCTGATTCCCCAACTCTGATTCCCCACCTCTGATTCCCCAGCTCTGATTCCCCGCCTCAGATTCCCCGCGTCTGATTCCCTGCCTCTGATTCCCCGCCTCTGATTCCCCATCTCTGATTCCCCACCTCTGATTCCCCGTGTCTGATTCCCTGCCTCTGATTCCCCGCCTCTGAATCCCAGCCTCTGATTCCCCATATCTGATTCCCCGCCTCTGATTCCCTGCCTCTGATTCCCCAGCTCTGATTCCCCGCCTTTGATTCCCCCCATCTGATTCCCAGACTCTGAATCCCCGTGTCTGATTTCCTGCCTCTGATTCCCCGCCTCTGATTCCCCATCTCTGATTCACCGCCTCTGATTCCCCATCTCTGATTCCCCACCTCTGATTCCCCGTGTCTGATTCCCTGCCTCTGATTCCCCGCCTCTGAATCCCAGCCTCTGATTCCCCATATCTGATTCCCCGCCTCTGATTCCCTGCCTCTGATTCCCCAGCTCTGATTCCCCGCCTTTGATTCCCCCCGTCTGATTCCCAACCTCTGAATCCCCGTGTCTGATTTCCTGCCTCTGATTCCCCGCCTCTGATTCCCCATCTCTGATTCACCGCCTCTGATTCCCCATCTCTGATTCCCCACCTCTGATTCCCCATATCTGATTCCCTGCCTCTGCTTCCCCGCCTCTGATTCCCCACCTCTGTTTCCCCATATCTGATTCCCCGCCTCTGATTCCCCAACTCTAATACCCAGCCTCTGATTCCCCAGCTCTGATTCCCCGCCTCTGATTCCCCGCATCTGATTCCCTGCCTCTGATTCCCCGCCTCTGATTCCAGGCCTCTGATTCCCAGCATCTGATTCCGGCCTCTGATTCCCGGCCTCTGATTCCCTGCTTCTGATTCTGATTCCCTGCCTCTGATTCCCCATCTCTGATTCCGCACATCTGATTCCCCATCTCTGATTCCCCACCTCTGATTCCCCATATCTGATTCCCTGCCTCTGCTTCCCCGCCTCTGATTCCCCATCTCTGATTCACCGCCTCTGATTCCCCATCTCTGATTCCCCACCTCTGATTCCCCATATCTGATTCCCTGCCTCTGCTTCCCCGCCTCTGATTCCCCACCTCTGTTTCCCCATATCTGATTCCCCGCCTCTGATTCCCCAACTCTAATACCCAGCCTCTGATTCCCCAGCTCTGATTCCCCGCCTCTGATTCCCCGCATCTGATTCCCTGCCTCTGATTCCCCGCCTCTGATTCCAGGCCTCTGATTCCCAGCATCTGATTCCGGCCTCTGATTCCCGGCCTCTGATTCCCTGCTTCTGATTCTGATTCCCTGCCTCTGATTCCCCATCTCTGATTCCGCACATCTGATTCCCAACCTCTGATTCCCCACCTCTGATTCCCCATATCTGATTCCCCACCTCTGTTTCCCCGCCTCTGATTCCCCGCCTCTGATTCCCAACTCTGATTCCCCGCCTCTGATTCCCCAGCTCTGATTCCCCGTGTTTGATTCCCTGCCTCTGATTCCCTGCCCTGATTCCCCATCTCTGTTTCACCGCCTTTGATTCGCCACCTCTGATTCCCCATATCTGATTCCCCGACTCTGATTCCCTGCCTCTGATTCCCAACCTCTGATTCCACACCTCTGATTCCCCATATCTGATTCCCCGCCTCTATTTCCCCATATCTTATTCCCCGCCTCTGATTCCCCAACTCTGATTCCCCGCCTCTGATTCCCCAGCTCTGATTCCCCGCCTCTGATTCCCGGCATCCGATTCCCTGCCTCTGATTCCCCGCCTCTGATTCACTATCTCTGATTCCCCGACTCTGATTCCCGGAGTCCGATTCCCTGCCTCTGATACCCCGCCTCTGATTCCCCAGCTCCTATTCCCCACCTCTGATTCCCCGCATCCGATTCCCCATATCTGATTCCCCGCCTCTGTTTCCCCGCCTTTGATTCCCCGCCTCTGTTTCCCCATATCTGATTTCCCGCCTCTGATTCCCAACTATGATTCCCCGCCTCTGATTCCCCAGCTCTGATTCCCCGCCTCTGATTCCCCGCGTTCTATTCCCTGACTCTGATTCCCCGCCTGTGATTCCCCATCTCTGATTCACCACCTCTGATTCCCCACCTCTGATTCCCCATATCTAATTCCCCGCCTCTGTTTGCCCGCCTCTGATTCCCCGCCTCTGTTTCCCCATATCTGATTCCCCGTTTCTGATTCCCTGCCTCTGATTCCCCGCCTCTGTTTCCCCGCCTCTGATTCCCTGCCACTGATTCCCTGCCCCTGATACCCCAGCTCTGATTCCCCATATCTGATTCCCTGCCTCTGTTTCCCCGCCTCTGATTCCCCGCCTCTGATTCCCCATATCTGATTCCCCGCCTCTGATCCCCCAACTCTGATTCCCCGCCTCTGATTCCCCAGCTCTGAATCCCCGCCTCTGATTCCCCGCGTCTGTTTCCCCGCCTCTGATTCCCCGCCTCTGTTTCCCCATATCTAAGTCCCCGACTCTGATTCCCCAACTCTGATTCCCCACCTCTGATTCCCCAGCTCTGATTCCCCGCCTCTGATTCCCAGCATCTGATTCCCTGCATCTGATTCCCAGCCTCTGATTCCCTGCCTCTGATTCCCAACCTCTGATTCCCCACCTCTGATTCCCCATATCTGATTCCCCGCCTCTGTTTCCCCGCCTCTGATTCCCCGCCTCTGTTTCCCCATATCTGATTCCCGGCCTCTGATTCTCCGCCTCTGATTCCCCGCCTCTGATTCCCTGCCTCTGATTCCCCATCTCCGATTCCGCACATCGGATTCCCTGCCTCTGATTCCCCGCCTCTGATTCCCTGCCTCTGATTCCCTGCCTCTGATTCCCCATCTCCGATTCCGCACATCTGATTCCCTTCCTCTGATTCCCCGCCTCTGATTTTCCGCCTCTGATTCCCTGCCTCTGATTCCCAACCTCGGATTCCCCGCCTCTGATTCCCCATTTCTGATTCCCCGACTCTGTTTCCCCGCCTCTGATTCCCCGCCTCTGATTCCCAACTCTGATTCCCCGCCTCTGATTCCCCATCTCTGATTCCCCGTGTTTGATTCCCTGCCTCTGATTCCCTGCCCTGTTTCCCCATCTCTGTTTCACCGCCTTTGATTCGCCACCTCTGATTCCCCATATCTGATTCCCCGCCTCTGTTTCCCCGACTCTGATTCCCTGCCTCTGATTCCCAACCTCTGATTCCACACCTCTGATTCCCCATATCTGATTCCCCGCCTCTATTTCCCCATATCTGATTCCCCGCCTCTGATTCCCCAACTCTGATTCCCCGCCTCTGATTCCCCAGCTCTGATTCCCCGACTCTGATTCCCGGCATCCGATTCCCTGCCTCTGATTCCCCGCCTCTGATTCCCCATCTCTGATTCCCCGCCTCTGATTCCCCGTGTCTGATTCCCTGCCTTTGATTCCCCGCCTCTGATTCCCCGCCTCTGATTCCCTGCCACTGATTCCCTGCCCCTGATTCCCCACCTCTGATTCCCCACATCTGATTCCCCGCCTCTGTTTCCCCGCCTCTGATTCCCCGCCTCTGATTCCCCATATCTGATTCCCTGCCTCTGATTCCCCAACTCTGATTCCCCGCCTCTGATTCCCCAGCTCTGAATCCCCGCCTCTGATTCCCCGCGTCTGATTCCCTGCCTCTGATTCCCCGCCTTGATTCCCCATCTCTGATTCACAACCTCTGATTCCCCACCTCTGATTCCCTATATTTGATTCCCCGCCTCTGTTTCCCCGCCTCTGATTCCCCGCCTCTGATTCCCCATATCTGATTCCCCGCCTCTGATTGCCCACCTCTGATTCCCAGCCTCTGATTCGCCAGCTCTGATTCCCCGCCTCTGATTCCCCGCATCTGATTCCCTGCCTCTGATTCCCCGCCTCTGATTCCCCATCTCTGATTCACCGCCTTTGATTCGCCACCTCTGATTCCCCATATCTGATTCCCCACCTCTGATTCCCGGCCTCTTATTCCCAGCATCTGATTCCCGGCCTCTGATTCCCGGCCTCTGATTCCCCTCTTCTGATTCTGATTCCCTGCCTCTTATTCCCCATCTCTGATTCCGCACATCTGATTCCCTGCCTCTGATTCCCCACCGCTGATTCCCCATATCTGATTCCCCGCCTCTGTTTCCCCGCCTCTGATTCCCGGCCTCTTATTCCCAGCATCTGATTCCCGGCCTCTCATTCCCGGCCTCTGATTCCCCGCTTCTGATTCTGATTCCCTGCCTCTTATTCCCCATCTCTGATTCCGCACATCTGATTCCCTGCCTCTGATTCCCCACCTCTGATTCCCCATATCTGATTCCCCGCCTCTGTTTCCCCGCCTCTGATTCCCCGCCTCTGTTTCCCTATATCTAATTCCCCACCTCTGATGCCCCAACTCTGATTCCCCGCCTCTGATTCCCCAGCTCTGATTCCCCGCCTCTGATTCCCTGCATCCGATTCCCCATATCTGATTCCCCGCCTCTGTTTGACCGCCTCTGATTCCCCGCCTCTGTTTCCCCATATCTGATTCCCGCCTCTGATTCCCAACTATGAATCCCCTCCTCTGATTCCCCAGCTCTGATTCCCTGCCTCTGATTCCCCGCGTTCTATTCCCTGCCTCTGATTCCCCGCCTGTGATTCCCCATCACTGATTCACCACCTCTGATTCCCTACCTCTGATTCCCCATATCTAATTCCCCGCCTCTGTTTGCCCGCCTCTGATTCCCCGCCTCTGTTTCCCCATATCTGATTCCCCGCCTCTGAATCCCCAACTCTGATTCCCTGCCTCAGATTCCCCAGCTCTGATTCCCCGCCTTTGATTCCCCCAGTCTGATTCCCAGCCTCTGAAACCCCGTGTCTGATTTCCTGCCTCTGATTCCCCGCCTCTGATTCCCCATCTCTGATTCACCTCCTCTGATTCCCCACCTCTGATTCCCCCTCTCTGATTACGCACATCCAATTCCCTGCCTCTGATTCCCCAACTCTGATTCCCCACCTCTGGTTCCCCAGCTCTGATTCCCCGCCTCAGATTCCCCGCGTCTGATTCCCTGCCTCTGATTCCCCGCCTCTGATTCCCTGCCTCTGATTCCCCATATCTGATTCCCCGCCTCTGATTCCCCAACTCTGATTCCCCGCTTCTGATTCCCCAGCTCTGAATCCCCGCCTCTGATACCCCGCGTCTGATTCCCTGCCTCTGATTCACCGCCTCTGATTCCCCATCTGTGATTCACAACCTCTGATGCCCCACCTCTGATTCCCCATATCTGATTCCCTCCTCTGTTTCCCCGCCTCTGATTCCCCACCTCTGTTTCCCCATATCTGATTCCCCACCTCTGATTCCCCAACTCTAATACCCCGCCTCTGATTCCCCAGCTCTGATTCCCCGCCTCTGATTCCCCGCATCTGATTCCCAGCATCTGATTCCGGCCTCTGATTCCCGGCCTCTGATTCCCTGCTTCTGATTCTGATTCCCTGCCTCTGATTCCCCATCTCTGATTCCGCACATCTGATTCCCTGCCTCTGATTCCCCACCTCTGATTCCCCATATCTGATTCCCCGCCTCTGTTTCCCCACCTCTGATTCCCCGCCTCTGTTTCCCAATATCTAAGTCCCCACCTCTGATTCCCCAACTCTGATTCCCCGCCTCTGATTCCCCAGCTCTGAATCCCCGCCTCTGATTCCCCGCGTCTGATTCCCTGCCTCTGATTACCCGCCTTGATTCCCCATCTCTGATTCACAACCTCTGATTCCCCACCTCTGATTCCCTATATTTGATTCCCCGCCTCTGTTTCCCCGCCTCTGATTCCCCGCCTCTGATTCCCCATATCTGATTCCCCGCCTCTGATTGCCCACCTCTGATTCCCAGCCTCTGATTCGCCAGCTCTGATTCCCTGCCTCTGATTCCCCGCATCTGATTCCCTGCCTCTGATTCCCCGCCTCTGATTCCCCATCTCTGATTCACCACCTTTGATTCGCCACCTCTGATTCCCCATATCTGATTCCCCGCCTCTGTTTCCCCGCCTCTGATTCCCCGCCTCTGATTCTCCATATCTCATTCCCCGCCTCTGAATCCCCATCGCTGATTCCCGGACTCTGATTCCCCTCCTCTGATTCCCGGCCTCTTATTCCCAGCATCTGATTCCCGGCCTCTGATTCCCGGCCTCTGATTCCCCGCTTCTGATTCCCTGCCTCTGATTCCCCATCTCTGATTCCGCACATCTGATTCCCTGCCTCTGATTCCCCACCTCTGATTCCCCATATCTGCTTCCCCGCCTCTGTTTCCCCGCCTCTGATTCCCCGCCTCTGTTTCCTTATATCTAATTCCCCACCTCTGATGCCCCAACTCTGATTCCCCGCCTCTGATTCCCCAGCTCTGATTCCCCGCCTCTGATTCCCTGCATCCGATTCCCCATATCTGATTCCCCGCCTCTGTTTCCCCGCCTTTGATTCCCCGCCTCTGTTTCCCCATATCTGATTCCCGCCTCTGATTCCCAACTGATTCCCCGCCTCTGATTCCCCAGCTCTGATTCCCTGCCTCTGATTCCCCGCGTTCTATTCCCTGCCTCTGATTCCCCGCCTGTGATTCCCCATCACTGATTCACCACCTCTGATTCCCTACCTCTGATTCCCCATATCTAATTCCCCGCCTCTGTTTGCCCGCCTCTGATTCCCCGCCTCTGTTTCCCCATATCTGATTCCCCGCCTCTGAATCCCCAACTCTGATTCCCTGCCTCAGATTCCCCAGCTCTGATTCCCCGCCTTTGATTCCCCCCGTCTGATTCCCAGCCTCTGAATCCCCGTGTCTGATTTCCTGCCTCTGATTCCCCGCCTCTGATTCCCCATCTCTGATTCACCGCCTCTGATTCCCCACCTCTGATTCCCATTCTCTGATTCCGCACATCCAATTCCCTGCCTCTGATTCCCCAACTCTGATTCCCCACCTCTGATTCCCCAGCTCTGATTCCCCGCCTCAGATTCCCCGCGTCTGATTCCCTGCCTCTGATTCCCCGCCTCTGATTCACTGCCTCTGATTCCCCATATCTGATTCCCCGCCTCTGATTCCCCAACTCTGATTCCCCGCTTCTGATTCCCCAGCTCTGAATCCCCGCCTCTGATTCCCCGCGTCTGATTCCCTGCCTCTGATTCCCCGCCTCTGATTCCCCATCTGTGATTCACAACCTCTGATGCCCCACCTCTGATTCCCCATATCTGATTCCCCGCCTCTGTTTCCCCGCCTCTGATTCCCCGCCTCTGATTCCCCATATCTGATTCCCCGCCTCTGATTGCCCACCTCTGATTCCCCGCGTCTGATACCCTGCCTCTGATTCCCCGCCTGTGATTCCCCATCTCTGATTCACCACCTCTGATTCCCGGCCTCTGATTCCCCATCTCTGATTCCGCACATCCGATTCCCTGCCTATGATTCCCCACCTCTGATTCCCCGCCTCTGATTCCCCATATCTGATTCCCTGCCTCTGTTTCCCCGCCTCTGATTTCCTACCTCTGTTTCCCCATATCTGATTCCCCGCCTCTGATTCCCCAACTCTAATACCCCGCCTCTGATTCCCCAGCTCTGATTCCCCGCCTCTGATTCCCCGCATCTGAATCCCTGCCTCTGATTCCCCGCCTCTGATTCCAGGCCTCTGATTCCCATCATCTGATTCCGGCCTCTGATTCCCGGCCTCTGATTCCCTGCTTCTGATTCTGATTCCCTGCCTCTGATTCCCCATCTCTGATTCCGCACATCTGATTCCCTGCCTCTGATTCCCCACCTCTGATTCCCCATATCTGATTCCCCGCCTCTGTTTCCCCGCCTCTGATTCCCCGCCTCTGTTTCCCAATATCTAAGTCCCCACCTCTGATTCCCCAAATCTGATTCCCCACCTCTGTTTCCCCAGCTCTGATTCCCCGCCTCTGATTCCCCGCATCTGATTCCCTGCATCTGATTCCAAGCCTCTGATTCCCTGCCTCTGATTCCCAACCTCTGATTCCCCACCTCTGATTCCCCATATCTGATTCCCCGCCTCTGTTTCCCCGCCTCGGATTCCCCGCCTCAGTTTCCCCATATCTGATTCCCGGCCTCTGATTCCCCGCCTCTGATTCCCCGCCTCTGATTCCCTGCCTCTGATTCCCCATCTCCGATTCCCTGCCTCTGATTCCCAACCTCTGATTCCCCACCTCTGATTCCCCATATCTGATTCCCCGCCTCTGTTTCCCCGCCTCTGATTCCCCGCCTCTGATTCCCAACTCTGATTCCCCGCCTCTGATTCCCCAGCTCTGATTCCCCGCGTTTGATTCCCTGCATCTGATTCCCTGCCCTGATTCCCCATCTCTGTTTCACCGCCTTTGATTCGCCACCTCTGATTCCAAATATCTGATTCCCTGCCTCTGATTCCCCGCCTCTGATTCCAGGCCTCTGATTCCAATCATCTGATTCCGGCCTCTGATTCCCGGCCTCTGATTCCCTGCTTCTGATTCTGATTCCCTGCCTCTGATTCCCCATCTCTGATTCCGCACATCTGATTCCCTGCCTCTGATTCCCCACCTCTGATTCCCCATATCTGATTCCCCGCCTCTGTTTCCCCGCCTCTGATTCCCCGCCTCTGTTTCCCCATATCTGATTCCCCGCCTCTGATTCCCCATATCTGATTCCCCACCTCTGATTCCCCAGCTCTGATTCCCCGCCTCTGATTCCCAACTCTGATTCCCCGCCTCTGATTCCCCAGCTCTGATTCCCCGTGTTTGATTCCCTGCCTCTAATTCCCTGCCCTGATTCCCCATCTCTGTTTCACCGCCTTTGATTCCCCACCTCTGATTCCCAAGCTCTGATTCCCCGCCTCAGATTCCCCGCGTCTGATTCCCTGCCTCTGATTCCCCGCCTCTGATTCCCTGCCTCTGATTCCCCATATCTGATTCCCCGCCTCTGATTCCCCAACTCTGATTCCCCGCTTCTGATTCCCCAGCTCTGAATCCCCACCTCTGATTCCCCGCGTCTGATTCCCTGCCTCTGATTCCCCGCCTCTGATTCCCCATCTGTGATTCACAACCTCTGATGTCCCACCTCTGATTCCCCATATCTGATTCCCCGCCTCTGTTTCCCCGCCTCTGATTCCCCGCCTCTGATTCCCCATATCTGTTTCCCCGCCTCTGATTGCCCACCTCTGATTCCCCGCGTCTGATACCCTGCCTCTGATTCCCCGCCTCTGATTCCCCATCTCTGATTCACCACCTCTGATTCCCGGCCTCTGATTCCCCATCTCTGATTCCGCACATCCGATTCCCTGCCTATGATTCCCCACCTCTGATTCCCCGCCTCTGATTCCCCATATCTGATTCCCTGCCTCTGTTTCCCCGCCTCTGATTCCCTACCTCTGTTTCCCCATATCTGATTCCCCGCCTCTGATTCCCCAACTCTAATACCCCGCCTCTGATTCCCCAGCTCTGATTCCCCGCCTCTGATTCCCCGCATCTGATTCCCTGCCTCTGATCCCCCGCCTCTGATTCCAGGCCTCTGATTCCCATCATCTGATTCCGGCCTCTGATTCCCGGCCTCTGATTCCCTGCTTCTGATTCTGATTCCCTGCCTCTGATTCCCCATCTCTGATTCCGCACATCTGATTCCCTGCCTCTGATTCCCCACCTCTGATTCCCCATATCTGATTCCCCGCCTCTGTTTCCCCGCCTCTGATTCCCCGCCTCTGTTTCCCAATATCTAAGTCCCCACCTCTGATTCCCCAAATCTGATTCCCCACCTCTGATTCCCCAGCTCTGATTCCCCGCCTCTGATTCCCCGCATCTGATTCCCTGCATCTGATTCCAAGCCTCTGATTCCCTGCCTCTGATTCCCAACCTCTGATTCCCCACCTCTGATTCCCCATATCTGATTCCCCGCCTCTGTTTCCCCGCCTCGGATTCCCCGCCTCAGTTTCCCCATATCTGATTCCCGGCCTCTGATTCCCCGCCTCTGATTCCCCGCCTCTGATTCCCTGCCTCTGATTCCCCATCTCCGATTCCCTGCCTCTGATTCCCAACCTCTGATTCCCCACCTCTGATTCCCCATATCAGATTCCCCGCCTCTGTTTCGCCGCCTCTGATTCCCCGCCTCTGATTCCCAACTCTGATTCCCCGCCTCTGATTCCCCAGCTCTGATTCCCCGTGTTTGATTCCCTGCCTCTGATTCCCTGCCCTGATTACCCATCTCTGTTTCACCGCCTTTGATTCGCCACCTCTGATTCCACATATCTGATTCCCCGCCTCTGTTTCCCCGACTCTGATTCCCTTCCTCTGATTCCCAACCTCTGATTCCACACCTCTGATTCCCCATATCTGATTCCCCGCCTCTATTTCCCCATATCTGAATCCCCGCCTCTGATTCCCCAACTCTAATTCCCCGCCTCTGATTCCCCAGCTCTGATTCCCCGACTCTGATTCCCGGCGTCCGATTCCCTGCCTCTGATTCCCCGCCTCTGATTCCCCATCTCTGATTCCCCGCCTCTGATACCCCGTGTCTGATTCCCTGCCTCTGATTCCCCGCCTCTGATTCCCCGCCTCTGATTCCCTGACACTGAATCCCTGCCCCTGATTCCCCACCTCTGATTCCCCATATCTGATTCCCCGCCTCTGTTTCCCCGCCTCTGATTGCCCGCCTCTGATTCCCCATATCTGATTCCCTGCCTCTGATTCCCCAACTCTGATTCCCCGCCTCTGATTCCCCAGCTCTGAATCCCCGCCTCTGATTCCCCGTGTCTGATTCCCTGCCTCTGATTCCCCGCCTAGATTCCCCATCTCTGATTCACAACCTCTGATTCCCCACCTCTGATTCCCTATATTTGATTCCCCGCCTCTGTTTCCCCGCCTCTGATTCCCCGCATCTGATTCCCTGCCTCTGATTCCCCGCCTCTGATTCCCCATCTCTGATTCACCGCCTCTGATTCGCCACCTCTGATTCCCCATATCTGATTCCCCACCTCTGTTTCCCGGCCTCTGATTCCCCGCCTCTGATTCTCCATATCTCATTCCCCGCCTCTGAATCCCCATCTCTGATTCCCGGACTCTGATTCCCCACCTCTGATTCCCGGCCTCTTATTCCCAGCATCTGATTCCCGGCCTCTGATTCCCGGCCTCTGATTCCCCGCTTCTGATTCTGATTCCCTGCCTCTGATTCCCCATCTCTGATTCAGCACATCTGAATCCCTGCCTCTGATTCCCCACCTCTGATTCCTCATATCTGATTCCCCGCCTCTGCTTCCCCGCCTCTGATTCCCCGCCTCTGTTTCCCTATATCTAATTCCCCACCTCTGATTCCCCATATCTGATTCCCCGCCTCTGATTCCCCAACTCTGATTCCCCGCTTCTGATTCCCCAGCTCTGAATCCCCGCCTCTGATTCCCCGCGTCTGATTCCCTGCCTCTGATTCCCCGCCTCTGATTCCCCATCTGTGATTCACAACCTCTGATGCCCCACCTCTGATTCCCCATATCTGATTCCCCGCCTCTGTTTCCCCGCCTCTGATTCCCCGCCTCTGATTCCCCGCCTCTGATTCCCCATATCTGATTCCCCGCCTCTGATTGCCCACCTCTGATTCCCCGCGTCTGATACCCTGCCTCTGATTCCCCGCCTCTGATTCCCCATCTCTGATTCACCACCTCTGATTCCCGGCCTCTGATTCCCCATCTCTGATTCCGCACATCCGATTCCCTGCCTATGATTCCCCACCTCTGATTCCCCGCCTCTGATTCCCCATATCTGATTCCCTGCCTCTGTTTCCCCGCCTCTGATTCCCTACCTCTGTTTCCCCATATCTGATTCCCCGCCTCTGATTCCCCAACTCTAATACCCCGCCTCTGATTCCCCAGCTCTGATTCCCCGCCTCTGATTCCCCGCATCTGATTCCCTGCCTCTGATCCCCCGCCTCTGATTCCAGGCCTCTGATTCCCATCATCTGATTCCGGCCTCTGATTCCCGGCCTCTGATTCCCTGCTTCTGATTCTGATTCCCTGCCTCTGATTCCCCATCTCTGATTCCGCACATCTGATTCCCTGCCTCTGATTCCCCACCTCTGATTCCCCATATCTGATTCCCCGCCTCTGTTTCCCCGCCTCTGATTCCCCGCCTCTGTTTCCCAATATCTAAGTCCCCACCTCTGATTCCCCAAATCTGATTCCCCACCTCTGATTCCCCAGCTCTGATTCCCCGCCTCTGATTCCCCGCATCTGATTCCCTGCATCTGATTCCAAGCCTCTGATTCCCTGCCTCTGATTCCCAACCTCTGATTCCCCACCTCTGATTCCCCATATCTGATTCCCCGCCTCTGTTTCCCCGCCTCGGATTCCCCGCCTCAGTTTCCCCATATCTGATTCCCGGCCTCTGATTCCCCGCCTCTGATTCCCCGCCTCAGATTCCCTGCCTCTGATTCCCCATCTCCGATTCCCTGCCTCTGATTCCCAACCTCTGATTCCCCACCTCTGATTCCCCATATCAGATTCCCCGCCTCTGTTTCGCCGCCTCTGATTCCCCGCCTCTGATTCCCAACTCTGATTCCCCGCCTCTGATTCCCCAGCTCTGATTCCCCGTGTTTGATTCCCTGCCTCTGATTCCCTGCCCTGATTACCCATCTCTGTTTCACCGCCTTTGATTCGCCACCTCTGATTCCACATATCTGATTCCCCGCCTCTGTTTCCCCGACTCTGATTCCCTTCCTCTGATTCCCAACCTCTGATTCCACACCTCTGATTCCCAACTATGATTCCCCGCCTCTGATTCCCCAGCTCTGATTCCCCGCCTCTGATTCCCCGCGTTCTATTCCCTGCCTCTGATTCCCCGCCTGTGATTCCCCATCTCTGATTCACCACCTCTGATTCCCCACCTCTGATTCCCCATATCTAATTCCCCGCCTCTGTTTGCCCGCCTCTGATTCCCCGCCTCTGTTTCCCCATATCTGATTCCCCGTTTCTGATTCCCTGCCTCTGATTCCCCGCCTCTGTTTCCCCGCCTCTGATTCCCTGCCACTGATTCCCTGCCCCTGATACCCCAGCTCTGATTCCCCATATCTGATTCCCTGCCTCTGTTTCCCCGCCTCTGATTCCCCGCCTCTGATTCCCCATATCTGATTCCCCGCCTCTGATCCCCCAACTCTGATTCCCCGCCTCTGATTCCCCAGCTCTGAATCCCCGCCTCTGATTCCCCGCGTCTGTTTCCCCGCCTCTGATTCCCCGCATCTGTTTCCCCATATCTAAGTCCCCGACTCTGATTCCCCAACTCTGATTCCCCACCTCTGATTCCCCAGCTCTGATTCCCCGCCTCTGATTCCCAGCATCTGATTCCCTGCATCTGATTCCCAGCCTCTGATTCCCTGCCTCTGATTCCCAACCTCTGATTCCCCACCTCTGATTCCCCATATCTGATTCCCCGCCTCTGTTTCCCCGCCTCTGATTCCCCGCCTCTGTTTCCCCATATCTGATTCCCGGCCTCTGATTCTCCGCCTCTGATTCCCCGCCTCTGATTCCCTGCCTCTGATTCCCCATCTCCGATTCCGCACATCGGATTCCCTGCCTCTGATTCCCCGCCTCTGATTCCCTGCCTCTGATTCCCTGCCTCTGATTCCCCATCTCCGATTCCGCACATCTGATTCCCTTCCTCTGATTCCCCGCCTCTGATTTTCCGCCTCTGATTCCCTGCCTCTGATTCCCAACCTCGGATTCCCCGCCTCTGATTCCCCATTTCTGATTCCCCGACTCTGTTTCCCCGCCTCTGATTCCCCGCCTCTGATTCCCAACTCTGATTCCCCGCCTCTGATTCCCCAGCTCTGATTCCCCGTGTTTGATTCCCTGCCTCTGATTCCCTGCCCTGTTTCCCCATCTCTGTTTCACCGCCTTTGATTCGCCACCTCTGATTCCCCATATCTGATTCCCCGCCTCTGTTTCCCCGACTCTGATTCCCTGCCTCTGATTCCCAACCTCTGATTCCACACCTCTGATTCCCCATATCTGATTCCCCGCCTCTATTTCCCCATATCTGATTCCCCGCCTCTGATTCCCCAACTCTGATTCCCCGCCTCTGATTCCCCAGCTCTGATTCCCCGACTCTGATTCCCGGCATCCGATTCCCTGCCTCTGATTCCCCGCCTCTGATTCCCCATCTCTGATTCCCCGCCTCTGATTCCACGTGTCTGATTCCCTGCCTTTGATTCCCCGCCTCTGATTCCCCGCCTCTGATTCCCTGCCACTGATTCCCTGCCCCTGATTCCCCACCTCTGATTCCCCACATCTGATTCCCCGCCTCTGTTTCCCCGCCTCTGATTCCCCGCCTCTGATTCCCCACATCTGATTCCCTGCCTCTGATTCCCCAACTCTGATTCCCCGCCTCTGATTCCCCAGCTCTGAATCCCCGCCTCTGATTCCCCGCGTCTGATTCCCTGCCTCTGATTCCCCGC
Organism: Narcine bancroftii; assembly: GCF_036971445.1. Classification (NCBI taxonomy): domain Eukaryota; kingdom Metazoa; phylum Chordata; class Chondrichthyes; order Torpediniformes; family Narcinidae; genus Narcine; species Narcine bancroftii. The sequence goes on from NC_091470.1 coordinate 269,573,911, forward strand.
CTTGATTCCCCATCTCTGATTCACAACCTCTGATTCCCCACCTCTGATTCCCTATATTTGATTCCCCGCCTCTGTTTCCCCGCCTCTGATTCCCCGCCTCTGATTCCCCATATCTGATTCCCCGCCTCTGATTGCCCACCTCTGATTCCCAGCCTCTGATTCGCCAGCTCTGATTCCCCGCCTCTGATTCCCCGCATCTGATTCCCTGCCTCTGATTCCCCGCCTCTGATTCCCCATCTCTGATTCACCGCCTTTGATTCGCCACCTCTGATTCCCCATATCTGATTCCCCACCTCTGATTCCCGGCCTCTTATTCCCAGCATCTGATTCCCGGCCTCTGATTCCCGGCCTCTGATTCCCCTCTTCTGATTCTGATTCCCTGCCTCTTATTCCCCATCTCTGATTCCGCACATCTGATTCCCTGCCTCTGATTCCCCACCTCTGATTCCCCATATCTGATTCCCCGCCTCTGTTTCCCCGCCTCTGATTCCCGGCCTCTTATTCCCAGCATCTGATTCCCGGCCTCTGATTCCCGGCCTCTGATTCCCCGCTTCTGATTCTGATTCCCTGCCTCTTATTCCCCATCTCTGATTCCGCACATCTGATTCCCTGCCTCTGATTCCCCACCTCTGATTCCCCATATCTGATTCCCCGCCTCTGTTTCCCCGCCTCTGATTCCCCGCCTCTGTTTCCCTATATCTAATTCCCCACCTCTGATGCCCCAACTCTGATTCCCCGCCTCTGATTCCCCAGCTCTGATTCCCCGCCTCTGATTCCCTGCATCCGATTCCCCATATCTGATTCCCCGCCTCTGTTTGACCGCCTCTGATTCCCCGCCTCTGTTTCCCCATATCTGATTCCCGCCTCTGATTCCCAACTATGAATCCCCTCCTCTGATTCCCCAGCTCTGATTCCCTGCCTCTGATTCCCCGCGTTCTATTCCCTGCCTCTGATTCCCCGCCTGTGATTCCCCATCACTGATTCACCACCTCTGATTCCCTACCTCTGATTCCCCATATCTAATTCCCCGCCTCTGTTTGCCCGCCTCTGATTCCCCGCCTCTGTTTCCCCATATCTGATTCCCCGCCTCTGAATCCCCAACTCTGATTCCCTGCCTCAGATTCCCCAGCTCTGATTCCCCGCCTTTGATTCCCCCCGTCTGATTCCCAGCCTCTGAAACCCCGTGTCTGATTTCCTGCCTCTGATTCCCCGCCTCTGATTCCCCATCTCTGATTCACCTCCTCTGATTCCCCACCTCTGATTCCCCCTCTCTGATTACGCACATCCAATTCCCTGCCTCTGATTCCCCAACTCTGATTCCCCACCTCTGGTTCCCCAGCTCTGATTCCCCGCCTCAGATTCCCCGCGTCTGATTCCCTGCCTCTGATTCCCCGCCTCTGATTCCCTGCCTCTGATTCCCCATATCTGATTCCCCGCCTCTGATTCCCCAACTCTGATTCCCCGCTTCTGATTCCCCAGCTCTGAATCCCCGCCTCTGATTCCCCGCGTCTGATTCCCTGCCTCTGATTCACCGCCTCTGATTCCCCATCTGTGATTCACAACCTCTGATGCCCCACCTCTGATTCCCCATATCTGATTCCCTCCTCTGTTTCCCCGCCTCTGATTCCCCACCTCTGTTTCCCCATATCTGATTCCCCACCTCTGATTCCCCAACTCTAATACCCCGCCTCTGATTCCCCAGCTCTGATTCCCCGCCTCTGATTCCCCGCATCTGATTCCCAGCATCTGATTCCGGCCTCTGATTCCCGGCCTCTGATTCCCTGCTTCTGATTCTGATTCCCTGCCTCTGATTCCCCATCTCTGATTCCGCACATCTGATTCCCTGCCTCTGATTCCCCACCTCTGATTCCCCATATCTGATTCCCCGCCTCTGTTTCCCCACCTCTGATTCCCCGCCTCTGTTTCCCAATATCTAAGTCCCCACCTCTGATTCCCCAACTCTGATTCCCCGCCTCTGATTCCCCAGCTCTGAATCCCCGCCTCTGATTCCCCGCGTCTGATTCCCTGCCTCTGATTACCCGCCTTGATTCCCCATCTCTGATTCACAACCTCTGATTCCCCACCTCTGATTCCCTATATTTGATTCCCCGCCTCTGTTTCCCCGCCTCTGATTCCCCGCCTCTGATTCCCCATATCTGATTCCCCGCCTCTGATTGCCCACCTCTGATTCCCAGCCTCTGATTCGCCAGCTCTGATTCCCCGCCTCTGATTTCCCGCATCTGATTCCCTGCCTCTGATTCCCCGCCTCTGATTCCCCATCTCTGATTCACCACCTTTGATTCGCCACCTCTGATTCCCCATATCTGATTCCCCGCCTCTGTTTCCCCGCCTCTGATTCCCCGCCTCTGATTCTCCATATCTCATTCCCCGCCTCTGAATCCCCATCGCTGATTCCCGGACTCTGATTCCCCTCCTCTGATTCCCGGCCTCTTATTCCCAGCATCTGATTCCCGGCCTCTGATTCCCGGCCTCTGATTCCCCGCTTCTGATTCCCTGCCTCTGATTCCCCATCTCTGATTCCGCACATCTGATTCCCTGCCTCTGATTCCCCACCTCTGATTCCCCATATCTGCTTCCCCGCCTCTGTTTCCCCGCCTCTGATTCCCCGCCTCTGTTTCCTTATATCTAATTCCCCACCTCTGATGCCCCAACTCTGATTCCCCGCCTCTGATTCCCCAGCTCTGATTCCCCGCCTCTGATTCCCTGCATCCGATTCCCCATATCTGATTCCCCGCCTCTGTTTCCCCGCCTTTGATTCCCCGCCTCTGTTTCCCCATATCTGATTCCCGCCTCTGATTCCCAACTGATTCCCCGCCTCTGATTCCCCAGCTCTGATTCCCTGCCTCTGATTCCCCGCGTTCTATTCCCTGCCTCTGATTCCCCGCCTGTGATTCCCCATCACTGATTCACCACCTCTGATTCCCTACCTCTGATTCCCCATATCTAATTCCCCGCCTCTGTTTGCCCGCCTCTGATTCCCCGCCTCTGTTTCCCCATATCTGATTCCCCGCCTCTGAATCCCCAACTCTGATTCCCTGCCTCAGATTCCCCAGCTCTGATTCCCCGCCTTTGATTCCCCCCGTCTGATTCCCAGCCTCTGAATCCCCGTGTCTGATTTCCTGCCTCTGATTCCCCGCCTCTGATTCCCCATCTCTGATTCACCGCCTCTGATTCCCCACCTCTGATTCCCATTCTCTGATTCCGCACATCCAATTCCTTGCCTCTGATTCCCCAACTCTGATTCCCCACCTCTGATTCCCCAGCTCTGATTCCCCGCCTCAGATTCCCCGCGTCTGATTCCCTGCCTCTGATTCCCCGCCTCTGATTCACTGCCTCTGATTCCCCATATCTGATTCCCCGCCTCTGATTCCCCAACTCTGATTCCCCGCTTCTGATTCCCCAGCTCTGAATCCCCGCCTCTGATTCCCCGCGTCTGATTATCTGCCTCTGATTCCCCGCCTCTGATTCCCCATCTGTGATTCACAACCTCTGATGCCCCACCTCTGATTCCCCATATCTGATTCCCCGCCTCTGTTTCCCCGCCTCTGATTCCCCGCCTCTGATTCCCCATATCTGATTCCCCGCCTCTGATTGCCCACCTCTGATTCCCCGCGTCTGATACCCTGCCTCTGATTCCCCGCCTCTGATTCCCCATCTCTGATTCACCACCTCTGATTCCCGGCCTCTGATTCCCCATCTCTGATTCCGCACATCCGATTCCCTGCCTATAATTCCCCACCTCTGATTCCCCGCCTCTGATTCCCCATATCTGATTCCCTGCCTCTGTTTCCCCGCCTCTGATTTCCTACCTCTGTTTCCCCATATCTGATTCCCCGCCTCTGATTCCCCAACTCTAATACCCCGCCTCTGATTCCCCAGCTCTGATTCCCCGCCTCTGATTCCCCGCATCTGAATCCCTGCCTCTGATTCCCCGCCTGTGATTCCAGGCCTCTGATTCCCATCATCTGATTCCGGCCTCTGATTCCCGGCCTCTGATTCCCTGCTTCTGATTCTGATTCCCTGCCTCTGATTCCCCATCTCTGATTCCGCACATCTGATTCCCTGCCTCTGATTCCCCACCTCTGATTCCCCATATCTGATTCCCCGCCTCTGTTTCCCCGCCTCTGATTCCCCGCCTCTGTTTCCCAATATCTAAGTCCCCACCTCTGATTCCCCAAATCTGATTCCCCACCTCTGTTTCCCCAGCTCTGATTCCCCGCCTCTGATTCCCCGCATCTGATTCCCTGCATCTGATTCCAAGCCTCTGATTCCCTGCCTCTGATTCCCAACCTCTGATTCCCCACCTCTGATTCCCCATATCTGATTCCCCGCCTCTGTTTCCCCGCCTCGGATTCCCCGCCTCAGTTTCCCCATATCTGATTCCCGGCCTCTGATTCCCCGCCTCTGATTCCCCGCCTCTGATTCCCTGCCTCTGATTCCCCATCTCCGATTCCCTGCCTCTGATTCCCAACCTCTGATTCCCCACCTCTGATTCCCCATATCTGATTCCCCGCCTCTGTTTCCCCGCCTCTGATTCCCCGCCTCTGATTCCCAACTCTGATTCCCCGCCTCTGATTCCCCAGCTCTGATTCCCCGCGTTTGATTCCCTGCATCTGATTCCCTGCCCTGATTCCCCATCTCTGTTTCACCGCCTTTGATTCGCCACCTCTGATTCCACATATCTGATTCCCTGCCTCTGATTCCCCGCCTCTGATTCCAGGCCTCTGATTCCAATCATCTGATTCCGGCCTCTGATTCCCGGCCTCTGATTCCCTGCTTCTGATTCTGATTCCCTGCCTCTGATTCCCCATCTCTGATTCCGCACATCTGATTCCCTGCCTCTGATTCCCCACCTCTGATTCCCCATATCTGATTCCCCGCCTCTGTTTCCCCGCCTCTGATTCCCCGCCTCTGTTTCCCCATATCTGATTCCCCGCCTCTGATTCCCCATATCTGATTCCCCACCTCTGATTCCCCAGCTCTGATTCCCCGCCTCTGATTCCCAACTCTGATTCCCCGCCTCTGATTCCCCAGCTCTGATTCCCCGTGTTTGATTCCCTGCCTCTGATTCCCTGCCCTGATTCCCCATCTCTGTTTCACCGCCTTTGATTCCCCACCTCTGATTCCCCAGCTCTGATTCCCCGCCTCAGATTCCCCGCGTCTGATTCCCTGCCTCTGATTCCCCGCCTCTGATTCCCTGCCTCTGATTCCCCATATCTGATTCCCCGCCTCTGATTCCCCAACTCTGATTCCCCGCTTCTGATTCCCCAGCTCTGAATCCCCGCCTCTGATTCCCCGCGTCTGATTCCCTGCCTCTGATTCCCCGCCTCTGATTCCCCATCTGTGATTCACAACCTCTGATGCCCCACCTCTGATTCCCCATATCTGATTCCCCGCCTCTGTTTCCCCGCCTCTGATTCCCCGCCTCTGATTCCCCATATCTGATTCCCCGCCTCTGATTGCCCACCTCTGATTCCCCGCGTCTGATACCCTGCCTCTGATTCCCCGCCTCTGATTCCCCATCTCTGATTCACCACCTCTGATTCCCGGCCTCTGATTCCCCATCTCTGATTCCGCACATCCGATTCCCTGCCTATGATTCCCCACCTCTGATTCCCCGCCTCTGATTCCCCATATCTGATTCCCTGCCTCTGTTTCCCCGCCTCTGATTCCCTACCTCTGTTTCCCCATATCTGATTCCCCGCCTCTGATTCACCAACTCTAATACCCCGCCTCTGATTCCCCAGCTCTGATTCCCCGCCTCTGATTCCCCGCATCTGATTCCCTGCCTCTGATCCCCCGCCTCTGATTCCAGGCCTCTGATTCCCATCATCTGATTCCGGCCTCTGATTCCCGGCCTCTGATTCCCTGCTTCTGATTCTGATTCCCTGCCTCTGATTCCCCATCTCTGATTCCGCACATCTGATTCCCTGCCTCTGATTCCCCACCTCTGATTCCCCATATCTGATTCCCCGCCTCTGTTTCCCCGCCTCTGATTCCCCGCCTCTGTTTCCCAATATCTAAGTCCCCACCTCTGATTCCCCAAATCTGATTCCCCACCTCTGATTCCCCAGCTCTGATTCCCCGCCTCTGATTCCCCTCATCTGATTCCCTGCATCTGATTCCAAGCCTCTGATTCCCTGCCTCTGATTCCCAACCTCTGATTCCCCACCTCTGATTCCCCATATCTGATTCCCCGCCTCTGTTTCCCCGCCTCGGATTCCCCGCCTCAGTTTCCCCATATCTGATTCCCGGCCTCTGATTCCCCGCCTCTGATTCCCCGCCTCTGATTCCCTGCCTCTGATTCCCCATCTCCGATTCCCTGCCTCTGATTCCCAACCTCTGATTCCCCACCTCTGATTCCCCATATCAGATTCCCCGCCTCTGTTTCGCCGCCTCTGATTCCCCGCCTCTGATTCCCAACTCTGATTCCCCGCCTCTGATTCCCCAGCTCTGATTCCCCGTGTTTGATTCCCTGCCTCTGATTCCCTGCCCTGATTACCCATCTCTGTTTCACCGCCTTTGATTCGCCACCTCTGATTCCACATATCTGATTCCCCGCCTCTGTTTCCCCGACTCTGATTCCCTTCCTCTGATTCCCAACCTCTGATTCCACACCTCTGATTCCCCATATCTGATTCCCCGCCTCTATTTCCCCATATCTGAATCCCCGCCTCTGATTCCCCAACTCTAATTCCCCGCCTCTGATTCCCCAGCTCTGATTCCCCGACTCTGATTCCCGGCGTCCGATTCCCTGCCTCTGATTCCCCGCCTCTGATTCCCCATCTCTGATTCCCCGCCTCTGATTCCCCGTGTCTGATTCCCTGCCTCTGATTCCCCGCCTCTGATTCCCCGCCTCTGATTCCCCGCCTCTGATTCCCTGACACTGAATCCCTGCCCCTGATTCCCCACCTCTGATTCCCCATATCTGATTCCCCGCCTCTGTTTCCCCGCCTCTGATTGCCCGCCTCTGATTCCCCATATCTGATTCCCTGCCTCTGATTCCCCAACTCTGATTCCCCGCCTCTGATTCCCCAGCTCTGAATCCCCGCCTCTGATTCCCCGTGTCTGATTCCCTGCCTCTGATTCCCCGCCTTGATTCCCCATCTCTGATTCACAACCTCTGATTCCCCACCTCTGATTCCCTATATTTGATTCCCCGCCTCTGTTTCCCCGCCTCTGATTCCCCGCCTCTGATTCCCCATATCTGATTCCCCGCCTCTGATTGCCCACCTCTGATTCCCCGCCTCTGATTCGGCAGCTCTGATTCCCCGCCTCTGATTCCCCGCATCTGATTCCCTGCCTCTGATTCCCCGCCTTTGATTCCCCATCTCTGATTCACCGCCTCTGATTCGCCACCTCTGATTCCCCATATCTGATTCCCCACCTCTGTTTCCCGGCCTCTGATTCCCCGCCTCTGATTCTCCATATCTCATTCCCCGCCTCTGAATCCCCATCTCTGATTCCCGGACTCTGATTCCCCACCTCTGATTCCCGGCCTCTTATTCCCAGCATCTGATTCCCGGCCTCTGATTCCCGGCCTCTGATTCCCCGCTTCTGATTCTGATTCCCTGCCTCTGATTCCCCATCTCTGATTCAGCACATCTGAATCCCTGCCTCTGATTCCCCACCTCTGATTCCTCATATCTGATTCCCCGCCTCTGTTTCCCCGCCTCTTATTCCCCGCCTCTGTTTCCCTATATCTAATTCCCCACCTCTGATTCCCCATATCTGATTCCCCGCCTCTGATTCCCCAACTCTGATTCCCCGCTTCTGATTCCCCAGCTCTGAATCCCCGCCTCTGATTCCCCGCGTCTGATTCCCTGCCTCTGATTCCCCGCCTCTGATTCCCCATCTGTGATTCACAACCTCTGATGCCCCACCTCTGATTCCCCATATCTGATTCCCCGCCTCTGTTTCCCCGCCTCTGATTCCCCGCCTCTGATTCCCCATATCTGATTCCCCGCCTCTGATTGCCCACCTCTGATTCCCCGCGTCTGATACCCTGCCTCTGATTCCCCGCCTCTGATTCCCCATCTCTGATTCACCACCTCTGATTCCCGGCCTCTGATTCCCCATCTCTGATTCCGCACATCCGATTCCCTGCCTATGATTCCCCACCTCTGATTCCCCGCCTCTGATTCCCCATATCTGATTCCCTGCCTCTGTTTCCCCGCCTCTGATTCCCTACCTCTGTTTCCCCATATCTGATTCCCCGCCTCTGATTCCCCAACTCTAATACCCCGCCTCTGATTCCCCAGCTCTGATTCCCCGCCTCTGATTCCCCGCATCTGATTCCCTGCCTCTGATCCCCCGCCTCTGATTCCAGGCCTCTGATTCCCATCATCTGATTCCGGCCTCTGATTCCCGGCCTCTGATTCCCTGCTTCTGATTCTGATTCCCTGCCTCTGATTCCCCATCTCTGATTCCGCACATCTGATTCCCTGCCTCTGATTCCCCACCTCTGATTCCCCATATCTGATTCCCCGCCTCTGTTTCCCCGCCTCTGATTCCCCGCCTCTGTTTCCCAATATCTAAGTCCCCACCTCTGATTCCCCAAATCTGATTCCCCACCTCTGATTCCCCAGCTCTGATTCCCCGCCTCTGATTCCCCGCATCTGATTCCCTGCATCTGATTCCAAGCCTCTGATTCCCTGCCTCTGATTCCCAACCTCTGATTCCCCACCTCTGATTCCCCATATCTGATTCCCCGCCTCTGTTTCCCCGCCTCGGATTCCCCGCCTCAGTTTCCCCATATCTGATTCCCGGCCTCTGATTCCCCGCCTCTGATTCCCCGCCTCTGATTCCCTGCCTCTGATTCCCCATCTCCGATTCCCTGCCTCTGATTCCCAACCTCTGATTCCCCACCTCTGATTCCCCATATCAGATTCCCCGCCTCTGTTTCGCCGCCTCTGATTCCCCGCCTCTGATTCCCAACTCTGATTCCCCGCCTCTGATTCCCCAGCTCTGATTCCCCGTGTTTGATTCCCTGCCTCTGATTCCCTGCCCTGATTACCCATCTCTGTTTCACCGCCTTTGATTCGCCACCTCTGATTCCACATATCTGATTCCCCGCCTCTGTTTCCCCGACTCTGATTCCCTTCCTCTGATTCCCAACCTCTGATTCCACACCTCTGATTCCCCATATCTGATTCCCCGCCTCTATTTCCCCATATCTGAATCCCCGCCTCTGATTCCCCAACTCTAATTCCCCGCCTCTGATTCCCCAGCTCTGATTCCCCGACTCTGATTCCCGGCGTCCGATTCCCTGCCTCTGATTCCCCGCCTCTGATTCCCCATCTCTGATTCCCCGCCTCTGATTCCCCGTGTCTGATTCCCTGCCTCTGATTCCCCGCCTCTGATTCCCTGCCTCTGATTCCCTGACACTGAATCCCTGCCCCTGATTCCCCACCTCTGTTTCCCTATATCTAATTCCCCACCTCTGATTCCCCATATCTGATTCCCCGCCTCTGATTCCCCAACTCTGATTCCCCGCTTCTGATTCCCCAACTCTGAATCCCCGCCTCTGATTCCCCGCGTCTGATTCCCTGCCTCTGAATCCCCGCCTCTGATTCCCCATCTGTGATTCACAACCTCTGATGCCCCACCTCTGATTCCCCATATCTGATTCCCCGCCTCTGTTTCCCCGCCTCTGATTCCCCGCCTCTGATACCCTGCCTCTGATTCCCCGCCTCTGATTCCCCATCTCTGATTCACCACCTCTGATTCCCGGCCTCTGATTCCCCATCTCTGATTCCGCACATCCGATTCCCTGCCTATGATTCCCCACCTCTGATTCCCCGCCTCTGATTCCCCATATCTGATTCCCTGCCTCTGTTTCCACGCCTCTGATTCCCTACCTCTGTTTCCCCATATCTGATTCCCCGCCTCTGATTCCCCAACTCTAATACCCCGCCTCTGATTCCCCAGCTCTGATTCCCCGCGTCTGATACCCTGCCTCTGATTCCCCGCCTCTGATTCCCCATCTCTGATTCACCACCTCTGATTCCCGGCCTCTGATTCCCCATCTCTGATTCCGCACATCCGATTCCCTGCCTATGATTCCCCACCTCTGATTCCCCGCCTCTGATTCCCCATATCTGATTCCCTGCCTCTGTTTCCCCGCCTCTGATTCCCTACCTCTGTTTCCCCATATCTGATTCCCGGCCTCTGTTTCCCCGCCTCGGATTCCCCGCCTCAGTTTCCCCATATCTGATTCCCGGCCTCTGATTCCCCGCCTCTGATTCCCCGCCTCTGATTCCCTGCCTCTGATTCCCCATCTCCGATTCCCTGCCTCTGATTCCCAACCTCTGATTCCCCACCTCTGATTCCCCATATCAGATTCCCCGCCTCTGTTTCGCCGCCTCTGATTCCCCGCCTCTGATTCCCAACTCTGATTCCCCGCCTCTGATTCCCCAGCTCTGATTCCCCGTGTTTGATTCCCTGCCTCTGATTCCCTGCCCTGATTACCCATCTCTGTTTCACCGCCTTTGATTCGCCACCTCTGATTCCACATATCTGATTCCCCGCCTCTGTTTCCCCGACTCTGATTCCCTTCCTCTGATTCCCAACCTCTGATTCCACACCTCTGATTCCCCATATCTGATTCCCCGCCTCTGTTTCCCCATATCTGATTCCCCGCCTCTGAATCCCCAACTCTGATTCCCTGCCTCAGATTCCCCAGCTCTGATTCCCCGCCTTTGATTCCCCCCGTCTGATTCCCAGCCTCTGAATCCCCGTGTCTGATTTCCTGCCTCTGATTCCCCGCCTCTGATTCCCCATCTCTGATTCACCGCCTCTGATTCCCCACCTCTGATTCCCATTCTCTGATTCCGCACATCCAATTCCTTGCCTCTGATTCCCCAACTCTGATTCCCCACCTCTGATTCCCCAGCTCTGATTCCCCGCCTCAGATTCCCCGCGTCTGATTCCCTGCCTCTGATTCCCCGCCTCTGATTCACTGCCTCTGATTCCCCATATCTGATTCCCCGCCTCTGATTCCCCAACTCTGATTCCCCGCTTCTGATTCCCCAGCTCTGAATCCCCGCCTCTGATTCCCCGCGTCTGATTATCTGCCTCTGATTCCCCGCCTCTGATTCCCCATCTGTGATTCACAACCTCTGATGCCCCACCTCTGATTCCCCATATCTGATTCCCCGCCTCTGTTTCCCCGCCTCTGATTCCCCGCCTCTGATTCCCCATATCTGATTCCCCGCCTCTGATTGCCCACCTCTGATTCCCCGCGTCTGATACCCTGCCTCTGATTCCCCGCCTCTGATTCCCCATCTCTGATTCACCACCTCTGATTCCCGGCCTCTGATTCCCCATCTCTGATTCCGCACATCCGATTCCCTGCCTATAATTCCCCACCTCTGATTCCCCGCCTCTGATTCCCCATATCTGATTCCCTGCCTCTGTTTCCCCGCCTCTGATTTCCTACCTCTGTTTCCCCATATCTGATTCCCCGCCTCTGATTCCCCAACTCTAATACCCCGCCTCTGATTCCCCAGCTCTGATTCCCCGCCTCTGATTCCCCGCATCTGAATCCCTGCCTCTGATTCCCCGCCTGTGATTCCAGGCCTCTGATTCCCATCATCTGATTCCGGCCTCTGATTCCCGGCCTCTGATTCCCTGCTTCTGATTCTGATTCCCTGCCTCTGATTCCCCATCTCTGATTCCGCACATCTGATTCCCTGCCTCTGATTCCCCACCTCTGATTCCCCATATCTGATTCCCCGCCTCTGTTTCCCCGCCTCTGATTCCCCGCCTCTGTTTCCCAATATCTAAGTCCCCACCTCTGATTCCCCAAATCTGATTCCCCACCTCTGTTTCCCCAGCTCTGATTCCCCGCCTCTGATTCCCCGCATCTGATTCCCTGCATCTGATTCCAAGCCTCTGATTCCCTGCCTCTGATTCCCAACCTCTGATTCCCCACCTCTGATTCCCCATATCTGATTCCCCGCCTCTGTTTCCCCGCCTCGGATTCCCCGCCTCAGTTTCCCCATATCTGATTCCCGGCCTCTGATTCCCCGCCTCTGATTCCCCGCCTCTGATTCCCTGCCTCTGATTCCCCATCTCCGATTCCCTGCCTCTGATTCCCAACCTCTGATTCCCCACCTCTGATTCCCCATATCTGATTCCCCGCCTCTGTTTCCCCGCCTCTGATTCCCCGCCTCTGATTCCCAACTCTGATTCCCCGCCTCTGATTCCCCAGCTCTGATTCCCCGCGTTTGATTCCCTGCATCTGATTCCCTGCCCTGATTCCCCATCTCTGTTTCACCGCCTTTGATTCGCCACCTCTGATTCCACATATCTGATTCCCTGCCTCTGATTCCCCGCCTCTGATTCCAGGCCTCTGATTCCAATCATCTGATTCCGGCCTCTGATTCCCGGCCTCTGATTCCCTGCTTCTGATTCTGATTCCCTGCCTCTGATTCCCCATCTCTGATTCCGCACATCTGATTCCCTGCCTCTGATTACCCACCTCTGATTCCCCATATCTGATTCCCCGCCTCTGTTTCCCCGCCTCTGATTCCCCGCCTCTGTTTCCCCATATCTGATTCCCCGCCTCTGATTCCCCATATCTGATTCCCCACCTCTGATTCCCCAGCTCTGATTCCCCGCCTCTGATTCCCAACTCTGATTCCCCGCCTCTGATTCCCCAGCTCTGATTCCCCGTGTTTGATTCCCTGCCTCTGATTCCCTGCCCTGATTCCCCATCTCTGTTTCACCGCCTTTGATTCCCCACCTCTGATTCCCCAGCTCTGATTCCCCGCCTCAGATTCCCCGCGTCTGATTCCCTGCCTCTGATTCCCCGCCTCTGATTCCCTGCCTCTGATTCCCCATATCTGATTCCCCGCCTCTGATTCCCCAACTCTGATTCCCCGCTTCTGATTCCCCAGCTCTGAATCCCCGCCTCTGATTCCCCGCGTCTGATTCCCTGCCTCTGATTCCCCGCCTCTGATTCCCCATCTGTGATTCACAACCTCTGATGCCCCACCTCTGATTCCCCATATCTGATTCCCCGCCTCTGTTTCCCCGCCTCTGATTCCCCGCCTCTGATTCCCCATATCTGATTCCCCGCCTCTGATTGCCCACCTCTGATTCCCCGCGTCTGATACCCTGCCTCTGATTCCCCGCCTCTGATTCCCCATCTCTGATTCACCACCTCTGATTCCCGGCCTCTGATTCCCCATCTCTGATTCCGCACATCCGATTCCCTGCCTATGATTCCCCACCTCTGATTCCCCGCCTCTGATTCCCCATATCTGATTCCCTGCCTCTGTTTCCCCGCCTCTGATTCCCTACCTCTGTTTCCCCATATCTGATTCCCCGCCTCTGATTCACCAACTCTAATACCCCGCCTCTGATTCCCCAGCTCTGATTCCCCGCCTCTGATTCCCCGCATCTGATTCCCTGCCTCTGATCCCCCGCCTCTGATTCCAGGCCTCTGATTCCCATCATCTGATTCCGGCCTCTGATTCCCGGCCTCTGATTCCCTGCTTCTGATTCTGATTCCCTGCCTCTGATTCCCCATCTCTGATTCCGCACATCTGATTCCCTGCCTCTGATTCCCCACCTCTGATTCCCCATATCTGATTCCCCGCCTCTGTTTCCCCGCCTCTGATTCCCCGCCTCTGTTTCCCAATATCTAAGTCCCCACCTCTGATTCCCCAAATCTGATTCCCCACCTCTGATTCCCCAGCTCTGATTCCCCGCCTCTGATTCCCCTCATCTGATTCCCTGCATCTGATTCCAAGCCTCTGATTCCCTGCCTCTGATTCCCAACCTCTGATTCCCCACCTCTGATTCCCCATATCTGATTCCCCGCCTCTGTTTCCCCGCCTCGGATTCCCCGCCTCAGTTTCCCCATATCTGATTCCCGGCCTCTGATTCCCCGCCTCTGATTCCCCGCCTCTGATTCCCTGCCTCTGATTCCCCATCTCCGATTCCCTGCCTCTGATTCCCAACCTCTGATTCCCCACCTCTGATTCCCCATATCAGATTCCCCGCCTCTGTTTCGCCGCCTCTGATTCCCCGCCTCTGATTCCCAACTCTGATTCCCCGCCTCTGATTCCCCAGCTCTGATTCCCCGTGTTTGATTCCCTGCCTCTGATTCCCTGCCCTGATTACCCATCTCTGTTTCACCGCCTTTGATTCGCCACCTCTGATTCCACATATCTGATTCCCCGCCTCTGTTTCCCCGACTCTGATTCCCTTCCTCTGATTCCCAACCTCTGATTCCACACCTCTGATTCCCCATATCTGATTCCCCGCCTCTATTTCCCCATATCTGAATCCCCGCCTCTGATTCCCCAACTCTAATTCCCCGCCTCTGATTCCCCAGCTCTGATTCCCCGACTCTGATTCCCGGCGTCCGATTCCCTGCCTCTGATTCCCCGCCTCTGATTCCCCATCTCTGATTCCCCGCCTCTGATTCCCCGTGTCTGATTCCCTGCCTCTGATTCCCCGCCTCTGATTCCCCGCCTCTGATTCCCCGCCTCTGATTCCCTGACACTGAATCCCTGCCCCTGATTCCCCACCTCTGATTCCCCATATCTGATTCCCCGCCTCTGTTTCCCCGCCTCTGATTGCCCGCCTCTGATTCCCCATATCTGATTCCCTGCCTCTGATTCCCCAACTCTGATTCCCCGCCTCTGATTCCCCAGCTCTGAATCCCCGCCTCTGATTCCCCGTGTCTGATTCCCTGCCTCTGATTCCCCGCCTTGATTCCCCATCTCTGATTCACAACCTCTGATTCCCCACCTCTGATTCCCTATATTTGATTCCCCGCCTCTGTTTCCCCGCCTCTGATTCCCCGCCTCTGATTCCCCATATCTGATTCCCCGCCTCTGATTGCCCACCTCTGATTCCCCGCCTCTGATTCGGCAGCTCTGATTCCCCGCCTCTGATTCCCCGCATCTGATTCCCTGCCTCTGATTCCCCGCCTTTGATTCCCCATCTCTGATTCACCGCCTCTGATTCGCCACCTCTGATTCCCCATATCTGATTCCCCACCTCTGTTTCCCGGCCTCTGATTCCCCGCCTCTGATTCTCCATATCTCATTCCCCGCCTCTGAATCCCCATCTCTGATTCCCGGACTCTGATTCCCCACCTCTGATTCCCGGCCTCTTATTCCCAGCATCTGATTCCCGGCCTCTGATTCCCGGCCTCTGATTCCCCGCTTCTGATTCTGATTCCCTGCCTCTGATTCCCCATCTCTGATTCAGCACATCTGAATCCCTGCCTCTGATTCCCCACCTCTGATTCCTCATATCTGATTCCCCGCCTCTGTTTCCCCGCCTCTTATTCCCCGCCTCTGTTTCCCTATATCTAATTCCCCACCTCTGATTCCCCATATCTGATTCCCCGCCTCTGATTCCCCAACTCTGATTCCCCGCTTCTGATTCCCCAGCTCTGAATCCCCGCCTCTGATTCCCCGCGTCTGATTCCCTGCCTCTGATTCCCCGCCTCTGATTCCCCATCTGTGATTCACAACCTCTGATGCCCCACCTCTGATTCCCCATATCTGATTCCCCGCCTCTGTTTCCCCGCCTCTGATTCCCCGCCTCTGATTCCCCATATCTGATTCCCCGCCTCTGATTGCCCACCTCTGATTCCCCGCGTCTGATACCCTGCCTCTGATTCCCCGCCTCTGATTCCCCATCTCTGATTCACCACCTCTGATTCCCGGCCTCTGATTCCCCATCTCTGATTCCGCACATCCGATTCCCTGCCTATGATTCCCCACCTCTGATTCCCCGCCTCTGATTCCCCATATCTGATTCCCTGCCTCTGTTTCCCCGCCTCTGATTCCCTACCTCTGTTTCCCCATATCTGATTCCCCGCCTCTGATTCCCCAACTCTAATACCCCGCCTCTGATTCCCCAGCTCTGATTCCCCGCCTCTGATTCCCCGCATCTGATTCCCTGCCTCTGATCCCCCGCCTCTGATTCCAGGCCTCTGATTCCCATCATCTGATTCCGGCCTCTGATTCCCGGCCTCTGATTCCCTGCTTCTGATTCTGATTCCCTGCCTCTGATTCCCCATCTCTGATTCCGCACATCTGATTCCCTGCCTCTGATTCCCCACCTCTGATTCCCCATATCTGATTCCCCGCCTCTGTTTCCCCGCCTCTGATTCCCCGCCTCTGTTTCCCAATATCTAAGTCCCCACCTCTGATTCCCCAAATCTGATTCCCCACCTCTGATTCCCCAGCTCTGATTCCCCGCCTCTGATTCCCCGCATCTGATTCCCTGCATCTGATTCCAAGCCTCTGATTCCCTGCCTCTGATTCCCAACCTCTGATTCCCCACCTCTGATTCCCCATATCTGATTCCCCGCCTCTGTTTCCCCGCCTCGGATTCCCCGCCTCAGTTTCCCCATATCTGATTCCCGGCCTCTGATTCCCCGCCTCTGATTCCCCGCCTCTGATTCCCTGCCTCTGATTCCCCATCTCCGATTCCCTGCCTCTGATTCCCAACCTCTGATTCCCCACCTCTGATTCCCCATATCAGATTCCCCGCCTCTGTTTCGCCGCCTCTGATTCCCCGCCTCTGATTCCCAACTCTGATTCCCCGCCTCTGATTCCCCAGCTCTGATTCCCCGTGTTTGATTCCCTGCCTCTGATTCCCTGCCCTGATTACCCATCTCTGTTTCACCGCCTTTGATTCGCCACCTCTGATTCCACATATCTGATTCCCCGCCTCTGTTTCCCCGACTCTGATTCCCTTCCTCTGATTCCCAACCTCTGATTCCACACCTCTGATTCCCCATATCTGATTCCCCGCCTCTATTTCCCCATATCTGAATCCCCGCCTCTGATTCCCCAACTCTAATTCCCCGCCTCTGATTCCCCAGCTCTGATTCCCCGACTCTGATTCCCGGCGTCCGATTCCCTGCCTCTGATTCCCCGCCTCTGATTCCCCATCTCTGATTCCCCGCCTCTGATTCCCCGTGTCTGATTCCCTGCCTCTGATTCCCCGCCTCTGATTCCCTGCCTCTGATTCCCTGACACTGAATCCCTGCCCCTGATTCCCCACCTCTGTTTCCCTATATCTAATTCCCCACCTCTGATTCCCCATATCTGATTCCCCGCCTCTGATTCCCCAACTCTGATTCCCCGCTTCTGATTCCCCAACTCTGAATCCCCGCCTCTGATTCCCCGCGTCTGATTCCCTGCCTCTGAATCCCCGCCTCTGATTCCCCATCTGTGATTCACAACCTCTGATGCCCCACCTCTGATTCCCCATATCTGATTCCCCGCCTCTGTTTCCCCGCCTCTGATTCCCCGCCTCTGATACCCTGCCTCTGATTCCCCGCCTCTGATTCCCCATCTCTGATTCACCACCTCTGATTCCCGGCCTCTGATTCCCCATCTCTGATTCCGCACATCCGATTCCCTGCCTATGATTCCCCACCTCTGATTCCCCGCCTCTGATTCCCCATATCTGATTCCCTGCCTCTGTTTCCACGCCTCTGATTCCCTACCTCTGTTTCCCCATATCTGATTCCCCGCCTCTGATTCCCCAACTCTAATACCCCGCCTCTGATTCCCCAGCTCTGATTCCCCGCGTCTGATACCCTGCCTCTGATTCCCCGCCTCTGATTCCCCATCTCTGATTCACCACCTCTGATTCCCGGCCTCTGATTCCCCATCTCTGATTCCGCACATCCGATTCCCTGCCTATGATTCCCCACCTCTGATTCCCCGCCTCTGATTCCCCATATCTGATTCCCTGCCTCTGTTTCCCCGCCTCTGATTCCCTACCTCTGTTTCCCCATATCTGATTCCCGGCCTCTGTTTCCCCGCCTCGGATTCCCCGCCTCAGTTTCCCCATATCTGATTCCCGGCCTCTGATTCCCCGCCTCTGATTCCCCGCCTCTGATTCCCTGCCTCTGATTCCCCATCTCCGATTCCCTGCCTCTGATTCCCAACCTCTGATTCCCCACCTCTGATTCCCCATATCAGATTCCCCGCCTCTGTTTCGCCGCCTCTGATTCCCCGCCTCTGATTCCCAACTCTGATTCCCCGCCTCTGATTCCCCAGCTCTGATTCCCCGTGTTTGATTCCCTGCCTCTGATTCCCTGCCCTGATTACCCATCTCTGTTTCACCGCCTTTGATTCGCCACCTCTGATTCCACATATCTGATTCCCCGCCTCTGTTTCCCCGACTCTGATTCCCTTCCTCTGATTCCCAACCTCTGATTCCACACCTCTGATTCCCCATATCTGATTCCCCGCCTCTATTTCCCCATATCTGAATCCCCGCCTCTGATTCCCCAACTCTAATTCCCCGCCTCTGATTCCCCAGCTCTGATTCCCCGACTCTGATTCCCGGCGTCCGATTCCCTGCCTCTGATTCCCCGCCTCTGATTCCCCATCTCTGATTCCCCGCCTCTGATTCCCCGTGTCTGATTCTCTGCCTCTGATTCCCCGCCTCTGATTCCCCGCCTCTGATTCCCTGACACTGAATCCCTGCCCCTGATTCCCCACCTCTGATTCCCCATATCTGATTCCCCGCCTCTGTTTCCCCGCCTCTGATTCCCCGCCTCTGATTCCCCATATCTGATTCCCTGCCTCTGATTCCCCAACTCTGATTCCCCGCCTCTGATTCCCCAGCTCTGAATCCCCGCCTCTGATTCCCCGTGTCTGATTCCCTGCCTCTGATTCCCCGCCTTGATTCCCCATCTCTGATTCACAACCTCTGATTCCCCACCTCTGATTCCCTATATTTGATTCCCCGCCTCTGTTTCCCCGCCTCTGATTCCCCGCCTCTGATTCCCCATATCTGATTCGCCGCCTCTGATTGCCCACCTCTGATTCCCCGCCTCTGATTCGCCAGCTCTGATTCCCCGCCTCTGATTCCCCGCATCTGATTCCCTGCCTCTGATTCCCCGCCTCTGATTCCCCATCTCTGATTCACCGCCTCTGATTCGCCACCTCTGATTCCCCATATCTGATTCCCCACCTCTGTTTCCCGGCCTCTGATTCCCCGCCTCTGATTCTCCATATCTCATTCCCCGCCTCTGAATCCCCATCTCAGATTCCCGGACTCTGATTCCCCACCTCTGATTCCCGGCCTCTTATTCCCATCATCTGATTCCCGGCCTCTGATTCCCGGCCTCTGATTCCCCGCTTCTGATTCTGATTCCCTGCCTCTGATTCCCCATCTCTGATTCAGCACATCTGAATCCCTGCCTCTGATTCCCCACCTCTGATTCCTCATATCTGATTCCCCGCCTCTGTTTCCCCGCCTCTGATTCCCCGCCTCTGTTTCCCTATATCTAATTCCCCACCTCTGATTCCCCAACTCTGATTCCCCGCCTCTGATTCCCCAGCTCTGATTCCCCGCCTCTGATTCCAAGCATCCGATTCCCCATATCTGATTCCCCGCCTCTGTTTCCCCACCTCTGATTCCCCGCCTCTGATTCCCCATATCTGAATCCCCGCCTCTGATTCCCAACTATGATTCCCCGCCTCTGATTCCCCAGCTCTGATTCCCTGCGTCTGATTCCCTGCGTTCTATTCCCTGCCTCTGATTCCCCACCTGTGATTCCCCGCCTCTGATTCCCCATATCTGATTCCCTGCCTCTGTTTCCCCGCCTCTGATTTCCTACCTCTGTTTCCCCATATCTGATTCCCCGCCTCTGATTCCCCAACTCTAATACCCCGCCTCTGATTCCCCAGCTCTGATTCCCCGCCTCTGATTCCCCGCATCTGAATCCCTGCCTCTGATTCCCCGCCTGTGATTCCAGGCCTCTGATTCCCATCATCTGATTCCGGCCTCTGATTCCCGGCCTCTGATTCCCTGCTTCTGATTCTGATTCCCTGCCTCTGATTCCCCATCTCTGATTCCGCACATCTGATTCCCTGCCTCTGATTCCCCACCTCTGATTCCCCATATCTGATTCCCCGCCTCTGTTTCCCCGCCTCTGATTCCCCGCCTCTGTTTCCCAATATCTAAGTCCCCACCTCTGATTCCCCAAATCTGATTCCCCACCTCTGTTTCCCCAGCTCTGATTCCCCGCCTCTGATTCCCCGCATCTGATTCCCTGCATCTGATTCCAAGCCTCTGATTCCCTGCCTCTGATTCCCAACCTCTGATTCCCCACCTCTGATTCCCCATATCTGATTCCCCGCCTCTGTTTCCCCGCCTCGGATTCCCCGCCTCAGTTTCCCCATATCTGATTCCCGGCCTCTGATTCCCCGCCTCTGATTCCCCGCCTCTGATTCCCTGCCTCTGATTCCCCATCTCCGATTCCCTGCCTCTGATTCCCAACCTCTGATTCCCCACCTCTGATTCCCCATATCTGATTCCCCGCCTCTGTTTCCCCGCCTCTGATTCCCCGCCTCTGATTCCCAACTCTGATTCCCCGCCTCTGATTCCCCAGCTCTGATTCCCCGCGTTTGATTCCCTGCATCTGATTCCCTGCCCTGATTCCCCATCTCTGTTTCACCGCCTTTGATTCGCCACCTCTGATTCCACATATCTGATTCCCTGCCTCTGATTCCCCGCCTCTGATTCCAGGCCTCTGATTCCAATCATCTGATTCCGGCCTCTGATTCCCGGCCTCTGATTCCCTGCTTCTGATTCTGATTCCCTGCCTCTGATTCCCCATCTCTGATTCCGCACATCTGATTCCCTGCCTCTGATTCCCCACCTCTGATTCCCCATATCTGATTCCCCGCCTCTGTTTCCCCGCCTCTGATTCCCCGCCTCTGTTTCCCCATATCTGATTCCCCGCCTCTGATTCCCCATATCTGATTCCCCACCTCTGATTCCCCAGCTCTGATTCCCCGCCTCTGATTCCCAACTCTGATTCCCCGCCTCTGATTCCCCAGCTCTGATTCCCCGTGTTTGATTCCCTGCCTCTGATTCCCTGCCCTGATTCCCCATCTCTGTTTCACCGCCTTTGATTCCCCACCTCTGATTCCCCAGCTCTGATTCCCCGCCTCAGATTCCCCGCGTCTGATTCCCTGCCTCTGATTCCCCGCCTCTGATTCCCTGCCTCTGATTCCCCATATCTGATTCCCCGCCTCTGATTCCCCAACTCTGATTCCCCGCTTCTGATTCCCCAGCTCTGAATCCCCGCCTCTGATTCCCCGCGTCTGATTCCCTGCCTCTGATTCCCCGCCTCTGATTCCCCATCTGTGATTCACAACCTCTGATGCCCCACCTCTGATTCCCCATATCTGATTCCCCGCCTCTGTTTCCCCGCCTCTGATTCCCCGCCTCTGATTCCCCATATCTGATTCCCCGCCTCTGATTGCCCACCTCTGATTCCCCGCGTCTGATACCCTGCCTCTGATTCCCCGCCTCTGATTCCCCATCTCTGATTCACCACCTCTGATTCCCGGCCTCTGATTCCCCATCTCTGATTCCGCACATCCGATTCCCTGCCTATGATTCCCCACCTCTGATTCCCCGCCTCTGATTCCCCATATCTGATTCCCTGCCTCTGTTTCCCCGCCTCTGATTCCCTACCTCTGTTTCCCCATATCTGATTCCCCGCCTCTGATTCACCAACTCTAATACCCCGCCTCTGATTCCCCAGCTCTGATTCCCCGCCTCTGATTCCCCGCATCTGATTCCCTGCCTCTGATCCCCCGCCTCTGATTCCAGGCCTCTGATTCCCATCATCTGATTCCGGCCTCTGATTCCCGGCCTCTGATTCCCTGCTTCTGATTCTGATTCCCTGCCTCTGATTCCCCATCTCTGATTCCGCACATCTGATTCCCTGCCTCTGATTCCCCACCTCTGATTCCCCATATCTGATTCCCCGCCTCTGTTTCCCCGCCTCTGATTCCCCGCCTCTGTTTCCCAATATCTAAGTCCCCACCTCTGATTCCCCAAATCTGATTCCCCACCTCTGATTCCCCAGCTCTGATTCCCCGCCTCTGATTCCCCTCATCTGATTCCCTGCATCTGATTCCAAGCCTCTGATTCCCTGCCTCTGATTCCCAACCTCTGATTCCCCACCTCTGATTCCCCATATCTGATTCCCCGCCTCTGTTTCCCCGCCTCGGATTCCCCGCCTCAGTTTCCCCATATCTGATTCCCGGCCTCTGATTCCCCGCCTCTGATTCCCCGCCTCTGATTCCCTGCCTCTGATTCCCCATCTCCGATTCCCTGCCTCTGATTCCCAACCTCTGATTCCCCACCTCTGATTCCCCATATCAGATTCCCCGCCTCTGTTTCGCCGCCTCTGATTCCCCGCCTCTGATTCCCAACTCTGATTCCCCGCCTCTGATTCCCCAGCTCTGATTCCCCGTGTTTGATTCCCTGCCTCTGATTCCCTGCCCTGATTACCCATCTCTGTTTCACCGCCTTTGATTCGCCACCTCTGATTCCACATATCTGATTCCCCGCCTCTGTTTCCCCGACTCTGATTCCCTTCCTCTGATTCCCAACCTCTGATTCCACACCTCTGATTCCCCATATCTGATTCCCCGCCTCTATTTCCCCATATCTGAATCCCCGCCTCTGATTCCCCAACTCTAATTCCCCGCCTCTGATTCCCCAGCTCTGATTCCCCGACTCTGATTCCCGGCGTCCGATTCCCTGCCTCTGATTCCCCGCCTCTGATTCCCCATCTCTGATTCCCCGCCTCTGATTCCCCGTGTCTGATTCCCTGCCTCTGATTCCCCGCCTCTGATTCCCCGCCTCTGATTCCCTGACACTGAATCCCTGCCCCTGATTCCCCACCTCTGATTCCCCATATCTGATTCCCCGCCTCTGTTTCCCCGCCTCTGATTGCCCGCCTCTGATTCCCCATATCTGATTCCCTGCCTCTGATTCCCCAACTCTGATTCCCCGCCTCTGATTCCCCAGCTCTGAATCCCCGCCTCTGATTCCCCGTGTCTGATTCCCTGCCTCTGATTCCCCGCCTTGATTCCCCATCTCTGATTCACAACCTCTGATTCCCCACCTCTGATTCCCTATATTTGATTCCCCGCCTCTGTTTCCCCGCCTCTGATTCCCCGCCTCTGATTCCCCATATCTGATTCCCCGCCTCTGATTGCCCACCTCTGATTCCCCGCCTCTGATTCGGCAGCTCTGATTCCCCGCCTCTGATTCCCCGCATCTGATTCCCTGCCTCTGATTCCCCGCCTTTGATTCCCCATCTCTGATTCACCGCCTCTGATTCGCCACCTCTGATTCCCCATATCTGATTCCCCACCTCTGTTTCCCGGCCTCTGATTCCCCGCCTCTGATTCTCCATATCTCATTCCCCGCCTCTGAATCCCCATCTCTGATTCCCGGACTCTGATTCCCCACCTCTGATTCCCGGCCTCTTATTCCCAGCATCTGATTCCCGGCCTCTGATTCCCGGCCTCTGATTCCCCGCTTCTGATTCTGATTCCCTGCCTCTGATTCCCCATCTCTGATTCAGCACATCTGAATCCCTGCCTCTGATTCCCCACCTCTGATTCCTCATATCTGATTCCCCGCCTCTGTTTCCCCGCCTCTTATTCCCCGCCTCTGTTTCCCTATATCTAATTCCCCACCTCTGATTCCCCATATCTGATTCCCCGCCTCTGATTCCCCAACTCTGATTCCCCGCTTCTGATTCCCCAGCTCTGAATCCCCGCCTCTGATTCCCCGCGTCTGATTCCCTGCCTCTGATTCCCCGCCTCTGATTCCCCATCTGTGATTCACAACCTCTGATGCCCCACCTCTGATTCCCCATATCTGATTCCCCGCCTCTGTTTCCCCGCCTCTGATTCCCCGCCTCTGATTCCCCATATCTGATTCCCCGCCTCTGATTGCCCACCTCTGATTCCCCGCGTCTGATACCCTGCCTCTGATTCCCCGCCTCTGATTCCCCATCTCTGATTCACCACCTCTGATTCCCGGCCTCTGATTCCCCATCTCTGATTCCGCACATCCGATTCCCTGCCTATGATTCCCCACCTCTGATTCCCCGCCTCTGATTCCCCATATCTGATTCCCTGCCTCTGTTTCCCCGCCTCTGATTCCCTACCTCTGTTTCCCCATATCTGATTCCCCGCCTCTGATTCCCCAACTCTAATACCCCGCCTCTGATTCCCCAGCTCTGATTCCCCGCCTCTGATTCCCCGCATCTGATTCCCTGCCTCTGATCCCCCGCCTCTGATTCCAGGCCTCTGATTCCCATCATCTGATTCCGGCCTCTGATTCCCGGCCTCTGATTCCCTGCTTCTGATTCTGATTCCCTGCCTCTGATTCCCCATCTCTGATTCCGCACATCTGATTCCCTGCCTCTGATTCCCCACCTCTGATTCCCCATATCTGATTCCCCGCCTCTGTTTCCCCGCCTCTGATTCCCCGCCTCTGTTTCCCAATATCTAAGTCCCCACCTCTGATTCCCCAAATCTGATTCCCCACCTCTGATTCCCCAGCTCTGATTCCCCGCCTCTGATTCCCCGCATCTGATTCCCTGCATCTGATTCCAAGCCTCTGATTCCCTGCCTCTGATTCCCAACCTCTGATTCCCCACCTCTGATTCCCCATATCTGATTCCCCGCCTCTGTTTCCCCGCCTCGGATTCCCCGCCTCAGTTTCCCCATATCTGATTCCCGGCCTCTGATTCCCCGCCTCTGATTCCCCGCCTCTGATTCCCTGCCTCTGATTCCCCATCTCCGATTCCCTGCCTCTGATTCCCAACCTCTGATTCCCCACCTCTGATTCCCCATATCAGATTCCCCGCCTCTGTTTCGCCGCCTCTGATTCCCCGCCTCTGATTCCCAACTCTGATTCCCCGCCTCTGATTCCCCAGCTCTGATTCCCCGTGTTTGATTCCCTGCCTCTGATTCCCTGCCCTGATTACCCATCTCTGTTTCACCGCCTTTGATTCGCCACCTCTGATTCCACATATCTGATTCCCCGCCTCTGTTTCCCCGACTCTGATTCCCTTCCTCTGATTCCCAACCTCTGATTCCACACCTCTGATTCCCCATATCTGATTCCCCGCCTCTATTTCCCCATATCTGAATCCCCGCCTCTGATTCCCCAACTCTAATTCCCCGCCTCTGATTCCCCAGCTCTGATTCCCCGACTCTGATTCCCGGCGTCCGATTCCCTGCCTCTGATTCCCCGCCTCTGATTCCCCATCTCTGATTCCCCGCCTCTGATTCCCCGTGTCTGATTCCCTGCCTCTGATTCCCCGCCTCTGATTCCCTGCCTCTGATTCCCTGACACTGAATCCCTGCCCCTGATTCCCCACCTCTGTTTCCCTATATCTAATTCCCCACCTCTGATTCCCCATATCTGATTCCCCGCCTCTGATTCCCCAACTCTGATTCCCCGCTTCTGATTCCCCAACTCTGAATCCCCGCCTCTGATTCCCCGCGTCTGATTCCCTGCCTCTGAATCCCCGCCTCTGATTCCCCATCTGTGATTCACAACCTCTGATGCCCCACCTCTGATTCCCCATATCTGATTCCCCGCCTCTGTTTCCCCGCCTCTGATTCCCCGCCTCTGATACCCTGCCTCTGATTCCCCGCCTCTGATTCCCCATCTCTGATTCACCACCTCTGATTCCCGGCCTCTGATTCCCCATCTCTGATTCCGCACATCCGATTCCCTGCCTATGATTCCCCACCTCTGATTCCCCGCCTCTGATTCCCCATATCTGATTCCCTGCCTCTGTTTCCACGCCTCTGATTCCCTACCTCTGTTTCCCCATATCTGATTCCCCGCCTCTGATTCCCCAACTCTAATACCCCGCCTCTGATTCCCCAGCTCTGATTCCCCGCGTCTGATACCCTGCCTCTGATTCCCCGCCTCTGATTCCCCATCTCTGATTCACCACCTCTGATTCCCGGCCTCTGATTCCCCATCTCTGATTCCGCACATCCGATTCCCTGCCTATGATTCCCCACCTCTGATTCCCCGCCTCTGATTCCCCATATCTGATTCCCTGCCTCTGTTTCCCCGCCTCTGATTCCCTACCTCTGTTTCCCCATATCTGATTCCCGGCCTCTGTTTCCCCGCCTCGGATTCCCCGCCTCAGTTTCCCCATATCTGATTCCCGGCCTCTGATTCCCCGCCTCTGATTCCCCGCCTCTGATTCCCTGCCTCTGATTCCCCATCTCCGATTCCCTGCCTCTGATTCCCAACCTCTGATTCCCCACCTCTGATTCCCCATATCAGATTCCCCGCCTCTGTTTCGCCGCCTCTGATTCCCCGCCTCTGATTCCCAACTCTGATTCCCCGCCTCTGATTCCCCAGCTCTGATTCCCCGTGTTTGATTCCCTGCCTCTGATTCCCTGCCCTGATTACCCATCTCTGTTTCACCGCCTTTGATTCGCCACCTCTGATTCCACATATCTGATTCCCCGCCTCTGTTTCCCCGACTCTGATTCCCTTCCTCTGATTCCCAACCTCTGATTCCACACCTCTGATTCCCCATATCTGATTCCCCGCCTCTATTTCCCCATATCTGAATCCCCGCCTCTGATTCCCCAACTCTAATTCCCCGCCTCTGATTCCCCAGCTCTGATTCCCCGACTCTGATTCCCGGCGTCCGATTCCCTGCCTCTGATTCCCCGCCTCTGATTCCCCATCTCTGATTCCCCGCCTCTGATTCCCCGTGTCTGATTCTCTGCCTCTGATTCCCCGCCTCTGATTCCCCGCCTCTGATTCCCTGACACTGAATCCCTGCCCCTGATTCCCCACCTCTGATTCCCCATATCTGATTCCCCGCCTCTGTTTCCCCGCCTCTGATTCCCCGCCTCTGATTCCCCATATCTGATTCCCTGCCTCTGATTCCCCAACTCTGATTCCCCGCCTCTGATTCCCCAGCTCTGAATCCCCGCCTCTGATTCCCCGTGTCTGATTCCCTGCCTCTGATTCCCCGCCTTGATTCCCCATCTCTGATTCACAACCTCTGATTCCCCACCTCTGATTCCCTATATTTGATTCCCCGCCTCTGTTTCCCCGCCTCTGATTCCCCGCCTCTGATTCCCCATATCTGATTCGCCGCCTCTGATTGCCCACCTCTGATTCCCCGCCTCTGATTCGCCAGCTCTGATTCCCCGCCTCTGATTCCCCGCATCTGATTCCCTGCCTCTGATTCCCCGCCTCTGATTCCCCATCTCTGATTCACCGCCTCTGATTCGCCACCTCTGATTCCCCATATCTGATTCCCCACCTCTGTTTCCCGGCCTCTGATTCCCCGCCTCTGATTCTCCATATCTCATTCCCCGCCTCTGAATCCCCATCTCAGATTCCCGGACTCTGATTCCCCACCTCTGATTCCCGGCCTCTTATTCCCATCATCTGATTCCCGGCCTCTGATTCCCGGCCTCTGATTCCCCGCTTCTGATTCTGATTCCCTGCCTCTGATTCCCCATCTCTGATTCAGCACATCTGAATCCCTGCCTCTGATTCCCCACCTCTGATTCCTCATATCTGATTCCCCGCCTCTGTTTCCCCGCCTCTGATTCCCCGCCTCTGTTTCCCTATATCTAATTCCCCACCTCTGATTCCCCAACTCTGATTCCCCGCCTCTGATTCCCCAGCTCTGATTCCCCGCCTCTGATTCCAAGCATCCGATTCCCCATATCTGATTCCCCGCCTCTGTTTCCCCACCTCTGATTCCCCGCCTCTGATTCCCCATATCTGAATCCCCGCCTCTGATTCCCAACTATGATTCCCCGCCTCTGATTCCCCAGCTCTGATTCCCTGCGTCTGATTCCCTGCGTTCTATTCCCTGCCTCTGATTCCCCACCTGTGATTCCCCATCACTGATTCACCACCTCTGATTCCCCACCTCTGATTCCCCATATCTAATTCCCCGCCTCTGTTTGCCCGCCTCTGATTCCCCGCTTCTGTTTCCCCATATCTGATTCCCCGTCTCTGAATCCCCAACTCTGATTCCCTGCCTCTGATTCCCCAGCTCTGATTCCCCGCCTTTGATTCCCCCCGTCTGATTCCCAGCCTCTGAATCCCCGTGTCTGATTTCCTGCCTCTGATTCCCCGCCTCTGATTCCCCATCTCTGATTCCTCTGATTCCCCACATCTGATTCCCCATCTCTGATTCCGCACATCCGATTCCCTGCCTCTGATTCCCCAACTCTGATTCCCCACCTCTGATTCCCCAGCTCTGATTCCCCGCCTCAGATTCCCCGCGTCTGATTCCCTGCCTCTGATTCCCCGCCTCTGATTCCCCATCTCTGATTCCCCACCTCTGATTCCCCGTGTCTGATTCCCTGCCTCTGATTCCCCGCCTCTGAATCCCAGCCTCTGATTCCCCATATCTGATTCCCCGCCTCTGATTCCCTGCCTCTGATTCCCCAGCTCTGATTCCCCGCCTTTGATTCCCCCCATCTGATTCCCAGACTCTGAATCCCCGTGTCTGATTTCCTGCCTCTGATTCCCCGCCTCTGATTCCCCATCTCTGATTCACCGCCTCTGATTCCCCATCTCTGATTCCCCACCTCTGATTCCCCGTGTCTGATTCCCTGCCTCTGATTCCCCGCCTCTGAATCCCAGCCTCTGATTCCCCATATCTGATTCCCCGCCTCTGTTTCCCTGCCTCTGATTCCCCAGCTCTGATTCCCCGCCTTTGATTCCCCCCGTCTGATTCCCAACCTCTGAATCCCCGTGTCTGATTTCCTGCCTCTGATTCCCCGCCTCTGATTCCCCATCTCTGATTCACCGCCTCTGATTCCCCATCTCTGATTCCCCACCTCTGATTCCCCATATCTGATTCCCTGCCTCTGTTTCCCCGCCTCTGATTCCCCACCTCTGTTTCCCCATATCTGATTCCCCGCCTCTGATTCCCCAACTCTAATACCCCGCCTCTGATTCCCCAGCTCTGATTCCCCGCCTCTGATTCACCGCATCTGATTCCCTGCCTCTGATTCCCCGCCTCTGATTCCAGGCCTCTGATTCCCAGCATCTGATTCCGGCCTCTGATTCCCGGCCTCTGATTCCCTGCTTCTGATTCTGATTCCCTGCCTCTGATTCCCCATCTCTGATTCCGCACATCTGATTCCCAACCTCTGATTCCCCACATCTGATTCCCCATATCTGATTCCCCGCCTCTGTTTCCCCGTATCTGATTCCCGCCTCTGATTCCCAACTATGAATCCCCTCCTCTGATTCCCCAGCTCTGATTCCCTGCCTCTGATTCCCCGCGTTCTATTCCCTGCCTCTGATTCCCCGCCTGTGATTCCCCATCACTGATTCACCACCTCTGATTCCCTACCTCTGATTACCCATATCTAATTCCCCGCCTCTGTTTGCCCACCTCTGATTCCCCGCCTCTGTTTCCCCATATCTGATTCCCCGCCTCTGAATCCCCAACTCTGATTCCCTGCCTCAGATTCCCCAGCTCTGATTCCCCGCCTTTGATTCCCCCCATCTGATTCCCAGCCTCTGAATCCCCGTGTCTGATTTCCTGCCTCTGATTCCCCGCCTCTGATTCCCCATCTCTGATTCACCTCCTCTGATTCCCCACCTCTGATTCCACCGCTCTGATTCCGCACATCCAATTCCCTGCCTCTGATTCCCCAACTCTGATTCCCCACCTCTGATTCCCCAGCTATGATTCCCCGCCTCAGATTCCCCGCGTCTGATTCCCTGCCTCTGATTACCCGCCTCTGATTCCCTGCCTCTGATTCCCCATATCTGTTTCCCCGCCTCTGATTCCCCAACTCTGATTCCCCGCTTCTGATTCCCCAGCTCTGAATCCCCGCCTCTGATTCCCCGCGTCTGATTCCCTGCCTCTGATTCCCCGCCTCTGATTCCCCATCTGTGATTCACAACCTCTGATGCCCCACCTCTGATTCCCCATATCTGATTCCCTGCCGCTGTTTCCCCGCCTCTGATTCCCCACCTCTGTTTCCCCATATCTGATTCCCCAACTCTGATTCCCCAACTCTAATACCCCGCCTCTGATTCCCCAGCTCTGATTCCCCGCCTCTGATTCCCCGCATCTGATTCCCTGCCTCTGATTCCCCGCCTCTGATTCCAGGCCTCTGATTCCCAGCATCTGATTCCGGCCTCTGATTCCCGGCCTCTGATTCCCTGCTTCTGATTCTGATTCCCTGCCTCTGATTCCCAATCTCTGATTCCGCACATCTGATTCCCTGCCTCTGATTCCCCACCTCTGATTCCCCATATCTGATTCCCCGCCTCTGTTTCCCCGCCTCTGATTCCCCGCCTCTGTTTCCCAATATCTAAGTCCCCACCTCTGATTCCCCAAATCTGATTCCCCACCTCTGATTCCCCAGCTCTGATTCCCCCCTCTGATTCACCGCATCTGATACCCTGCATCTGATTCCAAGCCTCTGATTCCCTGCCTCTGATTCCCAACCTCTGATTCCCCACCTCTGATTCCCCATATCTGATTCCCCGCCTCTGTATCCCCGCCTCGGATTCCCCGCCTCTGTTTCCCCACATCTGATTCCCGGCCTCTGATTCCCCGCCTCTGATTCCCCATATCTGATTCCCTGCCTCTGATTCCCCAACTCTGATTCCCCGCCTCTGATTCCCCAGCTCTGAATCCCCGCCTCTGATTCCCCGCGTCTGATTCCCTGCCTCTGATTCCCCGCCTTGATTCCCCATCTCTGATTCACAACCTCTGATTCCCCACCTCTGATTCCCTATATTTGATTCCCCGCCTCTGTTTCCCCGCCTCTGATTCCCCGCCTCTGATTCCCCATATCTGATTCCCCGCCTCTGATTGCCCACCTCTGATTCCCGGCCTCTGATTCGCCAGCTTGGATCCCCGCCTCTGATTCCCCGCATCTGATTCCCTGCCTCTGATTCCCCGCCTCTGATTCCCCATCTCTGATTCACCGCCTTTGATTCGCCACCTCTGATTCCCCATATCTGATTCCCCGCCTCTGTTTCCCCGCCTCTGATTCCCCGCCTCTGATTCTCCATATCTCATTCCCCGCCTCTGAATCCCCATCTCTGATTCCCGGACTCTGATTCCCCTCCTCTGATTCCCGGCCTCTTATTCCCAGCATCTGATTCCCGGCCTCTGATTCCCGGCCTCTGATTCCCCGCTTCTGATTCCCTGCCTCTGATTCCCCATCTCTGATTCCGCACATCTGATTCCCTGCCTCTGATTCCCCACCTCTGATTCCCCATATCTGATTCCCCGCCTCTGTTTCCCCGCCTCTGATTCCCCGCCTCTGTTTCCCTATATCTAATTCCCCACCTCTGATGCCCCAACTCTGATTCCCCGCCTCTGATTCCCCAGCTCTGATTCCCCGCCTCTGATTCCCTGCATCCGATTCCCCATATCTGATTCCCCGCCTCTGTTTCCCCGCCTCTGATTCCCCGCCTCTGTTTCCCCATATCTGATTCCCGCCTCTGATTCCCAACTATGATTCCCCGCCTCTGATTCCCTAGCTCTGATTCCCTGCCTCTGATTCCCCGCGTTCTATTCCCTGCCTCTGATTCCCCGCCTGTGATTCCCCATCACTGATTCACCACCTCTGATTCCCTACCTCTGATTCCCCATATCTAATTCCCCGCCTCTGTTTGCCCGCCTCTGATTCCCCGCCTCTGTTTCCCCATATCTGATTCCCCGCCTCTGAATCCCCAACTCTGATTCCCTGCCTCAGATTCCCCAGCTCTGATTCCCCGCCTTTGATTCCCCCCGTCTGATTCCCAGCCTCTGAATCCCCGTGTCTGATTTCCTGCCTCTGATTCCCCGCCTCTGATTCCCCATCTCTGATTCACCACCTCTGATTCCCCACCTCTGATTCCCCATCTCTGATTCCGCACATCCAATTCCCTGCCTCTGATTCCCCAACTCTGATTCCCCACCTCTGATTCCCCAGCTCTGATTCCCCGCCTCAGATTCCCCGCGTCTGATTCCCTGCCTCTGATTCCCCGCCTCTGATTCCCTGCCTCTGATTCCCCATATCTGATTCCCCGCCTCTGATTCCCCAACTCTGATTCCCCGCTTCTGATTCCCCAGCTCTGAATCCCCGCCTCTGATTCCCCGCGTCTGATTCCCTGCCTCTGATTCCCCGCCTCTGATTCCCCATCTGTGATTCACAACCTCTGATGCCCCACCTCTGATTCCCCATATCTGATTCCCCGCCTCTGTTTCCCCGCCTCTGATTCCCCGCCTCTGATTCCCCATATCTGATTCCCCGCCTCTGATTGCCCACCTCTGATTCCCCGCGTCTGATACCCTGCCTCTGATTCCCTGCCTCTGATTCCCCATCTCTGATTCACCACCTCTGATTCCCGGCCTCTGATTCCCCATCTCTGATTCCGCACATCCGATTCCCTGCCTATGATTCCCCACCTCTGATTCCCCGCCTCTGATTCCCCATATCTGATTCCCTGCCTCTGTTTCCCCGCCTCTGATTCCCTACCTCTGTTTCCCCATATCTGATTCCCCGCCTCTGATTCCCCAACTCTAATACCCCGCCTCTGATTCCCCAGCTCTGATTCCCCGCCTCTGATTCCCCGCATCTGATTCCAGGCCTCTGATTCCCATCATCTGATTCCGGCCTCTGATTCCCGGCCTCTGATTCCCTGCTTCTGATTCTGATTCCCTGCCTCTGATTCCACATCTCTGATTCCGCACATCTGATTCCCTGCCTCTGATTCCCCACCTCTGATTCCCCATATCTGATTCCCCGCCTCTGTTTCCCCGCCTCTGATTCCCCGCCTCTGTTTCCCAATATCTAAGTCCCCACCTCTGATTCCCCAAATCTGATTCCCCACCTCTGATTCCCCAGCTCTGATTCCCCGCCTCTGATTCCCCGCATCTGATTCCCTGCATCTGATTCCAAGCCTCTGATTCCCTGCCTCTGATTCCCAACCTCTGATTCCCCACCTCTGATTCCCCATATCTGATTCCCCGCCTCTGTTTCCCCGCCTCGGATTCCCCGCCTCAGTTTCCCCATATCTGATTCCCGGCCTCTGATTCCCCGCCTCTGATTCCCCGCCTCTGATTCCCTGCCTCTGATTCCCCATCTCCGATTCCCTGCCTCTGATTCCCAACCTCTGATTCCCCACCTCTGATTCCCCATATCAGATTCCCCGCCTCTGTTTCGCCGCCTCTGATTCCCCGCCTCTGATTCCCAACTCTGATTCCCCGCCTCTGATTCCCCAGCTCTGATTCCCCGTGTTTGATTCCCTGCCTCTGATTCCCTGCCCTGATTACCCATCTCTGTTTCACCGCCTTTGATTCGCCACCTCTGATTCCACATATCTGATTCCCCGCCTCTGTTTCCCCGACTCTGATTCCCTTCCTCTGATTCCCAACCTCTGATTCCACACCTCTGATTCCCCATATCTGATTCCCCGCCTCTATTTCCCCATATCTTAATCCCCGCCTCTGATTCCCCAACTCTAATTCCCCGCCTCTGATTCCCCAGCTCTGATTCCCCGACTCTGATTCCCGGCGTCCGATTCCCTGCCTCTGATTCCCCGCCTCTGATTCCCCATCTCTGATTCCCCGCCTCTGATTCCCCGTGTCTGATTCCCTGCCTCTGATTCCCCGCCTCTGATTCCCCGCCTCTGATTCCCTGACACTGAATCCCTGCCCCTGATTCCCCACCTCTGTTTCCCCATATCTGATTCCCCGCCTCTGTTTCCCCGCCTCTGATTCCCCGCCTCTGATTCCCCATATCTGATTCCCTGCCTCTGATTCCCCAACTCTGATTCCCCGCCTCTGATTCCCCAGCTCTGAATCCCCGCCTCTGATTCCCCGTGTCTGATTCCCTGCCTCTGATTCCCCGCCTTGATTCCCCATCTCTGATTCACAACCTCTGATTCCCCACCTCTGATTCCCTATATTTGATTCCCCGCCTCTGTTTCCCCGCCTCTGATTCCCCGCCTCTGATTCCCCATATCTGATTCCCCGCCTCTGATTGCCCACCTCTGATTCCCCGCCTCTGATTCGCCAGCTCTGATTCCCCGCCTCTGATTCCCCGCATCTGATTCCCTGCCTCTGATTCCCCGCCTCTGATTCCCCATCTCTGATTCACCGCCTCTGATTCGCCACCTCTGATTCCCCATATCTGATTCCCCACCTCTGTTTCCCGGCCTCTGATTCCCCGCCTCTGATTCTCCATATCTCATTCCCCGCCTCTGAATCCCCATCTCTGATTCCCGGACTCTGATTCCCCACCTCTGATTCCCGGCCTCTTATTCCCAGCATCTGATTCCCGGCCTCTGATTCCCGGCCTCTGATTCCCCGCTTCTGATTCTGATTCCCTGCCTCTGATTCCCCAGCTCTGATTCCCCGCCTCAGATTCCCCGCGTCTGATTCCCTGCCTCTGATTCCCCGCCTCTGATTCCCCATCTCTGATTCCCCACCTCTGATTCCCCGTGTCTGATTCCCTGCCTCTGATTCCCCGCCTCTGAATTCCAGCCTCTGATTCCCCATATCTGATTCCCCGCCTCTGATTCCCTGCCTCTGATTCCCCAGCTCTGATTCCCCGCCTTTGATTCCCCCCATCTGATTCCCAGACTCTGAATCCCCGTGTCTGATTTCCTGCCTCTGATTCCCCGCCTCTGATTCCCCATCTCTGATTCACCGCCTCTGATTCCCCATCTCTGATTCCCCACCTCTGATTCCCCGTGTCTGATTCCCTGCCTCTGATTCCCCGCCTCTGAATCCCAGCCTCTGATTCCCCATATCTGATTCCCCGCCTCTGATTCCCTGCCTCTGATTCCCCAGCTCTGATTCCCCGCCTTTGATTCCCCCCGTCTGATTCCCAACCTCTGAATCCCCGTGTCTGATTTCCTGCCTCTGATTCCCCGCCTCTGATTCCCCATCTCTGATTCACCGCCTCTGATTCCCCATCTCTGATTCCCCACCTCTGATTCCCCATATCTGATTCCCTGCCTCTGTTTCCCCGCCTCTGATTCCCCACCTCTGTTTCCCCATATCTGATTCCCCGCCTCTGATTCCCCAACTCTAATACCCCGCCTCTGATTCCCCAGCTCTGATTCCCCGCCTCTGATTCCCCGCATCTGATTCCCTGCCTCTGATTCCCCGCCTCTGATTCCAGGCCCCTGATTCCCAGCATCTGATTCCGGCCTCTGATTCCCGGCCTCTGATTCCCTGCTTCTGATTCTGATTCCCTGCCTCTGATTCCCCATCTCTGATTCCGCACATCTGATTCCCAATCTCTGATTCCCCACATCTGATTCCCCATATCTGATTCCCCGCCTCTGTTTCCCCGTATCTGATTCCCGCCTCTGATTCCCAACTATGAATCCCCTCCTCTGATTCCCCAGCTCTGATTCCCTGCCTCTGATTCCCCGCGTTCTATTCCCTGCCTCTGATTCCCCGCCTGTGATTCCCCATCACTGATTCACCACCTCTGATTCCCTACCTCTGATTACCCATATCTAATTCCCCGCCTCTGTTTGCCCGCCTCTGATTCCCCGCCTCTGTTTCCCCATATCTGATTCCCCGCCTCTGAATCCCCAACTCTGATTCCCTGCCTCAGATTCCCCAGCTCTGATTCCCCGCCTTTGATTCCCCCGTCTGATTCCCAGCCTCTGAATCCCCGTGTCTTATTTCCAGCCTCTGATTCCCCGCCTCTGATTCCCCATCTCTGATTCACCTCCTCTGATTCCCCACCTCTGATTCCCCCTCTCTGAATCCGCACATCCAATTCCCTGCCTCTGATTCCCCAACTCTGATTCCCCACCTCTGATTCCCCAGCTATGATTCCCCGCCTCAGATTCCCCGCGTCTGATTCCCTGCCTCTGATTCCCCGCCTCTGATTCCCTGCCTCTGATTCCCCATATCTGATTCCCCGCCTCTGATTCCCCAACTCTGATTCCCCGCTTCTGATTCCCCAGCTCTGAATCCCCGCCTCTGATTCCCCGCATCTGATTCCCTGCCTCTGATTCCCCGCCTCTGATTCCCCATCTGTGATTCACAACCTCTGATGCCCCACATCTGATTCCCCATATCTGATTCCCTGCCTCTGTTTCCCCGCCTCTGATTCCCCACCTCTGTTTCCCCATATCTGATTCCCCACCTCTGATTCCCCAATTCTAATACCCCGCCTCTGATTCCCCAGCTCTGATTCCCCGCCTCTGATTCCCCGCATCTGATTCCCTGCCTCTGATTCCCCGCCTCTGATTCCAGGCCTCTGATTCCCAGCATCTGATTCCGGCCTCTGATTCCCGGCCTCTGATTCCCTGCTTCTGATTCTGATTCCCTGCCTCTGATTCCCAATCTCTGATTCCGCACATCTGATTCCCTGCCTCTGATTCCCCACCTCTGATTCCCCATATCTGATTCCCCGCCTCTGTTTCCCCGCCTCTGATTCCCCGCCTCTGTTTCCCAATATCTAAGTCCCCACCTCTGATTCCCCAAATCTGATTCCCCACCTCTGATTCCCCAGCTCTGATTCCCCGCCTCTGATTCCCCGCATCTGATACCCTGCATCTGATTCCAAGCCTCTGATTCCCTGCCTCTGATTCCCAACCTCTGATTCCCCACCTCTGATTCCCCATATCTGATTCCCCGCCTCTGTTTCCCCGCCTCGGATTCTCCGCCTCTGTTTCCCCACATCTGATTCCCGGCCTCTGATTCCCCGCCTCTGATTCCCCATATCTGATTCCCTGCCTCTGATTCCCCAACTCTGATTCCCCGCCTCTGATTCCCCAGCTCTGAATCCCCGCCTCTGATTCCCCGCCTCTGATTCCCCGCGTCTGATTCCCTGCCTCTGATTCCCCGCCTTGATTCCCCATCTCTGATTCACAACCTCTGATTCCCCACCTCTGATTCCCTATATTTGATTCCCCGCCTCTGTTTCCCCGCCTCTGATTCCCCGCCTCTGATTCCCCATATCTGATTCCCCGCCTCTGATTGCCCACCTCTGATTCCCAGCCTCTGATTCGCCAGCTCTGATTCCCCGCCTCTGATTCCCCGCATCTGATTCCCTGCCTCTGATTCCCCGCCTCTGATTCCCCATCTCTGATTCACCGCCTTTGATTCGCCACCTCAGATTCCCCATATCTGATTCCCCGCCTCTGTTTCCCCGCCTCTGATTCCCCGCCTCTGATTCTCCATATCTCATTCCCCGCCTCTGAATCCCCATCTCTGATTCCCGGACTCTGATTCCCCTCCTCTGATTCCCGGCCTCTTATTCCCAGCATCTGATTCCCGGCCTCTGATTCCCGGCCTCTGATTCCCCGCTTCTGATTCCCTGCCTCTGATTCCCCATCTCTGATTCCGCACATCTGATTCCCTGCCTCTGATTCCCCACCTCTGATTCCCAATATCTGATTCCCCGCCTCTGTTTCCCCGCCTCTGATTCCCCGCCTCAGTTTCCCTATATCTAATTCCCCACCTCTGATGCCCCAACTCTGATTCCCCGCCTCTGATTCCCCAGCTCTGATTCCCCGCCTCTGATTCCCTGCATCCGATTCCCCATATCTGATTCCCCGCCTCTGTTTCCCCGCCTCTGATTCCCCGCCTCTGTTTCCCCATATCTGATTCCCGCCTCTGATTCCCAACTATGATTCCCCGCCTCTGATTCCCTAGCTCTGATTCCCTGCCTCTGATTCCCCGCGTTCTATTCCCTGCCTCTGATTCCCCGCCTGTGATTCCCCATCACTGATTCACCACCTCTGATTCCCTACCTCTGATTCCCCATATCTAATTCCCCGCCTCTGTTTGCCCGCCTCTGATTCCCCGCCTCTGTTTCCCCATATCTGATTCCCCACCTCTGAATCCCCAACTCTGATTCCCTGCCTCAGATTCCCCAGCTCTGATTCCCCGCCTTTGATTCCCCCCGTCTGATTCCCAGCCTCTGAATCCCCGTGTCTGATTTCCTGCCTCTGATTCCCCGCCTCTGATTCCCCATCTCTGATTCACCACCTCTGATTCCCCACCTCTGATTCCCCATCTCTGATTCCGCAAATCCAATTCCCTGCCTCTGATTCCCCAACTCTGATTCCCCACCTCTGATTCCCCAGCTCTGATTCCCCGCCTCAGATTCCCCGCGTCTGATTCCCTGCCTCTGATTCCCCGCCTCTGATTCCCTGCCTCTGATTCCCCATATCTGATTCCCCACCTCTGATTCCCCAACTCTGATTCCCCGCTTCTGATTCCCCAGCTCTGAATCCCCGCCTCTGATTCCCCGCGTCTGATTCCCTGCCTCTGATTCCCCGCCTCTGATTCCCCATCTGTGATTCACAACCTCTGATGCCCCACCTCTGATTCCCCATATCTGATTCCCCGCCTCTGTTTCCCCGCCTCTGATTCCCCGCCTCTGATTCCCCATATCTGATTCCCCGCCTCTGATTGCCCACCTCTGATTCCCCGCGTCTGATACCCTGCCTCTGATTCCCCGCCTCTGATTCCCCATCTCTGATTCACCACCTCTGATTCCCGGCCTCTGATTCCCCATCTCTGATTCCGCACATCCGATTCCCTGCCTATGATTCCCCACCTCTGATTCCCCGCCTCTGATTCCCCATATCTGATTCCCTGCCTCTGTTTCCCCGCCTCTGATTCCCTACCTCTGTTTCCCCATATCTGATTCCCCGCCTCTGATTCCCCAACTCTAATACCCCGCCTCTGATTCCCCAGCTCTGATTCCCCGCCTCTGATTCCCCGCATCTGATTCCCTGCCTCTGATCCCCCGCCTCTGATTCCAGGCCTCTGATTCCCATCATCTGATTCCGGCCTCTGATTCCCGGCCTCTGATTCCCTGCTTCTGATTCTGATTCCCTGCCTCTGATTCCCCATCTCTGATTCCGCACATCTGATTCCCTGCCTCTGATTCCCCACCTCTGATTCCCCATATCTGATTCCCCGCCTCTGTTTCCCCGCCTCTGATTCCCCGTCTCTGTTTCCCAATATCTAAGTCCCCACCTCTGATTCCCCAAATCTGATTCCCCACCTCTGATTCCCCAGCTCTGATTCCCCGCCTCTGATTCCCCGCATCTGATTCCCCGCCTCTGATTCCCTGCCTCTGATTCCCCATCTCTGATTCCGCACATCTGATTCCCTGCCTCTTATTCCCCACCTCTGATTCCTCATATCTGATTCCCCGCCTCTGTTTCCCCGCCTCTGATTCCCGGCCTCTTATTCCCAGCATCTGATTCCCGGCCTCTGATTCCCGGCCTCTGATTCCCCGCTTCTGATTCTGATTCCCTGCCTCTTATTCCCCATCTCTGATTCCGCACATCTGATTCCCTGCCTCTGATTCCCCACCTCTGATTCCCCATATCTGATTCCCCGCCTCTGTTTCCCCGCCTCTGATTCCCCGCCTCTGTTTCCCTATATCTAATTCCCCACCTCTGATGCCCCAACTCTGATTCCCCGCCTCTGATTCCCCAGCTCTGATTCCCCGCCTCTGATTCCCTGCATCCGATTCCCCATATCTCATTCCCCGCCTCTGTTTCACCGCCTCTGATTCCCCGCCTCTGTTTCCCCATATCTGATTCCCGCCTCTGATTCCCAACTATGAATCCCCTCCTCTGATTCCCCAGCTCTGATTCCCTGCCTCTGATTCCCCGCGTTCTATTCCCTGCCTCTGATTCCCCGCCTGTGATTCCCCATCACTGATTCACCACCTCTGATTCCCTACCTCTGATTCCCCATATCTAATTCCCCGCCTCTGTTTGCCCGCCTCTGATTCCCCGCCTCTGTTTCCCCATTTCTGATTCCCCGCCTCTGAATCCCCAACTCTGATTCCCTGCCTCAGATTCCCCAGCTCTGATTCCCCGCCTTTGATTCCCCCCGTCTGATTCCCAGCCTCTGAAACCCCGTGTCTGATTTCCTGCCTCTGATTCCCCGCCTCTGATTCCCCATCTCTGATTCACCTCCTCTGATTCCCCACCTCTGATTCCCCCTCTCTGATTACGCACATCCAATTCCCTGCCTCTGATTCCCCAACTCTGATTCCCCACCTCTGGTTCCCCAGCTCTGATTCCCCGCCTCAGATTCCCCGCGTCTGATTCCCTGCCTCTGATTCCCCGCCTCTGATTCCCTGCCTCTGATTCCCCATATCTGATTCCCCGCCTCTGATTCCCCAACTCTGATTCCCCGCTTCTGATTCCCAACCTCTGATTCCCCATCTCTGATTCCCCATATCTGATTCCCCGCCTCTGTTTCGCCGCCTCTGATTCCCCGCCTCTGATTCCCAACTCTGATTCCCCGCCTCTGATTCCCCAGCTCTGATTCCCCGTGTTTGATTCCCTGCCTCTGATTCCCTGCCCTGATTACCCATCTCTGTTTCACCGCCTTTGATTCGCCACCTCTGATTCCACATATCTGATTCCCCGCCTCTGTTTCCCCGACTCTGATTCCCTTCCTCTGATTCCCAACCTCTGATTCCACACCTCTGATTCCCCGCCTCTATTTCCCCATATCTGAACCC
Organism: Narcine bancroftii; assembly: GCF_036971445.1. NCBI lineage: Eukaryota > Metazoa > Chordata > Chondrichthyes > Torpediniformes > Narcinidae > Narcine > Narcine bancroftii. The sequence continues at coordinate 269,614,263 of NC_091470.1, forward strand.
CGCCTCTGATTCCCCAACTCTAATTCCCCGCCTCTGATTCCCCAGCTCTGATTCCCCGACTCTGATTCCCTGCGTCCGATTCCCTGCCTCTGATTCCCCGCCTCTGATTCCCCATCTCTGATTCCCCGCCTCTGATTCCCCGTGTCTGATTCCCTGCCTCTGATTCCCCGCCTCTGATTCCCCGCCTCTGATTCCCTGACACTGAATCCCTGCCCCTGATTCCCCACCTCTGATTCCCCATATCTGATTCCCCGCGTCTGTTTCCCCGCCTCTGATTCCCTGCCTCTGATTCCCCATATCTGATTCCCTGCCTCTGATTCCCCAACTCTGATTCCCCGCCTCTGATTCCCCAGCTCTGAATCCCCGCCTCTGATTCCCCGTGTCTGATTCCCTGCCTCTGATTCCCCGCCTTGATTCCCCATCTCTGATTCACAACCTCTGATTCCCCACCTCTGATTCCCTATATTTGATTCCCCGCCTCTGTTTCCCCGCCTCTGATTCCCCGCCTCTGATTCCCCATATCTGATTCCCCGCCTCTGATTGCCCACCTCTGATTCCCCGCCTCTGATTCGCCAGCTCTGATTCCCCGCCTCTGATTCCCCGCATCTGATTCCCTGCCTCTGATTCCCCGCCTCTGATTCCCCATCTCTGATTCACCCCCTCTGATTCGCCACCTCTGATTCCCCATATCTGATTCCCCACCTCTGTTTCCCGGCCTCTGATTCCCCACCTCTGATTCTCCATATCTCATTCCCCGCCTCTGAATCCCCATCTCTGATTCCCGGACTATGATTCCCCACCTCTGATTCCCGGCCTCTTATTCCCAGCATCTGATTCCCGGCCTCTGATTCCCGGCCTCTGATTCCCCGCTTCTGATTCTGATTCCCTGCCTCTGATTCCCCATCTCTGATTCAGCACATCTGAATCCCTGCCTCTGATTCCCCACCTCTGATTCCTCATATCTGATTCCCCGCCTCTGTTTCCCCGCCTCTGATTCCCCGCCTCTGTTTCCCTATATCTAATTCCCCACCTCTGATGCCCCAACTCTGATTCCCCGCCTCTGATTCCCCAGCTCTGATTCCCCGCCTCTGATTCCAAGCATCCGAGTCCCCATATCTGATTCCCCGCCTCTGTTTCCCCGCCTCTGATTCCCTGCCTCTGATTCCCCATATCTGATTCCCCGCCTCTGATTCCCAACTATGATTCCCCGCCTCTGATTCCCCAGCTCTGATTCCCTGCGTCTGATTCCCTGCGTTCTATTCCCTGCCTCTGATTCCCCACCTGTGATTCCCCATCACTGATTCACCACCTCTGATTCCCCACCTCTGATTCCCCATATCTAATTCCCCGCCTCTGTTTGCCCGCCTCTGATTCCCCGCCTCTGTTTCCCCATATCTGATTCCCCGTCTCTGAATCCCCAACTCTGATTCCCTGCCTCTGATTCCCCAGCTCTGATTCCCCGCCTTTGATTCCCCCCGTCAGGTTCCCAGCCTCTGAATCCCCGTGTCTGATTTCCTGCCTCTGATTCCCCGCCTCTGATTCCCCATCTCTGATTCCTCTGATTCCCCACATCTGATTCCCCATCTCTGATTCCGCACATCCGGTTCCCTGCCTCTGATTCCCCAACTCTGATTCCCCACCTCTGATTCCCCAGCTCTGATTCCCCGCCTCAGATTCCCCGCGTCTGATTCCCTGCCTCTGATTCCCCGCCTCTGATTCCCCATCTCTGATTCCCCACCTCTGATTCCCCGTGTCTGATTCCCTGCCTCTGATTCCCCGCCTCTGAATCCCAGCCTCTGATTCCCCATATCTGATTCCCCGCCTCTGATTCCCTGCCTCTGATTCCCCAGCTCTGATTCCCCGCCTTTGATTCCCCCCATCTGATTCCCAGACTCTGAATCCCCGTGTCTGATTTCCTGCCTCTGATTCCCCGCCTCTGATTCCCCATCTCTGATTCACCGCCTCTGATTCCCCATCTCTGATTCCCCACCTCTGATTCCCCGTGTCTGATTCCCTGCCTCTGATTCCCCGCCTCTGAATCCCAGCCTCTGATTCCCCATATCTGATTCCCCGCCTCTGATTCCCTGCCTCTGATTCCCCAGCTCTGATTCCCCGCCTTTGATTCCCCCCGTCTGATTCCCAACCTCTGAATCCCCGTGTCTGATTTCCTGCCTCTGATTCCCCGCCTCTGATTCCCCATCTCTGATTCACCGCCTCTGATTCCCCATCTCTGATTCCCCACCTCTGATTCCCCATATCTGATTCCCTGCCTCTGCTTCCCCGCCTCTGATTCCCCACCTCTGTTTCCCCATATCTGATTCCCCGCCTCTGATTCCCCAACTCTAATACCCAGCCTCTGATTCCCCAGCTCTGATTCCCCGCCTCTGATTCCCCGCATCTGATTCCCTGCCTCTGATTCCCCGCCTCTGATTCCAGGCCTCTGATTCCCAGCATCTGATTCCGGCCTCTGATTCCCGGCCTCTGATTCCCTGCTTCTGATTCTGATTCCCTGCCTCTGATTCCCCATCTCTGATTCCGCACATCTGATTCCCAACCTCTGATTCCCCACCTCTGATTCCCCATATCTGATTCCCCACCTCTGTTTCCCCGCCTCTGATTCCCCGCCTCTGATTCCCAACTCTGATTCCCTGCCTCTGATCCCCCGCCTCTGATTCCAGGCCTCTGATTCCCATCATCTGATTCCGGCCTCTGATTCCCGGCCTCTGATTCCCTGCTTCTGATTCTGATTCCCTGCCTCTGATTCCCCATCTCTGATTCCGCACATCTGATTCCCTGCCTCTGATTCCCCACCTCTGATTCCCCATATCTGATTCCCCGCCTCTGTTTCCCCGCCTCTGATTCCCCGTCTCTGTTTCCCAATATCTAAGTCCCCACCTCTGATTCCCCAAATCTGATTCCCCACCTCTGATTCCCCAGCTCTGATTCCCCGCCTCTGATTCCCCGCATCTGATTCCCTGCATCTGATTCCAAGCCTCTGATTCCCTGCCTCTGATTCCCAACCTCTGATTCCCCACCTCTGATTACCCATATCTGATTCCCCGCCTCTGTTTCCCCGCCTCGGATTCCCCGCCTCAGTTTCCCCATATCTGATTCCCGGCCTCTGATTCCCCGCCTCTGATTCCCCGCCTCTGATTCCCTGCCTCTGATTCCCCATCTCTGATTCCGCACATCTGATTCCCTGCCTCTTATTCCCCACCTCTGATTCCCCATATCTGATTCCCCGCCTCTGTTTCCCCGCCTCTGATTCCCGGCCTCTTATTCCCAGCATCTGATTCCCGGCCTCTGATTCCCGGCCTCTGATTCCCCGCTTCTGATTCTGATTCCCTGCCTCTTATTCCCCATCTCTGATTCCGCACATCTGATTCCCTGCCTCTGATTCCCCACCTCTGATTCCCCATATCTGATTCCCCGCCTCTGTTTCCCCGCCTCTGATTCCCCGCCTCTGTTTCCCTATATCTAATTCCCCACCTCTGATGCCCCAACTCTGATTCCCCGCCTCTGATTCCCCAGCTCTGATTCCCCGCCTCTGATTCCCTGCATCCGATTCCCCATATCTGATTCCCCGCCTCTGTTTCACCGCCTCTGATTCCCCGCCTCTGTTTCCCCATATCTGATTCCCGCCTCTGATTCCCAACTATGAATCCCCTCCTCTGATTCCCCAGCTCTGATTCCCTGCCTCTGATTCCCCGCGTTCTATTCCCTGCCTCAGATTCCCCGCCTGTGATTCCCCATCACTGATTCACCACCTCTGATTCCCTACCTCTGATTCCCCATATCTAATTCCCCGCCTCTGTTTGCCCGCCTCTGATTCCCCGCCTCTGTTTCCCCATATCTGATTCCCCGCCTCTGAATCCCCAACTCTGATTCCCTGCCTCAGATTCCCCAGCTCTGATTCCCCGCCTTTGATTCCCCCCGTCTGATTCCCAGCCTCTGAAACCCCGTGTCTGATTTCCTGCCTCTGATTCCCCGCCTCTGATTCCCCATCTCTGATTCACCTCCTCTGATTCCCCACCTCTGATTCCCCCTCTCTGATTACGCACATCCAATTCCCTGCCTCTGATTCCCCAACTCTGATTCCCCACCTCTGGTTCCCCAGCTCTGATTCCCCGCCTCAGATTCCCCGCGTCTGATTCCCTGCCTCTGATTCCCCGCCTCTGATTCCCTGCCTCTGATTCCCCATATCTGATTCCCCGCCTCTGATTCCCCAACTCTGATTCCCCGCTTCTGATTCCCAACCTCTGATTCCCCATCTCTGATTCCCCATATCTGATTCCCCGCCTCTGTTTCGCCGCCTCTGATTCCCCGCCTCTGATTCCCAACTCTGATTCCCCGCCTCTGATTCCACAGCTCTGATTCCCCGTGTTTGATTCCCTGCCTCTGATTCCCTGCCCTGATTACCCATCTCTGTTTCACCGCCTTTGATTCGCCACCTCTGATTCCACATATCTGATTCCCCGCCTCTGTTTCCCCGACTCTGATTCCCTTCCTCTGATTCCCAACCTCTGATTCCACACCTCTGATTCCCCGCCTCTATTTCCCCATATCTGAACCCCGCCTCTGATTCCCCAACTCTAATTCCCCGCCTCTGATTCCCCAGCTCTGATTCCCCGACTCTGATTCCCGGCGTCCGATTCCCTGCCTCTGATTCCCCGCCTCTGATTCCCCATCTCTGATTCCCCGCCTCTGATTCCCCGTGTCTGATTCCCTGCCTCTGATTCCCCAACTCTGATTCCCCGCCTCTGATTCCCCAGCTCTGAATCCCCGCCTCTGATTCGCCGTGTCTGATTCCCTGCCTCTGATTCCCCGCCTTGATTCCCCATCTCTGATTCACAACCTCTGATTCCCCACCTCTGATTCCCTATATTTGATTCCCCGCCTCTGTTTCCCCGCCTCTGATTCCCCGCCTCTGATTCCCCATATCTGATTCCCCGCCTCTGATTGCCCACCTCTGATTCCCCGCCTCTGATTCGCCAGCTCTGATTCCCCGCCTCTGATTCCCCGCATCTGATTCCCTGCCTCTGATTCCCCGCCTCTGATTCCCCATCTCTGATTCACCCCCTCTGATTCGCCACCTCTGAATCCCCATATCTGATTCCCCACCTCTGTTTCCCGGCCTCTGATTCCCCACCTCTGATTCTCCATATCTCATTCCCCGCCTCTGAATCCCCATCTCTGATTCCCGGACTATGATTCCCCACCTCTGATTCCCGGCCTCTTATTCCCAGCATCTGATTCCCGGCCTCTGATTCCCGGCCTCTGATTCCCCGCTTCTGATTCTGATTCCCTGCCTCTGATTCCCCATCTCTGATTCAGCACATCTGAATCCCTGCCTCTGATTCCCCACCTCTGATTCCTCATATCTGATTCCCCGCCTCTGTTTCCCCGCCTCTGATTCCCCGCCTCTGTTTCCCTATATCTAATTCCCCACCTCTGATGCCCCAACTCTGATTCCCCGCCTCTGATTCCCCAGCTCTGATTCCCCGCCTCTGATTCCAAGCATCCGATTCCCCATATCTGATTCCCCGCCTCTGTTTCCCCGCCTCTGATTCCCTGCCTCTGATTCCCCATATCTGATTCCCCGCCTCTGATTCCCAACTATGATTCCCCGCCTCTGATTCCCCAGCTCTGATTCCCTGCGTCTGATTCCCTGCGTTCTATTCCCTGCCTCTGATTCCCCACCTGTGATTCCCCATCACTGATTCACCACCTCTGATTCCCCACCTCTGATTCCCCATATCTAATTCCCCGCCTCTGTTTGCCCGCCTCTGATTCCCCGCCTCTGTTTCCCCATATCTGATTCCCCGTCTCTGAATCCCCAACTCTGATTCCCTGCCTCTGATTCCCCAGCTCTGATTCCCCGCCTTTGATTCCCCCCGTCAGATTCCCAGCCTCTGAATCCCCGTGTCTGATTTCCTGCCTCTGATTCCCCGCCTCTGATTCCCCATCTCTGATTCCTCTGATTCCCCACATCTGATTCCCCGTCTCTGATTCCGCACATCCGGTTCCCTGCCTCTGATTCCCCAACTCTGATTCCCCACCTCTGATTCCCCAGCTCTGATTCCCCGCCTCAGATTCCCCGCGTCTGATTCCCTGCCTCTGATTCCCCGCCTCTGATTCCCCATCTCTGATTCCCCACCTCTGATTCCCCGTGTCTGATTCCCTGCCTCTGATTCCCCGCCTCTGAATCCCAGCCTCTGATTCCCCATATCTGATTCCCCGCCTCTGATTCCCTGCCTCTGATTCCCCAGCTCTGATTCCCCGCCTTTGATTCCCCCCATCTGATTCCCAGACTCTGAATCCCCGTGTCTGATTTCCTGCCTCTGATTCCCCGCCTCTGATTCCCCATCTCTGATTCACCGCCTCTGATTCCCCATCTCTGATTCCCCACCTCTGATTCCGCGTGTCTGATTCCCTGCCTCTGATTCCCCGCCTCTGAATCCCAGCCTCTGATTCCCCATATCTGATTCCCCGCCTCTGATTCCCTGCCTCTGATTCCCCAGCTCTGATTCCCCGCCTTTGATTCCCCCCGTCTGATTCCCAACCTCTGAATCCCCGTGTCTGATTTCCTGCCTCTGATTCCCCGCCTCTGATTCCCCATCTCTGATTCACCGCCTCTGATTCCCCATCTCTGATTCCCCACCTCTGATTCCCCATATCTGATTCCCTGCCTCTGCTTCCCCGCCTCTGATTCCCCACCTCTGTTTCCCCATATCTGATTCCCCGCCTCTGATTCCCCAACTCTAATACCCAGCCTCTGATTCCCCAGCTCTGATTCCCCGCCTCTGATTCCCCGCATCTGATTCCCTGCCTCTGATTCCCCGCCTCTGATTCCAGGCCTCTGATTCCCAGCATCTGATTCCGGCCTCTGATTCCCGGCCTCTGATTCCCTGCTTCTGATTCTGATTCCCTGCCTCTGATTCCCCATCTCTGATTCCGCACATCTGATTCCCAACCTCTGATTCCCCACCTCTGATTCCCCATATCTGATTCCCCACCTCTGTTTCCCCGCCTCTGATTCCCCGCCTCTGATTCCCAACTCTGATTCCCCGCCTCTGATTCCCCAGCTCTGATTCCCCGTGTTTGATTCCCTGCCTCTGATTCCCTGCCCTGATTCCCCATCTCTGTTTCACCGCCTTTGATTCGCCACCTCTGATTCCCCATATCTGATTCCCCGACTCTGATTCCCTGCCTCTGATTCCCAACCTCTGATTCCACACCTCTGATTCCCCATATCTGATTCCCCGCCTCTATTTCCCCATATCTTATTCCCCGCCTCTGATTCCCCAACTCTGATTCCCCGCCTCTGATTCCCCAGCTCTGATTCCCCGCCTCTGATTCCCGGCATCCGATTCCCTGCCTCTGATTCCCCGCCTCTGATTCACTATCTCTGATTCCCCGACTCTGATTCCCGGAGTCCGATTCCCTGCCTCTGATACCCCGCCTCTGATTCCCCAGCTCCTATTCCCCACCTCTGATTCCCCGCATCCGATTCCCCATATCTGATTCCCCGCCTCTGTTTCCCCGCCTTTGATTCCCCGCCTCTGTTTCCCCATATCTGATTCCCCGCCTCTGATTCCCAACTATGATTCCCCGCCTCTGATTCCCCAGCTCTGATTCCCCGCCTCTGATTCCCCGCGTTCTATTCCCTGCCTCTGATTCCCCGCCTGTGATTCCCCATCTCTGATTCACCACCTCTGATTCCCCACCTCTGATTCCCCATATCTGATTCCCCGCCTCTGTTTCCCCGCCTCTGATTCCCCGCCTCTGTTTCCCCATATCTGATTCCCGGCCTCTGATTCTCCGCCTCTGATTCCCCGCCTCTGATTCCCTGCCTCTGATTCCCCATCTCCGATTCCGCACATCGGATTCCCTGCCTCTGATTCCCCGCCTCTGATTCCCTGCCTCTGATTCCCTGTCTCTGATTCCCCATCTCCGATTCCGCACATCTGATTCCCTTCCTCTGATTCCCCGCCTCTGATTTTCCGCCTCTGATTCCCTGCCTCTGATTCCCAACCTCGGATTCCCCGCCTCTGATTCCCCATATCTGATTCCCCGACTCTGTTTCCCCGCCTCTGATTCCCCGCCTCTGATTCCCAACTCTGATTCCCCGCCTCTGATTCCCCAGCTCTGATTCCCCGTGTTTGATTCCCTGCCTCTGATTCCCTGCCCTGTTTCCCCATCTCTGTTTCACCGCCTTTGATTCGCCACCTCTGATTCCCCATATCTGATTCCGCGCCTCTGTTTCCCCGACTCTGATTCCCTGCCTCTGATTCCCAACCTCTGATTCCACACCTCTGATTCCCCATATCTGATTCCCCGCCTCTATTTCCCCATATCTGATTCCCCGCCTCTGATTCCCCAACTCTGATTCCCCGCCTCTGATTCCCCAGCTCTGATTCCCCGACTCTGATTCCCGGCATCCGATTCCCTGCCTCTGATTCCCCGCCTCTGATTCCCCATCTCTGATTCCCCGCCTCTGATTCCCCGTGTCTGATTCCCTGCCTTTGATTCCCCGCCTCTGATTCCCCGCCTCTGATTCCCTGCCACTGATTCCCTGCCCCTGATTCCCCACCTCTGATTCCCCACATCTGATTCCCCGCCTCTGTTTCCCCGCCTCTGATTCCCCGCCTCTGATTCCCCATATCTGATTCCCTGCCTCTGATTCCCCAACTCTGATTCCCCGCCTCTGATTCCCCAGCTCTGAATCCCCGCCTCTGATTCCTCGCGTCTGATTCCCTGCCTCTGATTCCCCGCCTTGATTCCCCATCTCTGATTCACAACCTCTGATTCCCCACCTCTGATTCCCTATATTTGATTCCCCGCCTCTGTTTCCCCGCCTCTGATTCCCCGCCTCTGATTCCCCATATCTGATTCCCCGCCTCTGATTGCCCACCTCTGATTCCCAGCCTCTGATTCGCCAGCTCTGATTCCCCGCCTCTGATTCCCCGCATCTGATTCCCTGCCTCTGATTCCCCGCCTCTGATTCCCCATCTCTGATTCACCGCCTTTGATTCGCCACCTCTGATTCCCCATATCTGATTCCCCACCTCTGATTCCCGGCCTCTTATTCCCAGCATCTGATTCCCGGCCTCTGATTCCCGGCCTCTGATTCCCCTCTTCTGATTCTGATTCCCTGCCTCTTATTCCCCATCTCTGATTCCGCACATCTGATTCCCTGCCTCTGATTCCCCACCTCTGATTCCCCATATCTGATTCCCCGCCTCTGTTTCCCCGCCTCTGATTCCCGGCCTCTTATTCCCAGCATCTGATTCCCGGCCTCTGATTCCCGGCCTCTGATTCCCCGCTTCTGATTCTGATTCCCTGCCTCTTATTCCCCATCTCTGATTCCGCACATCTGATTCCCTGCCTCTGATTCCCCACCTCTGATTCCCCATATCTGATTCCCCGCCTCTGTTTCCCCGCCTCTGATTCCCCGCCTCTGTTTCCCTATATCTAATTCCCCACCTCTGATGCCCCAACTCTGATTCCCCGCCTCTGATTCCCCAGCTCTGATTCCCCGCCTCTGATTCCCTGCATCCGATTCCCCATATCTGATTCCCCGCCTCTGTTTGACCGCCTCTGATTCCCCGCCTCTGTTTCCCCATATCTGATTCCCGCCTCTGATTCCCAACTATGAATCCCCTCCTCTGATTCCCCAGCTCTGATTCCCTGCCTCTGATTCCCCGCGTTCTATTCCCTGCCTCTGATTCCCCGCCTGTGATTCCCCATCACTGATTCACCACCTCTGATTCCCTACCTCTGATTCCCCATATCTAATTCCCCGCCTCTGTTTGCCCGCCTCTGATTCCCCGCCTCTGTTTCCCCATATCTGATTCCCCGCCTCTGAATCCCCAACTCTGATTCCCTGCCTCAGATTCCCCAGCTCTGATTCCCCGCCTTTGATTCCCCCCGTCTGATTCCCAGCCTCTGAAACCCCGTGTCTGATTTCCTGCCTCTGATTCCCCGCCTCTGATTCCCCATCTCTGATTCACCTCCTCTGATTCCCCACCTCTGATTCCCCCTCTCTGATTACGCACATCCAATTCCCTGCCTCTGATTCCCCAACTCTGATTCCCCACCTCTGGTTCCCCAGCTCTGATTCCCCGCCTCAGATTCCCCGCGTCTGATTCCCTGCCTCTGATTCCCCGCCTCTGATTCCCTGCCTCTGATTCCCCATATCTGATTCCCCGCCTCTGATTCCCCAACTCTGATTCCCCGCTTCTGATTCCCCAGCTCTGAATCCCCGCCTCTGATTCCCCGCGTCTGATTCCCTGCCTCTGATTCACCGCCTCTGATTCCCCATCTGTGATTCACAACCTCTGATGCCCCACCTCTGATTCCCCATATCTGATTCCCTCCTCTGTTTCCCCGCCTCTGATTCCCCACCTCTGTTTCCCCATATCTGATTCCCCACCTCTGATTCCCCAACTCTAATACCCCGCCTCTGATTCCCCAGCTCTGATTCCCCGCCTCTGATTCCCCGCATCTGATTCCCAGCATCTGATTCCGGCCTCTGATTCCCGGCCTCTGATTCCCTGCTTCTGATTCTGATTCCCTGCCTCTGATTCCCCATCTCTGATTCCGCACATCTGATTCCCTGCCTCTGATTCCCCACCTCTGATTCCCCATATCTGATTCCCCGCCTCTGTTTCCCCACCTCTGATTCCCCGCCTCTGTTTCCCAATATCTAAGTCCCCACCTCTGATTCCCCAACTCTGATTCCCCGCCTCTGATTCCCCAGCTCTGAATCCCCGCCTCTGATTCCCCGCGTCTGATTCCCTGCCTCTGATTACCCGCCTTGATTCCCCATCTCTGATTCACAACCTCTGATTCCCCACCTCTGATTCCCTATATTTGATTCCCCGCCTCTGTTTCCCCGCCTCTGATTCCCCGCCTCTGATTCCCCATATCTGATTCCCCGCCTCTGATTGCCCACCTCTGATTCCCAGCCTCTGATTCGCCAGCTCTGATTCCCCGCCTCTGATTCCCCGCATCTGATTCCCTGCCTCTGATTCCCCGCCTCTGATTCCCCATCTCTGATTCACCACCTTTGATTCGCCACCTCTGATTCCCCATATCTGATTCCCCGCCTCTGTTTCCCCGCCTCTGATTCCCCGCCTCTGATTCTCCATATCTCATTCCCCGCCTCTGAATCCCCATCGCTGATTCCCGGACTCTGATTCCCCTCCTCTGATTCCCGGCCTCTTATTCCCAGCATCTGATTCCCGGCCTCTGATTCCCGGCCTCTGATTCCCCGCTTCTGATTCCCTGCCTCTGATTCCCCATCTCTGATTCCGCACATCTGATTCCCTGCCTCTGATTCCCCACCTCTGATTCCCCATATCTGCTTCCTTATATCTAATTCCCCACCTCTGATGCCCCAACTCTGATTCCCCGCCTCTGATTCCCATGCTCTGATTCCCCGCCTCTGATTCCCAGCATCCGATTCCCCATATCTGATTCCCCGCATCTGTTTCCCCGCCTCTGATTCCCCGCCTCTGTTTCCCCATATCTGATTCCCGCCTCTGATTCCCAACTGATTCCCCGCCTCTGATTCCCCAGCTCTGATTCCCTGCCTCTGATTCCCCGCGTTCAATTCCCTGCCTCTGATTCCCCGCCTGTGATTCCCCATCACTGATTCACCACCTCTGATTCCCTACCTCTGATTCCCCATATCTAATTCCCCGCCTCTGTTTGCCCGCCTCTGATTCCCCGCCTCTGTTTCCCCATATCTGATTCCCCGCCTCTGAATCCCCAACTCTGATTCCCTGCCTCAGATTCCCCAGCTCTGATTCCCCGCCTTTGATTCCCCCCGTCTGATTCCCAGCCTCTGAATCCCCGTGTCTGATTTCCTGCCTCTGATTCCCCGCCTCTGATTCCCCATCTCTGATTCACCGCCTCTGATTCCCCACCTCTGATTCCCATTCTCTGATTCCGCACATCCAATTCCCTGCCTCTGATTCCCCAACTCTGATTCCCCACCTCTGATTCCCCAGCTCTGATTCCCCGCCTCAGATTCCCCGCGTCTGATTCCCTGCCTCTGATTCCCCGCCTCTGATTCACTTCCTCTGATTCCCCATATCTGATTCCCCGCCTCTGATTCCCCAACTCTGATTCCCCGCTTCTGATTCCCCAGCTCTGAATCCCCGCCTCAGATTCCCCGCGTCTGATTCCCTGCCTCTGATTCCCCGCCTCTGATTCACTGCCTCTGATTCCCCATATCTGATTCCCCGCCTCTGATTGCCCACCTCTGATTCCCCGCGTCTGATACCCTGCCTCTGATTCCCCGCCTCTGATTCCCCATCTCTGATTCACCACCTCTGATTCCCGGCCTCTGATTCCCCATCTCTGATTCCGCACATCCGATTCCCTGCCTATGATTCCCCACCTCTGATTCCCCGCCTCTGATTCCCCATATCTGATTCCCTGCCTCTGTTTCCCCGCCTCTGATTTCCTACCTCTGTTTCCCCATATCTGATTCCCCGCCTCTGATTCCCCAACTCTAATACCCCGCCTCTGATTCCCCAGCTCTGATTCCCCGCCTCTGATTCCCCGCATCTGAATCCCTGCCTCTGATTCCCCGCCTCTGATTCCAGGCCTCTGATTCCCATCATCTGATTCCGGCCTCTGATTCCCGGCCTCTGATTCCCTGCTTCTGATTCTGATTCCCTGCCTCTGATTCCCCATCTCTGATTCCGCACATCTGATTCCCTGCCTCTGATTCCCCACCTCTGATTCCCCATATCTGATTCCCCGCCTCTGTTTCCCCGCCTCTGATTCCCCGCCTCTGTTTCCCAATATCTAAGTCCCCACCTCTGATTCCCCAAATCTGATTCCCCACCTCTGTTTCCCCAGCTCTGATTCCCCGCCTCTGATTCCCCGCATCTGATTCCCTGCATCTGATTCCAAGCCTCTGATTCCCTGCCTCTGATTCCCAACCTCTGATTCCCCACCTCTGATTCCCCATATCTGATTCCCCGCCTCTGTTTCCCCGCCTCGGATTCCCCGCCTCAGTTTCCCCATATCTGATTCCCGGCCTCTGATTCCCCGCCTCTGATTCCCCGCCTCTGATTCCCTGCCTCTGATTCCCCATCTCCGATTCCCTGCCTCTGATTCCCAACCTCTGATTCCCCACCTCTGATTCCCCATATCTGATTCCCCGCCTCTGTTTCCCCGCCTCTGATTCCCCGCCTCTGATTCCCAACTCTGATTCCCCGCCTCTGATTCCCCAGCTCTGATTCCCCGCGTTTGATTCCCTGCATCTGATTCCCTGCCCTGATTCCCCATCTCTGTTTCACCGCCTTTGATTCGCCACCTCTGATTCCACATATCTGATTCCCTGCCTCTGATTCCCCGCCTCTGATTCCAGGCCTCTGATTCCAATCATCTGATTCCGGCCTCTGATTCCCGGCCTCTGATTCCCTGCTTCTGATTCTGATTCCCTGCCTCTGATTCCCCATCTCTGATTCCGCACATCTGATTCCCTGCCTCTGATTCCCCACCTCTGATTCCCCATATCTGATTCCCCGCCTCTGTTTCCCCGCCTCTGATTCCCCGCCTCTGTTTCCCAATATCTAAGTCCCCACCTCTGATTCCCCAAATCTGATTCCCCACCTCTGTTTCCCCAGCTCTGATTCCCCGCCTCTGATTCCCCGCATCTGATTCCCTGCATCTGATTCCAAGCCTCTGATTCCCTGCCTCTGATTCCCAACCTCTGATTCCCCACCTCTGATTCCCCATATCTGATTCCCCGCCTCTGTTTCCCCGCCTCGGATTCCCCGCCTCAGTTTCCCCATATCTGATTCCCGGCCTCTGATTCCCCGCCTCTGATTCCCCGCCTCTGATTCCCTGCCTCTGATTCCCCATCTCCGATTCCCTGCCTCTGATTCCCAACCTCTGATTCCCCACCTCTGATTCCCCATATCTGATTCCCCGCCTCTGTTTCCCCGCCTCTGATTCCCCGCCTCTGATTCCCAACTCTGATTCCCCGCCTCTGATTCCCCAGCTCTGATTCCCCGCGTTTGATTCCCTGCATCTGATTCCCTGCCCTGATTCCCCATCTCTGTTTCACCGCCTTTGATTCGCCACCTCTGATTCCACATATCTGATTCCCTGCCTCTGATTCCCCGCCTCTGATTCCAGGCCTCTGATTCCAATCATCTGATTCCGGCCTCTGATTCCCGGCCTCTTATTCCCTGCTTCTGATTCTGATTCCCTGCCTCTGATTCCCCATCTCTGATTCCGCACATCTGATTCCCTGCCTCTGATTCCCCACCTCTGATTCCCCATATCTGATTCCCCGCCTCTGTTTCCCCGCCTCTGATTCCCCGCCTCTGTTTCCCAATATCTAAGTCCCCACCTCTGATTCCCCAAATCTGATTCCCCACCTCTGATTCCCCAGCTCTGATTCCCCGCCTCTGATTCCCCGCATCTGATTCCCTGCATCTGATTCCAAGCCTCTGATTCCCTGCCTCTGATTCCCAACCTCTGATTCCCCACCTCTGATTCCCCATATCTGATTCCCCGCCTCTGTTTCCCCGCCTCTGATTCCCAACCTCTGATTCCCCACCTCTGATTCCCCATATCTGATTCCCCGCCTCTGTTTCCCCGCCTCTGATTCCCCGCCTCTGATTCCCAACTCTGATTCCCCGCCTCTGATTCCCCAGCTCTGATTCCCCGTGTTTGATTCCCTGCCTCTGATTCCCTGCCCTGATTCCCCATCTCTGTTTCACCGCCTTTGATTCGCCACCTCTGATTCCACATATTTGATTCCCCGCCTCTGTTTCCCCGACTCTGATTCCCTTCCTCTGATTCCCAACCTCTGATTCCCCGCCTCTAATTCCCCATCTCTGATTCCCCGCCTCTGATTCCCCGTGTCTGATTCCCTGCCTCTGATTCCCCGCCTCTCATTCCCCGCCTCTGATTCCCTGACACTGAATCCCTGCCCCTGATTCCCCACCACTGATTCCCCATATCTGATTCCCCGCCTCTGTTTCCCCGCCTCTGATTCCCCGCCTCTGATTCCCCATATCTGATTCCCTGCCTCTGATTCCCCAACTCTGATTCCCCGCCTCTGATTCCCCAGCTCTGAATCCCCGCCTCTGATTCCCCGTGTCTGATTCCCTGCCTCTGATTCCCCGCCTTGATTCCCCATCTCTGATTCACAACCTCTGATTCCCCACCTCTGATTCCCTATATTTGATTCCCCGCCTCTGTTTCCCCGCCTCTGATTCCCCGCCTCTGATTCCCCATATCTGATTCCCCACCTCTGATTGCCCACCTCTGATTCCCCGCCTCTGATTCGCAAGCTCTGATTCCCCGCCTCTGATTCCCCGCATCTGATTGCCTGCCTCGGATTCCCCGCCTCTGATTCCCCATCTCTGATTCACCGCCTTTGATTCGCCACCTCTGATTCCCCATATCTGATTCCCCACCTCTGTTTGCCGGCCTCTGATTCCCCGCCTCTGATTCTCCATATCTCATTCCCCGCCTCTGAATCCCCATCTCTGATTCCCGGACTCTGATTCCCCACCTCTGATTCCCGGCCTCTTATTCCCAGCATCTGATTCCCGGCCTCTGATTCCCGGCCTCTGATTCCCCGCTTCTGATTCTGATTCCCTGCCTCTGATTCCCCATCTCTGATTCAGCACATCTGAATCCCTGCCTCTGATTCCCCACCTCTGATTCCTCATATCTGATTCCCCGCCTCTGTTTCCCCGCCTCTGATTCCCCGCCTCTGTTTCCCTATATCTAATTCCCCACCTCTGATGCCCCAACTCTGATTCCCCGCCTCTGATTCCCCAGCTCTGATTCCCCGCCTCTGATTCCCCGCATCCGATTCCCCATATCTGATACCACGCCTCTGTTTCCCCGCCTCTGATTCCCCGCCTCTGTTTCCCCATATCTGATTCCCCGCCTCTGATTCCCAACTATGATTCCCCGCCTCTGATTCCCCAGCTCTGATTCCCTGCGTCTGATTCCCTGCGTTCTATTCCCTGCCTCTGATTCCCCACCTGTGATTCCCCATCACTGATTCACCACCTCTGATTCCCCACCTCTGATTCCCCATATCTAATTCTCCGCCTCTGTTTGCCCGCCTCTGATTCCCCGCCTCTGTTTCCCCATATCTGATTCCCCGTCTCTGAATCCCCAACTCTGATTCCCTGCCTCTGATTCCCCAGCTCTGATTCCCCGCCTTTGATTCCCCCCGTCTGATTCCCAGCCTCTGAATCCCCGTGTCTGATTTACTGCCTCTGATTCCCCGCCTCTGATTCCCCATCTCTGATTCCTCTGATTCCCCACATCTGATTCCCCATCTCTGATTACGCACATCCAATTCCCTGCCTCTGATTCCCCAACTCTGATTCCCCACCTCTGGTTCCCCAGCTCTGATTCCCCGCCTCAGATTCCCCGCGTCTGATTCCCTGCCTCTGATTCCCCGCCTCTGATTCCCTGCCTCTGATTCCCCATATCTGATTCCCCGCCTCTGATTCCCCAACTCTGATTCCCCGCTTCTGATTCCCAACCTCTGATTCCCCATCTCTGATTCCCCATATCTGATTCCCCGCCTCTGTTTCGCCGCCTCTGATTCCCCGCCTCTGATTCCCAACTCTGATTCCCCGCCTCTGATTCCCCAGCTCTGATTCCCCGTGTTTGATTCCCTGCCTCTGATTCCCTGCCCTGATTACCCATCTCTGTTTCACCGCCTTTGATTCGCCACCTCTGATTCCACATATCTGATTCCCCGCCTCTGTTTCCCCGACTCTGATTCCCTTCCTCTGATTCCCAACCTCTGATTCCACACCTCTGATTCCCCATATCTGATTCACCGCCTCTATTTCCCCATATCTGAATCCCCGCCTCTGATTCCCCAACTCTAATTCCCCGCCTCTGATTCCCCAGCTCTGATTCCCCGACTCTGATTCCCGGCGTCCGATTCCCTGCCTCTGATTCCCCGCCTCTGATTCCCCATCTCTGATTCCCCGCCTCTGATTCCCCATATCTGATTCCCCGCCTCTGTTTCCCCGCCTCTGATTCCCCGCCTCTGATTCCCCATATCTGATTCCCTGCCTCTGATTCCCCAACTCTGATTCCCCGTGTCTGATTCCCTGCCTCTGATTCCCCGCCTTGATTCCCCATCTCTGATTCACAACCTCTGATTCCCCACCTCTGATTCCCTATATTTGATTCCCCGCCTCTGTTTCCCCGCCTCTGATTCCCGCCTCTGATTCCCCCTATCTGATTCCCCGCCTCTGATTGCCCACCTCTGATTCCCCGCCTCTGATTCGCCAGCTCTGATTCCCCGCCTCTGATTCCCCGCATCTGATTCCCTGCCTCTGATTCCCCGCCTCTGATTCCCCATCTCTGATTCACCCCCTCTGATTCGCCACCTCTGATTCCCCATATCTGATTCCCCACCTCTGTTTCCCGGCCTCTGATTCCCCACCTCTGATTCTCCATATCTCATTCCCCGCCTCTGAATCCCCATCTCTGATTCCCGGACTATGATTCCCCACCTCTGATTCCTGGCCTCTTATTCCCAGCATCTGATTCCCGCCCTCTGATTCCCGGCCTCTGATTCCCCGCTTCTGATTCTGATTCCCTGCCTCTGATTCCCCATCTCTGATTCAGCACATCTGAATCCCTGCCTCTGATTCCCCACCTCTGATTCCTCATATCTGATTCCCCGCCTCTGTTTCCCCGCCTCTGATTCCCCGCCTCTGTTTCCCTATATCTAATTCCCCACCTCTGATGCCCCAACTCTGATTCCCCGCCTCTGATTCCCCAGCTCTGATTCCCCGCCTCTGATTCCAAGCATCCGATTCCCCATATCTGATTCCCCGCCTCTGTTTCCCCGCCTCTGATTCCCTGCCTCTGATTCCCCATATCTGATTCCCCGCCTCTGATTCCCAACTATGATTCCCCGCCTCTGATTCCCCAGCTCTGATTCCCTGCGTCTGATTCCCTGCGTTCTATTCCCTGCCTCTGATTCCCCACCTGTGATTCCCCATCACTGATTCACCACCTCTGATTCCCCACCTCTGATTCCCCATATCTAATACCCCGCCTCTGTTTGCCCGCCTCTGATTCCCCGCCTCTGTTTCCCCATATCTGATTCCCCGTCTCTGAATCCCCAACTCTGATTCCCTGCCTCTGATTCCCCAGCTCTGATTCCCCGCCTTTGATTCCCCCCGTCAGATTCCCAGCCTCTGAATCCCCGTGTCTGATTTCCTGCCTCTGATTCCCCGCCTCTGATTCCCCATCTCTGATTCCTCTGATTCCCCACATCTGATTCCCCATCTCTGATTCCGCACATCCGATTCCCTGCCTCTGATTCCCCAACTCTGATTCCCCACCTCTGATTCCCCAGCTCTGATTCCCCGCCTCAGATTCCCCGCGTCTGATTCCCTGCCTCTGATTCCCCGCCTCTGATTCCCCATCTCTGATTCCACACCTCTGATTCCCCGTGTCTGATTCCCTGCCTCTGATTCCCCGCCTCTGAATCCCAGCCTCTGATTCCCCATATCTGATTCCCCGCCTCTGATTCCCTGCCTCTGATTCCCCAGCTCTGATTCCCCGCCTTTGATTCCCCCCATCTGATTCCCAGACTCTGAATCCCCGTGTCTGATTTCCTGCCTCTGATTCCCCGCCTCTGATTCCCCATCTCTGATTCACCGCCTCTGATTCCCCATCTCTGATTCCCCACCTCTGATTCCCCATGTCTGATTCCCTGCCTCTGATTCCCCGCCTCTGAATCCCAGCCTCTGATTCCCCATATCTGATTCCCCGCCTCTGATTCCCTGCCTCTGATTCCCCAGCTCTGATTCCCCGCCTTTGATTCCCCCCGTCTGATTCCCAACCTCTGAATCCCCGTGTCTGATTTCCTGCCTCTGATTCCCCGCCTCTGATTCCCCATCTCTGATTCACCGCCTCTGATTCCCCATCTCTGATTCCCCACCTCTGATTCCCCATATCTGATTCCCTGCCTCTGCTTCCCCGCCTCTGATTCCCCACCTCTGTTTCCCCATATCTGATTCCCCGCCTCTGATTCCCCAACTCTAATACCCAGCCTCTGATTCCCCAGCTCTGATTCCCCGCCTCTGATTCCCCGCATCTGATTCCCTGCCTCTGATTCCCCGCCTCTGATTCCAGGCCTCTGATTCCCAGCATCTGATTCCGGCCTCTGATTCCCGGCCTCTGATTCCCTGCTTCTGATTCTGATTCCCTGCCTCTGATTCCCCATCTCTGATTCCCCGCCTCTGATTCCCAACTCTGATTCCCCGCCTCTGATTCCCCAGCTCTGATTCCCCGTGTTTGATTCCCTGCCTCTGATTCCCTGCCCTGATTCCCCATCTCTGTTTCACCGCCTTTGATTCGCCACCTCTGATTCCCCATATCTGATTCCCCGACTCTGATTCCCTGCCTCTGATTCCCAACCTCTGATTCCACACCTCTGATTCCCCATATCTGATTCCCCGCCTCTATTTCCCCATATCTTATTCCCCGCCTCTGATTCCCCAACTCTGATTCCCCGCCTCTGATTCCCCAGCTCTGATTCCCCGCCTCTGATTCCCGGCATCCGATTCCCTGCCTCTGATTCCCCGCCTCTGATTCACTATCTCTGATTCCCCGACTCTGATTCCCGGAGTCCGATTCCCTGCCTCTGATACCCCGCCTCTGATTCCCCAGCTCCTATTCCCCACCTCTGATTCCCCGCATCCGATTCCCCATATCTGATTCCCCGCCTCTGTTTCCCCGCCTTTGATTCCCCGCCTCTGTTTCCCCATATCTGATTCCCCGCCTCTGATTCCCAACTATGATTCCCTGCCTCTGATTCCCCAGCTCTGATTCCCCGCCTCTGATTCCCCGCGTTCTATTCCCTGCCTCTGATTCCCCGCCTGTGATTCCCCATCTCTGATTCACCACCTCTGATTCCCCACCTCTGATTCCCCATATCTAATTCCCCGCCTCTGTTTGCCCGCCTCTGATTCCCCGCCTCTGTTTCCCCATATCTGATTCCCCGTTTCTGATTCCCTGCCTCTGATTCCCCGCCTCAGTTTCCCCGCCTCTGATTCCCTGCCACTGATTCCCTGCCCCTGATACCCCAGCTCTGATTCCCCATATCTGATTCCCTGCCTCTGTTTCCCCGCCTCTGATTCCCCGCCTCTGATTCCCCATATCTGATTCCCTGCCTCTGATCCCCCAACTCTGATTCCCCGCCTCTGATTCCCCAGCTCTGAATTCTCGCCTCTGATTCCCCGCGTCTGTTTCCCCGCCTCTGATTCCCCGCCTCTGTTTCCCCATATCTAAGTCCCCGACTCTGATTCCCCAACTCTGATTCCCCACCTCTGATTCCCCAGCTCTGATTCCCCGCCTCTGATTCCCCGCATCTGATTCCCTGCATCTGATTCCCAGCCTCTGATTCCCTGCCTCTGATTCCCAACCTCTGATTCGCCACCTCTGATTCCCCATATCTGATTCCCCACCTCTGTTTCCCGGCCTCTGATTCCCCACCTCTGATTCTCCATATCTCATTCCCCGCCTCTGAATCCCCATCTCTGATTCCCGGACTATGATTCCCCACCTCTGATTCCTGGCCTCTTATTCCCAGCATCTGATTCCCGGCCTCTGATTCCCGGCCTCTGATTCCCCGCTTCTGATTCTGATTCCCTGCCTCTGATTCCCCATCTCTGATTCAGCACATCTGAATCCCTGCCTCTGATTCCCCACCTCTGATTCCTCATATCTGATTCCCCGCCTCTGTTTCCCCGCCTCTGATTCCCCGCCTCTGTTTCCCTATATCTAATTCCCCACCTCTGATGCCCCAACTCTGATTCCCCGCCTCTGATTCCCCAGCTCTGATTCCCCGCCTCTGATTCCAAGCATCCGATTCCCCATATCTGATTCCCCGCCTCTGTTTCCCCGCCTCTGATTCCCTGCCTCTGATTCCCCATATCTGATTCCCCGCCTCTGATACCCAACTATGATTCCCCGCCTCTGATTCCCCAGCTCTGATTCCCTGCGTCTGATTCCCTGCGTTCTATTCCCTGCCTCTGATTCCCCACCTGTGATTCCCCATCACTGATTCACCACCTCTGATTCCCCACCTCTGATTCCCCATATCTAATTCCCCGCCTCTGTTTGCCCGCCTCTGATTCCCCGCCTCTGTTTCCCCATATCTGATTCCCCGTCTCTGAATCCCCAACTCTGATTCCCTGCCTCTGATTCCCCAGCTCTGATTCCCCGCCTTTGATTCCCCCCGTCAGATTCCCAGCCTCTGAATCCCCGTGTCTGATTTCCTGCCTCTGATTCCCCGCCTCTGATTCCCCATCTCTGATTCCTCTGATTCCCCACATCTGATTCCCCATCTCTGATTCCGCACATCCGATTCCCTGCCTCTGATTCCCCAACTCTGATTCCCCACCTCTGATTCCCCAGCTCTGATTCCCCGCCTCAGATTCCCCGCGTCTGATTCCCTGCCTCTGATTCCCCGCCTCTGATTCCCCATCTCTGATTCCACACCTCTGATTCCCCGTGTCTGATTCCCTGCCTCTGATTCCCCGCCTCTGAATCCCAGCCTCTGATTCCCCATATCTGATTCCCCGCCTCTGATTCCCTGCCTCTGATTCCCCAGCTCTGATTCCCCGCCTTTGATTCCCCCCATCTGATTCCCAGACTCTGAATCCCCGTGTCTGATTTCCTGCCTCTGATTCCCCGCCTCTGATTCCCCATCTCTGATTCACCGCCTCTGATTCCCCATCTCTGATTCCCCACCTCTGATTCCCCGTGTCTGATTCCCTGCCTCTGATTCCCCGCCTCTGAATCCCAGCCTCTGATTCCCCATATCTGATTCCCCGCCTCTGATTCCCTGCCTCTGATTCCCCAGCTCTGATTCCCCGCCTTTGATTCCCCCCGTCTGATTCCCAACCTCTGAATCCCCGTGTCTGATTTCCTGCCTCTGATTCCCCGCCTCTGATTCCCCATCTCTGATTCACCGCCTCTGATTCCCCATCTCTGATTCCCCACCTCTGATTCCCCATATCTGATTCCCTGCCTCTGCTTCCCCGCCTCTGATTCCCCACCTCTGTTTCCCCATATCTGATTCCCCGCCTCTGATTCCCCAACTCTAATACCCAGCCTCTGATTCCCCAGCTCTGATTCCCCGCCTCTGATTCCCCGCATCTGATTCCCTGCCTCTGATTCCCCGCCTCTGATTCCAGGCCTCTGATTCCCAGCATCTGATTCCGGCCTCTGATTCCCGGCCTCTGATTCCCTGCTTCTGATTCTGATTCCCTGCCTCTGATTCCCCATCTCTGATTCCCCGCCTCTGATTCCCAACTCTGATTCCCCGCCTCTGATTCCCCAGCTCTGATTCCCCGTGTTTGATTCCCTGCCTCTGATTCCCTGCCCTGATTCCCCATCTCTGTTTCACCGCCTTTGATTCGCCACCTCTGATTCCCCATATCTGATTCCCCGACTCTGATTCCCTGCCTCTGATTCCCAACCTCTGATTCCACACCTCTGATTCCCCATATCTGATTCCCCGCCTCTATTTCCCCATATCTTATTCCCCGCCTCTGATTCCCCAACTCTGATTCCCCGCCTCTGATTCCCCAGCTCTGATTCCCCGCCTCTGATTCCCGGCATCCGATTCCCTGCCTCTGATTCCCCGCCTCTGATTCACTATCTCTGATACCCCGACTCTGATTCCCGGAGTCCGATTCCCTGCCTCTGATACCCCGCCTCTGATTCCCCAGCTCCTATTCCCCACCTCTGATTCCCCGCATCCGATTCCCCATATCTGATTCCCCGCCTCTGTTTCCCCGCCTTTGATTCCCCGCCTCTGTTTCCCCATATCTGATTCCCCGCCTCTGATTCCCAACTATGATTCCCTGCCTCTGATTCCCCAGCTCTGATTCCCCGCCTCTGA
Source organism: Narcine bancroftii (assembly GCF_036971445.1). Taxonomy (NCBI): domain Eukaryota; kingdom Metazoa; phylum Chordata; class Chondrichthyes; order Torpediniformes; family Narcinidae; genus Narcine; species Narcine bancroftii. The sequence continues at coordinate 269,637,214 of NC_091470.1, forward strand.
TTCCCCGCGTTCTATTCCCTGCCTCTGATTCCCCGCCTGTGATTCCCCATCTCTGATTCACCACCACTGATTCCCCACCTCTGATTCCCCATATCTAATTCCCCGCCTCTGTTTGCCCGCCTCTGATTCCCCGCCTCTGTTTCCCCATATCTGATTCCCCGTTTCTGATTCCCTGCCTCTGATTCCCCGCCTCAGTTTCCCCGCCTCTGATTCCCTGCCACTGATTCCCTGCCCCTGATACCCCAGCTCTGATTCCCCATATCTGATTCCTTGCCTCTGTTTCCCCGCCTCTGATTCCCCGCCTCTGATTCCCCATATCTGATTCCCCGCCTCTGATCCCCCAACTCTGATTCCCCGCCTCTGATTCCCCAGCTCTGAATTCTCGCCTCTGATTCCCCGCGTCTGTTTCCCCGCCTCTGATTCCCCGCCTCTGTTTCCCCATATCTAAGTCCCCGACTCTGATTCCCCAACTCTGATTCCCCACCTCTGATTCCCCAGCTCTGATTCCCCGCCTCTGATTCCCCGCATCTGATTCCCTGCATCTGATTCCCAGCCTCTGATTCCCTGCCTCTGATTCCCAACCTCTGATTCCCCACCTCTGATTCCCCATATCTGATTCCCCGCCTCTGTTTCCCCGCCTCTGATTCCCCGCCTCTGTTTCCCCATATCTGATTCCCGGCCTCTTATTCTCCGCCTCTGATTCCCCGCCTCTGATTCCCTGCCTCTGATTCCCCATCTCCGATTCCGCACATCGGATTCCCTGCCTCTGATTCCCCGCCTCTGATTCCCTGCCTCTGATTCCCTGCCTCTGATTCCCCATCTCCGATTCCGCACATCTGATTCCCTTCCTCTGATTCCCCGCCTCTGATTTTCCGCCTCTGATTCCCTGCCTCTGATTCCCAACCTCGGATTCCCCGCCTCTGATTCCCCATATCTGATTCCCCGACTCTGTTTCCCCGCCTCTGATTCCCCGCCTCTGATTCCCAACTCTGATTCCCCGCCTCTGATTCCCCAGCTCTGATTCCCCGTGTTTGATTCCCTGCCTCTGATTCCCTGCCCTGTTTCCCCATCTCTGTTTCACCGCCTTTGATTCGCCACCTCTGATTCCCCATATCTGATTCCCCGCCTCTGTTTCCCCGACTCTGATTCCCTGCCTCTGATTCCCAACCTCTGATTCCACACCTCTGATTCCCCATATCTGATTCCCCGCCTCTATTTCCCCATATCTGATTCCCCGCCTCTAATTCCCCAACTCTGATTCCCCGCCTCTGATTCCCCAGCTCTGATTCCCCGACTCTGATTCCCGGCATCCGATTCCCTGCCTCTGATTCCCCGCCTCTGATTCCCCATCTCTGATTCCCCGCCTCTGATTCCCCGTGTCTGATTCCCTGCCTTTGATTCCCCGCCTCTGATTCCCCGCCTCTGATTCCCTGCCACTGATTCCCTGCCCCTGATTCCCCACCTCTGATTCCCCACATCTGATTCCCCGCCTCTGTTTCCCCGCCTCTGATTCCCCGCCTCTGATTCCCCATATCTGATTCCCTGCCTCTGATTCCCCAACTCTGATTCCCCGCCTCTGATTCCCCAGCTCTGAATCCCCGCCTCTGATTTCCCGCGTCTGATTCCCTGCCTCTGATTTCCCGCCTTGATTCCCCATCTCTGATTCACAACCTCTGATTCCCCACCTCTGATTCCCTATATTTGATTCCCCGCCTCTGTTTCCCCGCCTCTGATTCCCCGCCTCTGATTCCCCATATCTGATTCCCCGCCTCTGATTGCCCACCTCTGATTCCCAGCCTCTGATTCGCCAGCTCTGATTCCCCGCCTCTGATTCCCCGCATCTGATTCCCTGCCTCTGATTCCCCGCCTCTGATTCCCCATCTCTGATTCACCGCCTTTGATTCGCCACCTCTGATTCCCCATATCTGATTCCCCACCTCTGATTCCCGGCCTCTTATTCCCAGCATCTGATTCCCGGCCTCTGATTCCCGGCCTCTGATTCCCCGCTTCTGATTCTGATTCCCTGCCTCTTATTCCCCATCTCTGATTCCGCACATCTGATTCCCTGCCTCTGATTCCCCACCTCTGATTCCCCATATCTGATTCCCCGCCTCTGTTTCCCCGCCTCTGATTCCCGGCCTCTTATTCCCAGCATCTGATTCCCGGCCTCTGATTCCCGGCCTCTGATTCCCCGCTTCTGATTCTGATTCCCTGCCTCTTATTCCCCATCTCTGATTCCGCACATCTGATTCCCTGCCTCTGATTCCCCACCTCTGATTCCCCATATCTGATTCCCCGCCTCTGTTTCCCCGCCTCTGATTCCCCGCCTCTGTTTCCCTATATCTAATTCCCCACCTCTGATGCCCCAACTCTGATTCCCCGCCTCTGATTCCCCAGCTCTGATTCCCCGCCTCTGATTCCCCATATCTGATTCCCCGCCTCTGTTTCCCCGCCTCTGATTCCCGGCCTCTTATTCCCAGCATCTGATTCCCGGCCTCTGATTCCCGGCCTCTGATTCCCCGCTTCTGATTCTGATTCCCTGCCTCTTATTCCCCATCTCTGATTCCGCACATCTGATTCCCTGCCTCTGATTCCCCACCTCTGATTCCCCATATCTGATTCCCCGCCTCTGTTTCCCCGCCTCTGATTCCCCGCCTCTGTTTCCCTATATCTAATTCCCCACCTCTGATGCCCCAACTCTGATTCCCCGCCTCTGATTCCCCAGCTCTGATTCCCCGCCTCTGATTCCCTGCATCCGATTCCCCATATCTGATTCCCCGCCTCTGTTTGACCGCCTCTGATTCCCCGCCTCTGTTTCCCCATATCTGATTCCCGCCTCTGATTCCCAACTATGAATCCCCTCCTCTGATTCCCCAGCTCTGATTCCCTGCCTCTGATTCCCCGCGTTCTATTCCCTGCCTCTGATTCCCCGCCTGTGATTCCCCATCACTGATTCACCACCTCTGATTCCCTACCTCTGATTCCCCATATCTAATTCCCCGCCTCTGTTTGCCCGCCTCTGATTCCCCGCCTCTGTTTCCCCATATCTGATTCCCCGCCTCTGAATCCCAAACTCTGATTCCCTGCCTCAGATTACCCAGCTCTGATTCCCCGCCTTTGATTCCCCCCGTCTGATTCCCAGCCTCTGAAACCCCGTGTCTGATTTCCTGCCTCTGATTCCCCGCCTCTGATTCCCCATCTCTGATTCACCTCCTCTGATTCCCCACCTCTGATTCCCCCTCTCTGATTACGCACATCCAATTCCCTGCCTCTGATTCCCCAACTCTGATTCCCCACCTCTGGTTCCCCAGCTCTGATTCCCCGCCTCAGATTCCCCGCGTCTGATTCCCTGCCTCTGATTCCCCGCCTCTGATTCCCTGCCTCTGATTCCCCATATCTGATTCCCCGCCTCTGATTCCCCAACTCTGATTCCCCGCTTCTGATTCCCCAGCTCTGAATCCCCGCCTCTGATTCCCCGCGTCTGATTCCCTGCCTCTGATTCACCGCCTCTGATTCCCCATCTGTGATTCACAACCTCTGATGCCCCACCTCTGATTCCCCATATCTGATTCCCTCCTCTGTTTCCCCGCCTCTGATTCCCCACCTCTGTTTCCCCATATCTGATTCCCCACCTCTGATTCCCCAACTCTAATACCCCGCCTCTGATTCCCCAGCTCTGATTCCCCGCCTCTGATTCCCCGCATCTGATTCCCAGCATCTGATTCCGGCCTCTGATTCCCGGCCTCTGATTCCCTGTTTCTGATTCTGATTCCCTGCCTCTGATTCCCCATCTCTGATTCCGCACATCTGATTCCCTGCCTCTGATTCCCCACCTCTGATTCCCCATATCTGATTCCACGCCTCTGTTTCCCCACCTCTGATTCCCCGCCTCTGTTTCCCAATATCTAAGTCCCCACCTCTGATTCCCCAAATCTGATTCCCCACCTCTGATTCCCCAGCTCTGATTCCCCGCCTCTGATTCCCCGCATCTGATACCCTGCATCTGATTCCAATCCTCTGATTCCCTGCCTCTGATTCCCAACCTCTGATTCCCCACCTCTGATTCCCCATATCTGATTCCCCGCCTCTGTTTCCCCGCCTCGGATTCCCCGCCTCTGTTTCCCCACATCTGATTCCCGGCCTCTGATTCCCCGCCTCTGATTCCCCATATCTGATTCCCTGCCTCTGATTCCCCAACTCTGATTCCCCGCCTCTGATTCCCCAGCTCTGAATCCCCGCCTCTGATTCCCCGCGTCTGATTCCCTGCCTCTGATTACCCGCCTTGATTCCCCATCTCTGATTCACAACCTCTGATTCCCCACCTCTGATTCCCTATATTTGATTCCCCGCCTCTGTTTCCCCGCCTCTGATTCCCCGCCTCTGATTCCCCATATCTGATTCCCCGCCTCTGATTGCCCACCTCTGATTCCCAGCCTCTGATTCGCCAGCTCTGATTCCCCGCCTCTGATTCCCCGCATCTGATTCCCTGCCTCTGATTCCCCGCCTCTGATTCCCCATCTCTGATTCACCACCTTTGATTCGCCACCTCTGATTCCCCATATCTGATTCCCCGCCTCTGTTTCCCCGCCTCTGATTCCCCGCCTCTGATTCTCCATATCTCATTCCCCGCCTCTGAATCCCCATCGCTGATTCCCGGACTCTGATTCCCCTCCTCTGATTCCCGGCCTCTTATTCCCAGCATCTGATTCCCGGCCTCTGATTCCCGGCCTCTGATTCCCCGCTTCTGATTCCCTGCCTCTGATTCCCCATCTCTGATTCCGCACATCTGATTCCCTGCCTCTGATTCCCCACCTCTGATTCCCCATATCTGCTTCCCCGCCTCTGTTTCCCCGCCTCTGATTCCCCGCCTCTGTTTCCTTATATCTAATTCCCCACCTCTGATGCCCCAACTCTGATTCCCCGCCTCTGATTCCCCAGCTCTGATTCCCCGCCTCTGATTCCCTGCATCCGATTCCCCATATCTGATTCCCCGCCTCTGTTTCCCCGCCTCTGATTCCCCGCCTCTGTTTCCCCATATCTGATTCCCGCCTCTGATTCCCAACTATGATTCCCCGCCTCTGATTCCCCAGCTCTGATTCCCTGCCTCTGATTCCCCGCGTTCTATTCCCTGCCTCTGATTCCCCGCCTGTGATTCCCCATCACTGATTCACCACCTCTGATTCCCTACCTCTGATTCCCCATATCTAATTCCCCGCCTCTGTTTGCCCGCCTCTGATTCCCCGCCTCTGTTTCCCCATATCTGATTCCCCGCCTCTGAATCCCCAACTCTGATTCCCTGCCTCAGATTCCCCAGCTCTGATTCCCCGCCTTTGATTCCCCCCGTCTGATTCCCAGCCTCTGAATCCCCGTGTCTGATTTCCTGCCTCTGATTCCCCGCCTCTGATTCCCCATCTCTGATTCACCGCCTCTGATTCCCCACCTCTGATTCCCATTCTCTGATTCCGCACATCCAATTCCCTGCCTCTGATTCCCCAACTCCGATTCCCCACCTCTGATTCCCCAGCTCTGATTCCCCGCCTCAGATTCCCCGCGTCTGATTCCCTGCCTCTGATTCCCCGCCTCTGATTCCCCATCTGTGATTCACAACCTCTGATGCCCCACCTCTGATTCCCCATATCTGATTCCCCGCCTCTGTTTCCCCGCCTCTGATTCCCCGCCTCTGATTCCCCATATCTAATTCCCCGCCTCTGATTGCCCACCTCTGATTCCCCGCGTCTGATACCCTGCCTCTGATTCCCCGCCTCTGATTCCCCATCTCTGAATCACCACCTCTGATTCCCGGCCTCTGATTCCCCATCTCTGATTCCGCACATCCGATTCCCTGCCTATGATTCCCCACCTCTGATTCCCCGCCTCTGATTCCCCATATCTGATTCCCTGCCTCTGTTTCCCCGCCTCTGATTTCCTACCTCTGTTTCCCCATATCTGATTCCCCGCCTCTGATTCCCCAACTCTAATACCCCGCCTCTGATTCCCCAGCTCTGATTCCCCGCCTCTGATTCCCCGCATCTGAATCCCTGCCTCTGATTCCCCGCCTCTGATTCCAGGCCTCTGATTCCCATCATCTGATTCCGGCCTCTGATTCCCGGCCTCTGATTCCCTGCTTCTGATTCTGATTCCCTGCCTCTGATTCCCCATCTCTGATTCCGCACATCTGATTCCCTGCCTCTGATTCCCCACCTCTGATTCCCCATATCTGATTCCCCGCCTCTGTTTCCCCGCCTCTGATTCCCCGCCTCTGTTTCCCAATATCTAAGTCCCCACCTCTGATTCCCCAAATCTGATTCCCCACCTCTGTTTCCCCAGCTCTGATTCCCCGCCTCTGATTCCCCGCATCTGATTCCCTGCATCTGATTCCAAGCCTCTGATTCCCTGCCTCTGATTCCCAACCTCTGATTCCCCACCTCTGATTCCCCATATCTGATTCCCCGCCTCTGTTTCCCCGCCTCGGATTCCCCGCCTCAGTTTCCCCATATCTGATTCCCGGCCTCTGATTCCCCGCCTCTGATTCCCCACCTCTGATTCCCTGCCTCTGATTCCCCATCTCCGATTCCCTGCCTCTGATTCCCAACCTCTGATTCCCCACCTCTGATTCCCCATATCTGATTCCCCGCCTCTGTTTCCCCGCCTCTGATTCCCCGCCTCTGATTCCCAACTCTGATTCCCCGCCTCTGATTCCCCAGCTCTGATTCCCCGCGTTTGATTCCCTGCATCTGATTCCCTGCCCTGATTCCCCATCTCTGTTTCACCGCCTTTGATTCGCCACCTCTGATTCCACATATCTGATTCCCTGCCTCTGATTCCCCGCCTCTGATTCCAGGCCTCTGATTCCCATCATCTGATTCCGGCCTCTGATTCCCGGCCTCTGATTCCCTGCTTCTGATTCTGATTCCCTGCCTCTGATTCCCCATCTCTGATTCCGCACATCTGATTCCCTGCCTCTGATTCCCCACCTCTGATTCCCCATATCTGATTCCCCGCCTCTGTTTCCCCGCCTCTGATTCCCCGCCTCTGTTTCCCAATATCTAAGTCCCCACCTCTGATTCCCCAAATCTGATTCCCCACCTCTGATTCCCCAGCTCTGATTCCCCGCCTCTGATTCCCCGCATCTGATTCCCTGCATCTGATTCCAAGCCTCTGATTCCCTGCCTCTGATTCCCAACCTCTGATTCCCCACCTCTGATTCCCCATATCTGATTCCCCGCCTCTGTTTCCCCGCCTCTGATTCCCAACCTCTGATTCCCCACCTCTGATTCCCCATATCTGATTCCCCACTTTGTTTCCCCGCCTCTGATTCCCCGCCTCTGATTCCCAACTCTGATTCCCCGCCTCTGATTCCCCAGCTCTGATTCCCCGTGTTTGATTCCCTGCCTCTGATTCCCTGCCCTGATTCCCCATCTCTGTTTCACCGCCTTTGATTCGCCACCTCTGATTCCACATATCTGATTCCCCGCCTCTGTTTCCCCGACTCTGATTCCCTTCCTCTGATTCCCAACCTCTGATTCCCCGCCTCTGATTCCCCATCTCTGATTCCCCGCCTCTGATTCCCCGTGTCTGATTCCCTGCCTCTGATTCCCCGCCTCTGATTCCCCACCTCTGATTCCCTGACACTGAATCCCTGCACCTGATTCCCCACCTCTGATTCCCCATATCTGATTCCCCGCCTCTGTTTCCCCGCCTCTGATTCCCCGCCTCTGATTCCCCATATCTGATTCCCTGCCTCTGATTCCCCAACTCTGATTCCCCGCCTCTGATTCCGCAGCTCTGAATCCCCGCCTCTGATTCCCCGTGTCTGATTCCCTGCCTCTGATTCCCCGCCTTGATTCCCCATCTCTGATTCACAACCTCTGATTCCCCACCTCTGATTCCCTATATTTGATTCCCCGCCTCTGTTTCCCCGCCTCTGATTCCCCGCCTCTGATTCCCCATATCTGATTCCCCACCTCTGATTGCCCACCTCTGATTCCCCGCCTCTGATTCGCCAGCTCTTATTCCCCGCCTCTGATTCCCCGCATCTGATTCCCTGCCTCGGATTCCCCGCCTCTGATTCCCCATCTCTGATTCACCGCCTTTGATTCGCCACCTCTGATTCCCCATATCTGATTCCCCACCTCTGTTTGCCGGCCTCTGATTCCCCGCCTCTGATTCTCCATATCTCATTCCCCGCCTCTGAATCCCCATCTCTGATTCCCGGACTCTGATTCCCCACCTCTGATTCCCGGCCTCTTATTCCCAGCATCTGATTCCCGGCCTCTGATTCCCGGCCTCTGATTCCCCGCTTCTGATTCTGATTCCCTGCCTCTGATTCCCCATCTCTGATTCAGCACATCTGAATCCCTGCCTCTGATTCCCCACCTCTGATTCCTCATATCTGATTCCCCGCCTCTGTTTCCCCGCCTCTGATTCCCCGCCTCTGTTTCCCTATATCTAATTCCCCACCTCTGATGCCCCAACTCTGATTCCCCGCCTCTGATTCCCCAGCTCTGATTCCCCGCCTCTGATTCCCCGCATCCGATTCTCCATATCTGATACCCCGCCTCTGTTTCCCCGCCTCTGATTCCCCGCCTCTGTTTCCCCATATCTGATTCCCCGCCTCTGATTCCCAACTATGATTCCCCGCCTCTGATTCCCCAGCTCTGATTCCCTGCGTCTGATTCCCTGCGTTCTATTCCCTGCCTCTGATTCCCCACCTGTGATTCCCCATCACTGATTCACCACCTCTGATTCCCCACCTCTGATTCCCCATATCTAATTCCCCGCCTCTGTTTGCCCGCCTCTGATTCCCCGCCTCTGTTTCCCCATATCTGATTCCCCGTCTCTGAATCCCCAACTCTGATTCCCTGCCTCTGATTCCCCAGCTCTGATTCCCCGCCTTTGATTCCCCCCGTCTGATTCCCAGCCTCTGAATCCCCGTGTCTGATTTCCTGCCTCTGATTCCCCGCCTCTGATTCCCCATCTCTGATTCCTCTGATTCCCCACATCTGATTCCCCATCTCTGATTCCGCACATCCGATTCCCTGCCTCTGATTCCCCAACTCTGACTCCCCACCTCTGATTCCCCAGCTCTGATTCCCCGACTCAGATTCCCCGCGTCTGATTCCCTGCCTCTGATTCCCCGCCTCTGATTCCCCATCTCTGATTCCCCAGCTCTGATTCACCGTGTCTGATTCCCTGCCTCTGAATCCCCGCCTCTGATTCCCCGCCTCTGATTCCCTGCCACTGATTCCCCGCCCCTGATTCCCCACCTCTGACTCCCCATATCTTATTCCCCGCCTCTGTTTCCCCCCCTCTGATTCCCAGCCTCTGATTCCCCATATCTGATTCCCCGCCTCTGATTCCCCATATCTGATTCCACTCCTCATTTTCCACATATCTGCTTCGCCGCCTCTGATTCCCCAACTCTGATTCCCCGCCTCTGATTCCCCAGCTCTGATTTCCCGCCTCTGATTTCCGGCATCCGATTCCCTGCCTCTGATTCCCCGCCTCTGATTCCCCATCTCTGATTCCCCGCCTCTGATTCCCCGTGTCTGATTCCCTGCCTCTGATTCCCCGCCTCTGATTCCCCGCGTCTGATTCCCTGCCACTGATTCCCTGCCCCTGATTCCCCACCTCTGATTCCCCATATCTGATTCCCCGCCTCTGTTTCCCCGCCTCTGATTCCCCGCCTATGTTTCCACATATCTGATTACCCGCCTCTGATTCCCCAACTCTGATTCCCCGCCTCTGATTCCCCAGCTCTGATTCCCCGCCTTTTATTCCCGGCCTCTGATTCCCTGCCACTGATTCCCCGCCCCTGATTCCCCACCTCTGATTCCCCATATCTGATTCCCCGCCTCTGTTTCCCCAGCTCTGATTCCCCACCTCTGATTCCCCATATCTGATTCCCCGCCTCTGTTTCCCCAGCTCTGATTCCCTGCCTCTGATTCCCTGCCCTGATTCCCCATCTCTGTTTCACCGCCTTTGTTTCGCCACCTCTGATTGCCCATATCTGATTCCCCGCCTCTGTTTCCCCGCCTCTGATTCCCTGCCTCTGATTCCCAACCTCTGATTCCACACCTCTGATTCCCCATATCTGATTCCCCGACTCTATTTCCCCATATCTGATTCCCCGCCTCTGATTCCCCAACTCTGATTCCCCGCCTCTGATTCCCCAGCTCTGATTCCCCGCCTCTGATTCCAGGCGTCCGATTCCCTGCCTCTGATTCCCCGCCTCTGATTCCCCATCTCTGATTCCCCGCCTCTGATTCCCCGTGTCTGATTCCCTTACTCTGATTCCCCGCCTCTGATTCCCCCCCTCTGATTCCCTGCCACTGATTCCCTGCCCCTGATTCCCCACTTCTGATTCCCCATATCTGATTCCCCGCCTCTTTCCCCGCCTCTGATTCCCCGCCTCTGATTCCCCATATCTGATTCCCTGCCTCTGATTCCCCAACTCTGATTCCCCGCCTCTGATTCCCCATATCTGATTCTCCGCCTCATTTTCCCCATATCTGCTTCGCCGCCTCTGATTCCCCAACTCTGATTCCCCTCCTCTGATTCCCCAGCTCTGATTTCCCGCCTCTGATTTCCGGCATCCGATTCCCTGCCTCTGATTCCCCGCCTCTGATTCCCCATCTCTGATTCCCCGCCTCTGATTCCCCGTGTCTGATTCCCTGCATCTGATTCCCCACCTCTGATTCCCCGCGTCTGATTCCCTGCCACTGATTCCCTGCCCCTGATTCCCCACCTCTGATTCCCCATATCTGATTTCCCGCCTCTGATTCCCCGCCTCTGATTCCCCGCCTCTGTTTCCCCATATCTGATTCCCCGCCTCTGATTCCCCAACTCTGATTCCCCTCCTCTAATTCGCCAGCTATGATTCCCCGCCTTTGATTCCCTGCGTCTGATTCCCTGCCTCTGATTCCCCGCCTCTGATTCCCCTTCTCTGATTCACCACCTCTGAATCCCCACCTCTGATTCCCCATCTCTGATTCCGCACATCCGATTCCCTGCCTCTGATTCCCCGCCTCTGATTCCCAGCCTCTGATTCCCTGCCTCTGATTCGCAACCTCTAATTCCCCACCTCTGATTCCCCAACTCTGATTCCCCTCCTCTGATTCTCCATCTCTGATTCCCCGCCTTTTATTCCCGGCCTCTGATTCCCTGCCACTGATTCCCCGCCCCTGATTCCCCACCTCTGATTCCCCATATCTGATTCCCCGCCTCTGTTTCCCCAGCTCTGATTCCCCACCTCTGAATCCCCAGCTCTGATTCCCTGCCACTGATTCCCCGCCCCTGATTCCCCACCTCTGATTCCCCATATCTGATTCCCCGCATCTGTTTCCCCAGCTCCGATTCCCTGCCTCTGATTCCCTGCCCTGATTCCCCATCTCTGTTTCACTGCCTTTGATTCGCCACCTCTGATTCACCATATCTGATTCCCCGCCTCTGTTTCCCCGCCTCTGATTCCCTGCCTCTGATTCCCAACCTCTGATTCCACACCTCTGATTCCCCATATCTGATTCCCCACCTCTATTTCCCCATATCTGATTCCCCGCCTCTGATTCCCCAACTCTGATTCCCCGCCTCTGATTCCCCAGCTCTGATTCCCCGCCTCTGATACCCGGCGTCCGATTCCCTGCCTCTGATTCCCTGCCTCTGATTCCCCATCTCTGATTCCCCGCCTCTGATTCCCCGTGTCTGATTCCCTGCCTCTGATTCCCCGCCTCTGATTCCCCGCCTCTGATTCCCTGCCACTGATTCCCTGCCCCTGATTCCCCACCTCTGATTCCCCATATCTGATTCCCCACCTCTGTTTCCCCGCCTCTGATTCCCCGCCTCTGATTCCCCATATCTGATTCCCTGCCTCTGATTCCCAAACTCTGATTCCCCGCCTCTGATTCCCCAGCTCTGAATCCACGCCTCTGATTCCCCGCATCTGATTCCCTGCCTCTGACTCCCTGCCTTGATTCCCCATCTCTGATTCACAACCTCTGATTCCCCACCTCTTGTTCCCCATATCTGATTCCCCGCCTCTGTTTCCCCATATCTGATTCCCCGGCTCTGATTGCCCACCTCTATTCCCCGCCTCTGATTCGCCAGCTCTGATTCGCCTCCTCTGATTCCCCGCATCTGATTCCCTGCTTCTGATTCCGCGCCTCTGATTCCCCATCTCTGATTCACCGCCTTTGATTCGCCACCTCTGATTCCCCATATCTGATTTACCACCTCTGTTTCCCCGCCTCTGATTCCCCGCCTCTGATTCTCCATATCTCATTCCCCGCCTCTGATTCCCCGCGTCTGATTCCCAGCCTCTGAATCCCCGTGTCTGATTTCCTGCCTCTGATTCCCCGCCTCTTATTCCCCATCTCTGATTCACCGCCTCTGATTCCCCACCTCTGATTCCCCGCGTCTGATTCCCTGCCTCTGATTCCCCGCCTCTGATTCCCCAGCTCTGATTCCCCGCCTCTGATTCCCCATCTCTGATTCCCCGCCTCTGATTCCCCGTGTCTGATTCCCTGCCTCTGATTCCCCGCCTCTGATTCCCCGCCTCTGATTCCCTGCCACTGATTCCCTGCCCCTGATTCCCCACCTCTGATTCCCCATATCTGATTCCCCGACTCTGTTTCCCCGCCTCTGATTCCCCGCCTCTGATTCCCCATATCTGATTCCCTGCCTCTGATTCCCCAACTCTGATTCCCCGCCTCTGATTCCCCAGCTCTGAATCCACGCCTCTGATTCCCCGCATCTGATTCCCTGCCTCTGATTCCCCGCCTTGATTCCCCATCTCTGATTCACAACCTCTGATTCCCCACCTCTTATTCCCCATATCTGATTCCCCGCCTCTGTTTCCCCATATCTGATTCCCCGGCTCTGATTGCCCACCTCTATTCCCCGCCTCTGATTCGCCAGCTCTGATTCGCCTCCTCTGATTCCCCGCATCTGATTCCCTGCCTCTGATTCCGCGCCTCTGATTCCCCATCTCTGATTCACCGCCTTTGATTCGCCACCTCTGATTCCCCATATCTGATTCACCACCTCTGTTTCCCCGCCTCTGATTCCCCGCCTCTGATTCTCCATATCTCATTCCCCGCCTCTGAATCCCCATCTCTGATTCCCGGACACTGATTCCCCACCTCTGATTCCCGGCCTCTTATTCCCAGCATCTGATTCCCGGTCTCTGATTCCCGGCCTCTGATTCCCCGCTTCTGATTCTGATTCCCTGCCTCTGATTCCCCATCTCTGATTCCGCACATCTGATTCCCTGCCTCTGATTCCCCACCTCTGATTCCCCATATCTGATTCCCCGCCTCTGTTTCCCCGCCTCCGATTCCCCGCCTCTGTTTCCCCATATCTAATTCCCCACTTCTGATGCCCCAACTCTGATTCCCCGCCTCTGATTCCCCAGCTCTGATTCCCCACCTCTGATTCTCCGCATCCGATTCCCCATGTCTGATTCCCCGCCTCTGTTTCCCCGCCTCTGATTCCCCGCTTCTGTTTTCCCATATCTGATTCCCCGCCTCTGATTCCCCAGCTCTGATTCCCTGCCTCTGATTCCCCGCGTTCTATTCCCTGCCTCTGATTCCCCGCCTGTGATTCCCCATCTCCCATTCACCACCTCTGATTCCCCACCTCTGATTCCCCATATCTAATTCCCCGCCTCTGTTTGCCCGCCTCTGAATCCCCGCCTCTGTTTCCCCATATCTGATTCCCTGCCTCTGAATCCCCAACTCTGATTCCCTGCCTCTGATTCACCAGCTCTGATTCCCCGCCTTTGATTCCCCCCGTCTGATTCCCAGCCTCTGAATCCCCGTGTATTATATCCTGCCTCTGATTCCCCACCTCTTATTCCCCATCTCTGATTCACCGCCTCTGATTCCCCACCTCTGATTCCCCGCGTCTGATTCCCTGCCTCTGATTCCCCGCCTCTGATTCCCCTGCACTGATTCCCCGCCTCTGATTCCCCAGCTCTGATTCCGCGCCTCTGATTCCCCGCGTCTGATTCCCTGCCTCTGATTCCCCGCCTCTGATTCCCCATCTCTGATTCCCCAGCTCTGATTCCCCGTGTCTGATTCCCTGCCTCTGAATCCCCGCCTCTGATTCCCCGCCTCTGATTCCCTGCCACTGATTCCCCGCCCCTGATTCCCCACCTCTGATTCCCCATATCTTATTCCCCGCCTCTGTTTCCCCCCCTCTGATTCCCAGCCTCTGATTACCCATATCTGATTCCCCGCCTCTGATTCCCCATATCTGATTCCCCTCCTCATTTTCCACATATCTGCTTCGCCGCCTCTGATTCCCCAACTCTGATTCCCCGCCTCTGATTCCCCATCTCTGATTTCCCGCCTCTGATTTCCGGCATCCGATTCCCTGCCTCTGATTCCCCGCCTCTGATTCCCCATCTCTGATTCCCCGCCTCTGATTCCCCGTGTCTGATTCCCTGCCTCTGATTCCCCGCCTCTGATTCCCCGCGTCTGATTCCCTTCCACTGATTCCCTGCCCCTGATTCCCCACCTCTGATTCCCCATATCTGATTCCCCGCCTCTGTTTCCCCGCCTCTGATTCCCCGCCTCTGTTTCCCCATATCTGATTCCCCGCCTCTGATTCCCCAACTCTGATTCCCCTCCTCTAATTCGCCAGCTATGATTCCCCGCCTCTGATTCCCTGCATCTGATTCCCTGCCTCTGATTCCCCGCCTCTGATTCCCCTTCTCTGATTCACCACCTCTGAATCCCCACCTCTGATTCCCCATCTCTGATTCCGCACATCAGATTCCCTGCCTCTGATTCCCCGCCTCTGATTCCCCGCCTCTGATTCCCTGCCTCTGATTCGCAACCTCTAATTCCCCACCTCTGATTCCCCATATCTGATTCCCCGCCTCTGTTTCCCTGCCTCTGATTCCCGGCCTCTGTTTCCCCATATCTGATTCCCCTCCTCTGATTCCCCAACTCTGATTCCCCGCCTCTGATTCCCCAGCTCTGATTCCCCACCTCTGATTCCCCAGCTCTGATTCCCTGCCACTGATTCCCCGCCCCTGATTCCCCACCTCTGATTCCCCATATCTGATTCCCCGCCTCTGTATCCCCAGCTCTGATTCCCTGCCTCTGATTCCCTGCCCTGATTCCCCATCTCTGTTTCACCGCCTTTGATTCGCAACCTCTGATTCACCATATCTGATTCCCCGCCTCTGTTTCCCCGCCTCTGATTCCCTGCCTCTGATTCCCAACCTCTGATTCCACACCTCTGATTCCCCATATCTGATTCCCCGACTCCATTTCCCCATATCTGATTCCCCGCCTCTGATTCCCCATCTCTGATTCCCCGCCTCTGATTCCCCGTGTCTGATTCCCTGCCTCTGATTCCCCGCCTCTGATTCCCCGCCTCAGATTCCCTGCCACTGATTCCCTGCCCCTGATTCCCCACCTCTGATTCCCCATATCTGATTCCCCGACTCTGTTTCCCCGCCTCTGATTCCCCGCCTCTGATTCCCCATATCTGATTCCCTGCCTCTGATTCCCCAACTCTGATTCCCCGCCTCTGATTCCCCAGCTCTGAATCCACGCCTCTGATTCCCCGCATCTGATTCCCTGCCTCTGATTCCCCGCCTTGATTCCCCATCTCTGATACACAACCTCTGATTCCCCACCTCTTATTCCCCATATCTGATTCCCCGCCTCTGTTTCCCCATATCTGATTCCCCGGCTCTGATTGCCCACCTCTATTCCCCGCCTCTGATTCGCCAGCTCTGATTCGCCTCCTCTGATTCCCCGCATCTGATTCACTGCCTCTGATTCCGCGCCTCTGATTCCCCATCTCTGATTCACCGCCTTTGATTCGCCACCTCTGATTCCCCATATCTGATTCACCACCTCTGTTTCCCCGCCTCTGATTCCCCGCCTCTGATTCTCCATATCTCATTCCCCGCCTCTGAATCCCCATCTCTGATTCCCGGACACTGATTCCCCACCTCTGATTCCCGGCCTCTTATTCCCAGCATCTGATTCCCGGTCTCTGATTCCCGGCCTCTGATTCCCCGCTTCTGATTCTGATTCCCTGCCTCTGATTCCCCATCTCTGATTCCGCACATCTGATTCCCTGCCTCTGATTCCCCACCTCTGATTCCCCATATCTGATTCCCCGCCTCTGTTTCCCCGCCTCCGATTCCCCGCCTCTGTTTCCCCATATCTAATTCCCCACCTCTGATGCCCCAACTCTGATTCCCCGCCTCTGATTCCCCAGCTCTGATTCCCCACCTCTGATTCTCCGCATCCGATTCCCCATGTCTGATTCCCCGCCTCTGTTTCCCCGCCTCTGATTCCCCGCTTCTGTTTTCCCATATCTGATTCCCCGCCTCTGATTCCCCAGCTCTGATTCCCTGCCTCTGATTCCCCGCATTCTATTCCCTGCCTCTGATTCCCCACCTCTGATTCCCCATATCTGATTCCCCGCCTCTGTTTCCCCGCCTCCGATTCCCCGCCTCTGTTTCCCCATATCTAATTCCCCACCTCTGATGCCCCAACTCTGATTCCCCGCCTCTGATTCCCCAGCTCTGATTCCCCATCTCTGATTCCACGCCTCTGATTCCCCGTGTCTGATTCCCTGCCTCTGATTCCCCACCTGTGATTCCCCATCACTGATTCACCACCTCTGATTCCCCACCTCTGATTCCCCATATCTAATTCCCCGCCTCTGTTTGCCCGCCTCTGATTCCCCGCCTCTGTTTCCCCATATCTGATTCCCCGTCTCTGAATCCCCAACTCTGATTCCCTGCCTCTGATTCCCCAGCTCTGATTCCCCGCCTTTGATTCCCCCCGTCTGATTCCCAGCCTCTGAATCCCCGTGTCTGATTTCCTGCCTCTGATTCCCCGCCTCTGATTCCCCATCTCTGATTCCTCTGATTCCCCACATCTGATTCCCCATCTCTGATTCCGCACATCCGATTCCCTGCCTCTGATTCCCCAACTCTGACTCCCCACCTCTGATTCCCCAGCTCTGATTCCCTGCCTCAGATTCCCCGCGTCTGATTCCCTGCCTCTGATTCCCCGCCTCTGATTCCCCATCTCTGATTCCCCAGCTCTGATTCCCCGTGTCTGATTCCCTGCCTCTGAATCCCCGCCTCTGATTCCCCGCCTCTGATTCCCTGCCACTGATTCCCCGCCCCTGATTCCCCACCTCTGATTCCCCATATCTTATTCCCCGCCTCTGTTTCCCCCCCTCTGATTCCCAGCCTCTGATTCCCCATATCTGATTCCCCGCCTCTGATTCCCCATATCTGATTCCACTCCTCATTTTCCACATATCTGCTTCGCCGCCTCTGATTCCCCAACTCTGATTCCCCGCCTCTGATTCCCCAGCTCTGATTTCCCGCCTCTGATTTCCGGCATCCGATTCCCTGCCTCTGATTCCCCAACTCTGATTCCCCGCCTCTGATTCCCCAGCTCTGATTCCCCGCCTTTTATTCGCGGCCTCTGATTCCCTGCCACTGATTCCCCGCCCCTGATTCCCCACCTCTGATTCCCCATATCTGATTCCCCGCCTCTGTTTCCCCAGCTCTGATTCCCCACCTCTGATTCCCCATATCTGATTCCCCGCCTCTGTTTCCCCAGCTCTGATTCCCTGCCTCTGATTCCCTGCCCTGATTCCCCATCTCTGTTTCACCGCCTTTGTTTCGCCACCTCTGATTCCCCATATCTGATTCCCCGCCTCTGTTTCCCCGCCTCTGATTCCCTGCCTCTGATTCCCAACCTCTGATTCCACACCTCTGATTCCCCATATCTGATTCCCCGACTCTATTTCCCCATATCTGATTCCCCGCCTCTGATTCCCCAACTCTGATTCCCCGCCTCTGATTCCCCAGCTCTGATTCCCCGCCTCTGATTCCAGGCGTCCGATTCCCTGCCTCTGATTCCCCGCCTCTGATTCCCCATCTCTGATTCCCCGCCTCTGATTCCCCGTGTCTGATTCCCTTACTCTGATTCCCCGCCTCTGATTCCCCCCCTCTGATTCCCTGCCACTGATTCCCTGCCCCTGATTCCCCACTTCTGATTCCCCATATCTGATTCCCCGCCTCTTTCCCCGCCTCTGATTCCCCGCCTCTGATTCCCCATATCTGATTCCCTGCCTCTGATTCCCCAACTCTGATTCCCCGCCTCTGATTCCCCATATCTTATTCCCCGCCTCTGTTTCCCCCCCTCTGATTCCCAGCCTCTGATTCCCCATATCTGATTCCCTGCCTTTGATTCCCCATATCTGATTCTCCGCATCATTTTCCCCATATCTGCTTCGCCGCCTCTGATTCCCCAACTCTGATTCCCCTTCTCTGATTCCCCAGCTCTGATTTCCCGCCTCTGATTTCCGGCATCCGATTCCCTGCCTCTGATTCCCCGCCTCTGATTCCCCATCTCTGATTCCCCGCCTCTGATTCACCGTGTCTGATTCCCTGCATCTGATTCCCCGCCTCTGATTCCCCGCGTCTGATTCCCTGCCACTGATTCCCTGCCCCTGATTCCCCACCTCTGATTCCCCATATCTGATTTCCCGCCTCTGTTTCCCCGCCTCTGATTCCCCGCCTCTGTTTCCCCATATCTGATTCCCCGCCTCTGATTCCCCAACTCTGATTCCCCTCCTCTAATTCGCCAGCTATGATTCCACGCCTTTGATTCCCTGCGTCTGATTCCCTGCCTCTGATTCCCCGCCTCTGAAATCCCTTCTCTGATTCACCACCTCTGAATCCCCACCTCTGATTCCCCATCTCTGATTCCGCACATCCGATTCCCTGCCTCTGATTCCCCGCCTCTGATTCCCCGCCTCTGATTCCCTGCCTCTGATTCGCAACCTCTAATTCCCCACCTCTGATTCCCCAACTCTGATTCCCCTCCTCTGATTCTCCATCTCTGATTCCCCGCCTTTTATTCCCGGCCTCTGATTCCCTGCCACTGATTCCCCGCCCCTGATTCCCCACCTCTGATTCCCCATATTTGATTCCCCGCCTCTGTTTCCCCAGCTCTGATTCCCCACCTCTGATTCCCCAGCTCTGATTCCCTGCCTCAGATTCCCCGCCCCTGATTCCCCACCTCTGATTCCCCATATCTGATTCCCCGCATCTGTTTCCCCAGCTCCGATTCCCTGCCTCTGATTCCCTGCCCTGATTCCCCATCTCTGTTTCACCGCCTTTGATTCGCCACCTCTGATTCACCATATCTGATTCCCCGCCTCTGTTTCCCCGCCTCTGATTCCCTGCCTCTGATTCCCAACCTCTGATTCCACACCTCTGATTCCCCATATCTGATTCCCCACCTCTATTTCCCCATATCTGATTCCCCGCCTCTGATTCCCCAACTCTGATTCCCCGCCTCTGATTCCCCAGCTCTGATTCCCCGCCTCTGATACCCGGCGTCCGATTCCCTGCCTCTGATTCCCCGCCTCTGATTCCCCATCTCTGATTCCCCGCCTCTGATTCCCCGTGTCTGATTCCCTGCCTCTGATTCCCCGCCTCTGATTCCCCGCCTCTGATTCCCTGCCACTGATTCCCTGCCCCTGATTCCCCACCTCTGATTCCCCATATCTGATTCCCCACCTCTGTTTCCCCGCCTCTGATTCCCCGCCTCTGATTCCCCATATCTGATTCCCTGCCTCTGATTCCCAAACTCTGATTCCCCGCCTCTGATTCCCCAGCTCTGAATCCACGCCTCTGATTCCCCGCATCTGATTCCCTGCCTCTGATTCCCTGCCTTGATTCCCCATCTCTGATTCACAACCTCTGATTCCCCACCTCTTGTTCCCCATATCTGATTCCCCGCCTCTGTTTCCCCATATCTGATTCCCCGGCTCTGATTGCCCACCTCTATTCCCCGCCTCTGATTCGCCAGCTCTGATTCGCCTCCTCTGATTCCCCGCATCTGATTCCCTGCTTCTGATTCCGCGCCTCTGATTCCCCATCTCTGATTCACCGCCTTTGATTCGCCACCTCTGATTCCCCGCCTCTTATTCCCCATCTCTGATTCACCGCCTCTGATTCCCCACCTCTGATTCCCCGCGTCTGATTCCCTGCCTCTGATTCCCCGCCTCTGATTCCCCAGCTCTGATTCCCCGCCTCTGATTCCCCAACTCTGATTCCCCGCCTCTGATTCCCCGTGTCTGATTCCCTGCCTCTGATTCCCCGCCTCTGATTCCCCGCCTCTGATTCCCTGCCACTGATTCCCTGCCCCTGATTCCCCACCTCTGATTCCCCATATCTGATTCCCCGACTCTGTTTCCCCGCCTCTGATTCCCCGCCTCTGATTCCCCATATCTGATTCCCTGCCTCTGATTCCCCAACTCTGATTCCCCACCTCTTATTCCCCATATCTTATTCCCCGCCTCTGTTTCCCCATATCTGATTCCCCGGCTCTGATTGCCCACCTCTATTCCCCGCCTCTGATTCGCCAGCTCTGATTCGCCTCCTCTGATTCCCCGCATCTGATTCCCTGCCTCTGATTCCGCGCCTCTGATTCCCCATCTCTGATTCACCGCCTTTGATTCTCCACCTCTGATTCCCCATATCTGATTCACCACCTCTGTTTCCCCGCCTCTGATTCCCCGCCTCTGATTCTCCATATCTCATTCCCCGCCTCTGAATCCCCATCTCTGATTCCCGGACACTGATTCCCCACCTCTGATTCCCGGCCTCTTATTCCCAGCATCTGATTCCCGGTCTCTGATTCCCGGCCTCTGATTCCCCGCTTCTGATTCTGATTCCCTGCCTCTGATTCCCCATCTCTGATTCCGCACATCTGATTCCCTGCCTCTGATTCCCCACCTCTGATTCCCCATATCTGATTCCCCGCCTCTGTTTCCCTGCCTCCGATTCCCCGCCTCTGTTTCCCCATATCTAATTCCCCACCTCTGATGCCCCAACTCTGATTCCCCGCCTCTGATTCCCCAGCTCTGATTCCCCACCTCTGATTCTCCGCATCCGATTCCCCATGTCTGATTCCCCGCCTCTGTTTCCCCGCCTCTGATTCCCCGCTTCTGTTTTCCCATATCTGATTCCCCGCCTCTGATTCCCCAGCTCTGATTCCCTGCCTCTGATTCCCCGCGTTCTATTCCCTGCCTCTGATTCCCCGCCTGTGATTCCCCATCTCTGATTCACCACCTCTGATTCCCCACCTCTGATTCCCCATATCTAATTCCCCGCCTCTGTTTGCCCGCCTCTGAATCCCCGCCTCTGTTTCCCCATATCTGATTCCCTGCCTCTGAATCCCCAACTCTGATTCCCTGCCTCTGATTCACCAGCTCTGATTCCCCGCCTTTGATTCCCCCCGTCTGATTCCCAGCCTCTGAATCCCCGTGTATTATTTCCTGCCTCTGATTCCCCACCTCTTATTCCCCATCTCATATTCACCGCCTCTGATTCCCCACCTCTGATTCCCCGCGTCTGATTCCCTGCCTCTGATTCCCCGCCTCTGATTCCCCAGCACTGATTCCCCGCCTCTGATTCCCCAGCTCTGATTCCGCGCCTCTGATTCCCCGCGTCTGATTCCCTGCCTCTGATTCCCCGCCTCTGATTCCCCATCTCTGATTCCCCAGCTCTGATTCCCCGTGTCTGATTCCCTGCCTCTGAATCCCCGCCTCTGATTCCCCGCCTCTGATTCCCTGCCACTGATTCCCCGCCCCTGATTCCCCACCTCTGATTCCCCATATCTTATTCCCCGCCTCTGTTTCCCCCCCTCTGATTCCCAGCCTCTGATTCCCCATATCTGATTCCCCGCATCTGATTCCCCATATCTGATTCCCCTCCTCATTTTCCACATATCTGCTTCGCCGCCTCTGATTCCCCAACTCTGATTCCCCGCCTCTGATTCCCCATCTCTGATTTCCCGCCTCTGATTTCCGGCATCCGATTCCCTGCCTCTGATTCCCCGCCTCTGATTCCCCATCTCTGATTCCCCGCCTCTGATTCCCCATGTCTGATTCCCTGCCTCTGATTCCCCGCCTCTGATTCCCCGCGTCTGATTCCCTGCCACTGATTCCCTGCCCCTGATTCCCCACCTCTGATTCCCCATATCTGATTCCCCGCCTCTGTTTCCCCGCCTCTGATTCCCCGCCTCTGTTTCCCCATATCTGATTCCCCGCCTCTGATTCCCCAACTCTGATTCCCCTCCTCTAATTCGCCAGCTATGATTCCCCGCCTCTGATTCCCTGCATCTGATTCCCTGCCTCTGATTCCCCGCCTCTGATTCCCCTTCTCTGATTCACCACCTCTGAATCCCCACCTCTGATTCCCCATCTCTGATTCCGCACATCCGATTCCCTGCCTCTGATTCCCCGCCTCTGATTCCCCGCCTCTGATTCCCTGCCTCTGATTCGCAACCTCTAATTCCCCACCTCTGATTCCCCATATCTGATTCCCCGCCTCTGTTTCCCTGCCTCTGATTCCCGGCCTCTGTTTCCCCATATCTGATTCCCCTCCTCTGATTCCCCAACTCTGATTCCCCGCCTCTGATTCCCCAGCTCTGATTCCCCACCTCTGATTCCCCAGCTCTGATTCCCTGCCACTGATTCCCCGCCCCTGATTCCCCACCTCTGATTCCCCATATCTGATTCCCCGCCTCTGTTTCCCCAGCTCTGATTCCCTGCCTCTGATTCCCTGCCCTGATTCCCCATCTCTGTTTCACCGCCTTTGATTCGCAACCTCTGATTCACCATATCTGATTCCCCGCCTCTGTTTCCCCGCCTCTGATTCCCTGCCTCTGATTCCCAACCTCTGATTCCACACCTCTGATTCCCCATATCTGATTCCCCGACTCTATTTCCCCATATCTGATTCCCCGCCTCTGATTCCCCATCTCTGATTCCCCGCCTCTGATTCCCCGTGTCTGATTCCCTGCCTCTGATTCCCCGCCTCTGATTCCCCGCCTCTGATTCCCTGCCACTGATTCCCTGCCCCTGATTCCCCACCTCTGATTCCCCATATCTGATTCCCCGACTCTGTTTCCCCGCCTCTGATTCCCCGCCTCTGATTCCCCATATCTGATTCCCTGCCTCTGATTCCCCAACTCTGATTCCCCGCCTCTGATTCCCCAGCTCTGAATCCACGCCTCTGATTCCCCGCATCTGATTCCCTGCCTCTGATTCCCCGCCTTGATTCCCCATCTCTGATTCACAACCTCTGATTCCCCACCTCTTATTCCCCATATCTGATTCCCCGCCTCTGTTTCCCCATATCTGATTCCCCGGCTCTGATTGCCCACCTCTATTCCCCGCCTCTGATTCGCCAGCTCTGATTCGCCTCCTCTGATTCCCCGCATCTGATTCACTGCCTCTGATTCCGCGCCTCTGATTCCCCATCTCTGATTCACCGCCTTTGATTCGCCACCTCTGATTCCCCATATCTGATTCACCACCTCTGTTTCCCCGCCTCTGATTCCCCGCCTCTGATTCTCCATATCTCATTCCCCGCCTCTGAATCCCCATCTCTGATTCCCGGACACTGATTCCCCACCTCTGATTCCCGGCCTCTTATTCCCAGCATCTGATTCCCGGTCTCTGATTCCCGGCCTCTGATTCCCCGCTTCTGATTCTGATTCCCTGCCTCTGATTCCCCATCTCTGATTCCGCACATCTGATTCCCTGCCTCTGATTCCCCACCTCTGATTCCCCATATCTGATTCCCCGCCTCTGTTTCCCCGCCTCCGATTCCCCGCCTCTGTTTCCCCATATCTAATTCCCCACCTCTGATGCCCCAACTCTGATTCCCCGCCTCTGATTCCCCAGCTCTGATTCCCCACCTCTGATTCTCCGCATCCGATTCCCCATGTCTGATTCCCCGCCTCTGTTTCCCCGCCTCTGATTCCCCGCTTCTGTTTTCCCATATCTGATTCCCCGCCTCTGATTCCCCAGCTCTGATTCCCTGCCTCTGATTCCCCGCATTCTATTCCCTGCCTCTGATTCCCCACCTCTGATTCCCCATATCTGATTCCCCGCCTCTGTTTCCCCGCCTCCGATTCCCCGCCTCTGTTTCCCCATATCTAATTCCCCACCTCTGATGCCCCAACTCTGATTCCCCGCCTCTGATTCCCCAGCTCTGATTCCCCATCTCTGATTCCACGCCTCTGATTCCCCGTGTCTGATTCCCTGCCTCTGATTCCCCACCTGTGATTCCCCATCACTGATTCACCACCTCTGATTCCCCACCTCTGATTCCCCATATCTAATTCCCCGCCTCTGTTTGCCCGCCTCTGATTCCCCGCCTCTGTTTCCCCATATCTGATTCCCCGTCTCTGAATCCCCAACTCTGATTCCCTGCCTCTGATTCCCCAGCTCTGATTCCCCGCCTTTGATTCCCCCCGTCTGATTCCCAGCCTCTGAATCCCCGTGTCTGATTTCCTGCCTCTGATTCCCCGCCTCTGATTCCCCATCTCTGATTCCTCTGATTCCCCACATCTGATTCCCCATCTCTGATTCCGCACATCCGATTCCCTGCCTCTGATTCCCCAACTCTGACTCCCCACCTCTGATTCCCCAGCTCTGATTCCCTGCCTCAGATTCCCCGCGTCTGATTCCCTGCCTCTGATTCCCCGCCTCTGATTCCCCATCTCTGATTCCCCAGCTCTGATTCCCCGTGTCTGATTCCCTGCCTCTGAATCCCCGCCTCTGATTCCCCGCCTCTGATTCCCTGCCACTGATTCCCCGCCCCTGATTCCCCACCTCTGATTCCCCATATCTTATTCCCCGCCTCTGTTTCCCCCCCTCTGATTCCCAGCCTCTGATTCCCCATATCTGATTCCCCGCCTCTGATTCCCCATATCTGATTCCACTCCTCATTTTCCACATATCTGCTTCGCCGCCTCTGATTCCCCAACTCTGATTCCCCGCCTCTGATTCCCCAGCTCTGATTTCCCGCCTCTGATTTCCGGCATCCGATTCCCTGCCTCTGATTCCCCAACTCTGATTCCCCGCCTCTGATTCCCCAGCTCTGATTCCCCGCCTTTTATTCGCGGCCGCTGATTCCCTGCCACTGATTCCCCGCCCCTGATTCCCCACCTCTGATTCCCCATATCTGATTCCCCGCCTCTGTTTCCCCAGCTCTGATTCCCCACCTCTGATTCCCCATATCTGATTCCCCGCCTCTGTTTCCCCAGCTCTGATTCCCTGCCTCTGATTCCCTGCCCTGATTCCCCATCTCTGTTTCACCGCCTTTGTTTCGCCACCTCTGATTCCCCATATCTGATTCCCCGCCTCTGTTTCCCCGCCTCTGATTCCCTGCCTCTGATTCCCAACCTCTGATTCCACACCTCTGATTCCCCATATCTGATTCCCCGACTCTATTTCCCCATATCTGATTCCACGCCTCTGATTCCCCAACTCTGATTCCCCGCCTCTGATTCCCCAGCTCTGATTCCCCGCCTCTGATTCCAGGCGTCCGATTCCCTGCCTCTGATTCCCCGCCTCTGATTCCCCATCTCTGATTCCCCGCCTCTGATTCCCCGTGTCTGATTCCCTTACTCTGATTCCCCGCCTCTGATTCCCCCCCTCTGATTCCCTGCCACTGATTCCCTGCCCCTGATTCCCCACTTCTGATTCCCCATATCTGATTCCCCGCCTCTTTCCCCGCCTCTGATTCCCCGCCTCTGATTCCCCATATCTTATTCCCTGCCTCTGATTCCCCAACTCTGATTCCCCGCCTCTGATTCCCCATATCTTATTCCCCGCCTCTGTTTCCCCCCCTCTGATTCCCAGCCTCTGATTCCCCATATCTGATTCCCTGCCTTTGATTCCCCATATCTGATTCTCCGCATCATTTTCCCCATATCTGCTTCGCCGCCTCTGATTCCCCAACTCTGATTCCCCTTCTCTGATTCCCCAGCTCTGATTTCCCGCCTCTGATTTCCGGCATCCGATTCCCTGCCTCTGATTCCCCGCCTCTGATTCCCCATCTCTGATTCCCCGCCTCTGATTCACCGTGTCTGATTCCCTGCATCTGATTCCCCGCCTCTGATTCCCCGCGTCTGATTCCCTGCCACTGATTCCCTGCCCCTGATTCCCCACCTCTGATTCCCCATATCTGATTTCCCGCCTCTGTTTCCCCGCCTCTGATTCCCCGCCTCTGTTTCCCCATATCTGATTCCCCGCCTCTGATTCCCCAACTCTGATTCCCCTCCTCTAATTCGCCAGCTATGATTCCACGCCTTTGATTCCCTGCGTCTGATTCCCTGCCTCTGATTCCCCGCCTCTGAAATCCCTTCTCTGATTCACCACCTCTGAATCCCCACCTCTGATTCCCCATCTCTGATTCCGCACATCCGATTCCCTGCCTCTGATTCCCCGCCTCTGATTCCCCGCCTCTGATTCCCTGCCTCTGATTCGCAACCTCTAATTCCCCACCTCTGATTCCCCAACTCTGATTCCCCTCCTCTGATTCTCCATCTCTGATTCCCCGCCTTTTATTCCCGGCCTCTGATTCCCTGCCACTGATTCCCCGCCCCTGATTCCCCACCTCTGATTCCCCATATTTGATTCCCCGCCTCTGTTTCCCCAGCTCTGATTCCCCACCTCTGAATCCCCAGCTCTGATTCCCTGCCACTGATTCCCCGCCCCTGATTCCCCACCTCTGATTCCCCATATCTGATTCCCCGCATCTGTTTCCCCAGCTCCGATTCCCTGCCTCTGATTCCCTGCCCTGATTCCCCATCTCTGTTTCACCGCCTTTGATTCGCCACCTCTGATTCACCATATCTGATTCCCCGCCTCTGTTTCCCCGCCTCTGATTCCCTGCCTCTGATTCCCAACCTCTGATTCCACACCTCTGATTCCCCATATCTGATTCCCCACCTCTATTTCCCCATATCTGATTCCCCGCCTCTGATTCCCCAACTCTGATTCCCCGCCTCTGATTCCCCAGCTCTGATTCCCCGCCTCTGATACCCGGCGTCCGATTCCCTGCCTCTGATTCCCCGCCTCTGATTCCCCATCTCTGATTCCCCGCCTCTGATTCCCCGTGTCTGATTCCCTGCCTCTGATTCCCCGCCTCTGATTCCCCGCCTCTGATTCCCTGCCACTGATTCCCTGCCCCTGATTCCCCACCTCTGATTCCCCATATCTGATTCCCCACCTCTGTTTCCCCGCCTCTGATTCCCCGCCTCTGATTCCCCATATCTGATTCCCTGCCTCTGATTCCCAAACTCTGATTCCCCGCCTCTGATTCCCCAGCTCTGAATCCACGCCTCTGATTCCCCGCATCTGATTCCCTGCCTCTGATTCCCTGCCTTGATTCCCCATCTCTGATTCACAACCTCTGATTCCCCACCTCTTGTTCCCCATATCTGATTCCCCGCCTCTGTTTCCCCATATCTGATTCCCCGGCTCTGATTGCCCACCTCTATTCCCCGCCTCTGATTCGCCAGCTCTGATTCGCCTCCTCTGATTCCCCGCATCTGATTCCCTGCTTCTGATTCCGCGCCTCTGATTCCCCATCTCTGATTCACCGCCTTTGATTCGCCACCTCTGATTCCCCGCCTCTTATTCCCCATCTCTGATTCACCGCCTCTGATTCCCCACCTCTGATTCCCCGCGTCTGATTCCCTGCCTCTGATTCCCCGCCTCTGATTCCCCAGCTCTGATTCCCCGCCTCTGATTCCCCAACTCTGATTCCCCGCCTCTGATTCCCCGTGTCTGATTCCCTGCCTCTGATTCCCCGCCTCTGATTCCCCGCCTCTGATTCCCTGCCACTGATTCCCTGCCCCTGATTCCCCACCTCTGATTCCCCATATCTGATTCCCCGACTCTGTTTCCCCGCCTCTGATTCCCCGCCTCTGATTCCCCATATCTGATTCCCTGCCTCTGATTCCCCAACTCTGATTCCCCACCTCTTATTCCCCATATCTTATTCCCCGCCTCTGTTTCCCCATATCTGATTCCCCGGCTCTGATTGCCCACCTCTATTCCCCGCCTCTGATTCGCCAGCTCTGATTCGCCTCCTCTGATTCCCCGCATCTGATTCCCTGCCTCTGATTCCGCGCCTCTGATTCCCCATCTCTGATTCACCGCCTTTGATTCTCCACCTCTGATTCCCCATATCTGATTCACCACCTCTGTTTCCCCGCCTCTGATTCCCCGCCTCTGATTCTCCATATCTCATTCCCCGCCTCTGAATCCCCATCTCTGATTCCCGGACACTGATTCCCCACCTCTGATTCCCGGCCTCTTATTCCCAGCATCTGATTCCCGGTCTCTGATTCCCGGCCTCTGATTCCCCGCTTCTGATTCTGATTCCCTGCCTCTGATTCCCCATCACTGATTCCGCACATCTGATTCCCTGCCTCTGATTCCCCACCTCTGATTCCCCATATCTGATTCCCCGCCTCTGTTTCCCTGCCTCCGATTCCCCGCCTCTGTTTCCCCATATCTAATTCCCCACCTCTGATGCCCCAACTCTGATTCCCCGCCTCTGATTCCCCAGCTCTGATTCCCCACCTCTGATTCTCCGCATCCGATTCCCCATGTCTGATTCCCCGCCTCTGTTTCCCCGCCTCTGATTCCCCGCTTCTGTTTTCCCATATCTGATTCCCCGCCTCTGATTCCCCAGCTCTGATTCCCTGCCTCTGATTCCCCGCGTTCTATTCCCTGCCTCTGATTCCCCGCCTGTGATTCCCCATCTCTGATTCACCACCTCTGATTCCCCACCTCTGATTCCCCATATCTAATTCCCCGCCTCTGTTTGCCCGCCTCTGAATCCCCGCCTCTGTTTCCCCATATCTGATTCCCTGCCTCTGAATCCCCAACTCTGATTCCCTGCCTCTGATTCACCAGCTCTGATTCCCCGCCTTTGATTCCCCCCGTCTGATTCCCAGCCTCTGAATCCCCGTGTATTA
The DNA here is from genome assembly GCF_036971445.1 of Narcine bancroftii. Taxonomy (NCBI): domain Eukaryota; kingdom Metazoa; phylum Chordata; class Chondrichthyes; order Torpediniformes; family Narcinidae; genus Narcine; species Narcine bancroftii. Next base: position 269,666,064 of record NC_091470.1, read on the forward strand.
TTTCCTGCCTCTGATTCCCCACCTCTTATTCCCCATCTCTGATTCACCGCCTCTGATTCCCCACCTCTGATTCCCCGCGTCTGATTCCCTGCCTCTGATTCCCCGCCTCTGATTCCCCAGCACTGATTCCCCGCCTCTGATTCCCCAGCTCTGATTCCGCGCCTCTGATTCCCCGCGTCTGATTCCCTGCCTCTGATTCCCCGCCTCTGATTCCCCATCTCTGATTCCCCAGCTCTGATTCCCCGTGTCTGATTCCCTGCCTCTGAATCCCCGCCTCTGATTCCCCGCCTCTGATTCCCTGCCACTGATTCCCCGCCCCTGATTCCCCACCTCTGATTCCCCATATCTTATTCCCCGCCTCTGTTTCCCCCCCTCTGATTCCCAGCCTCTGATTCCCCATATCTGATTCCCCGCCTCTGATTCCCCATATCTGATTCCCCTCCTCATTTTCCACATATCTGCTTCGCCGCCTCTGATTCCCCAACTCTGATTCCCCGCCTCTGATTCCCCATCTCTGATTTCCCGCCTCTGATTTCCGGCATCCGATTCCCTGCCTCTGATTCCCCGCCTCTGATTCCCCATCTCTGATTCCCCGCCTCTGATTCCCCATGTCTGATTCCCTGCCTCTGATTCCCCGCCTCTGATTCCCCGCGTCTGATTCCCTGCCACTGATTCCCTGCCCCTGATTCCCCACCTCTGATTCCCCATATCTGATTCCCCGCCTCTGTTTCCCCGCCTCTGATTCCCCGCCTCTGTTTCCCCATATCTGATTCCCCGCCTCTGATTCCCCAACTCTGATTCCCCTCCTCTAATTCGCCAGCTATGATTCCCCGCCTCTGATTCCCTGCATCTGATTCCCTGCCTCTGATTCCCCGCCTCTGATTCCCCTTCTCTGATTCACCACCTCTGAATCCCCACCTCTGATTCCCCATCTCTGATTCCGCACATCCGATTCCCTGCCTCTGATTCCCCGCCTCTGATTCCCCGCCTCTGATTCCCTGCCTCTGATTCGCAACCTCTAATTCCCCACCTCTGATTCCCCATATCTGATTCCCCGCCTCTGTTTCCCTGCCTCTGATTCCCGGCCTCTGTTTCCCCATATCTGATTCCCCTCCTCTGATTCCCCAACTCTGATTCCCCGCCTCTGATTCCCCAGCTCTGATTCCCCACCTCTGATTCCCCAGCTCTGATTCCCTGCCACTGATTCCCCGCCCCTGATTCCCCACCTCTGATTCCCCATATCTGATTCCCCGCCTCTGTTTCCCCAGCTCTGATTCCCTGCCTCTGATTCCCTGCCCTGATTCCCCATCTCTGTTTCACCGCCTTTGATTCGCAACCTCTGATTCACCATATCTGATTCCCCGCCTCTGTTTCCCCGCCTCTGATTCCCTGCCTCTGATTCCCAACCTCTGATTCCACACCTCTGATTCCCCATATCTGATTCCCCGACTCTATTTCCCCATATCTGATTCCCCGCCTCTGATTCCCCATCTCTGATTCCCCGCCTCTGATTCCCCGTGTCTGATTCCCTGCCTCTGATTCCCCGCCTCTGATTCCCCGCCTCTGATTCCCTGCCACTGATTCCCTGCCCCTGATTCCCCACCTCTGATTCCCCATATCTGATTCCCCGACTCTGTTTCCCCGCCTCTGATTCCCCGCCTCTGATTCCCCATATCTGATTCCCTGCCTCTGATTCCCCAACTCTGATTCCCCGCCTCTGATTCCCCAGCTCTGAATCCACGCCTCTGATTCCCCGCATCTGATTCCCTGCCTCTGATTCCCCGCCTTGATTCCCCATCTCTGATTCACAACCTCTGATTCCCCACCTCTTATTCCCCATATCTGATTCCCCGCCTCTGTTTCCCCATATCTGATTCCCCGGCTCTGATTGCCCACCTCTATTCCCCGCCTCTGATTCGCCAGCTCTGATTCGCCTCCTCTGATTCCCCGCATCTGATTCACTGCCTCTGATTCCGCGCCTCTGATTCCCCATCTCTGATTCACCGCCTTTGATTCGCCACCTCTGATTCCCCATATCTGATTCACCACCTCTGTTTCCCCGCCTCTGATTCCCCGCCTCTGATTCTCCATATCTCATTCCCCGCCTCTGAATCCCCATCTCTGATTCCCGGACACTGATTCCCCACCTCTGATTCCCGGCCTCTTATTCCCAGCATCTGATTCCCGGTCTCTGATTCCCGGCCTCTGATTCCCCGCTTCTGATTCTGATTCCCTGCCTCTGATTCCCCATCTCTGATTCCGCACATCTGATTCCCTGCCTCTGATTCCCCACCTCTGATTCCCCATATCTGATTCCCCGCCTCTGTTTCCCCGCCTCCGATTCCCCGCCTCTGTTTCCCCATATCTAATTCCCCACCTCTGATGCCCCAACTCTGATTCCCCGCCTCTGATTCCCCAGCTCTGATTCCCCACCTCTGATTCTCCGCATCCGATTCCCCATGTCTGATTCCCCGCCTCTGTTTCCCCGCCTCTGATTCCCCGCTTCTGTTTTCCCATATCTGATTCCCCGCCTCTGATTCCCCAGCTCTGATTCCCTGCATCTGATTCCCCGCGTTCTATTCCCTGCCTCTGATTCCCCACCTCTGATTCCCCATATCTGATTCCCCGCCTCTGTTTCCCCGCCTCCGATTCCCCGCCTCTGTTTCCCCATATCTAATTCCCCACCTCTGATGCCCCAACTCTGATTCCCCTCCTCTGATTCCCCAGCTCTGATTCCCCACCTCTGATTCTCCGCATCCGATTCCCCATGTCTGATTCCCCGCCTCTGTTTCCCCGCCTCTGATTCCCCGCTTCTGTTTTCCCATATCTGATTCCCCGCCTCTGATTCCCCAGCTCTGATTCCCTGCCTCTGATTCCCCGCGTTCTATTCCCTGCCTCTGATTCCCCGCCTGTGATTCCCCATCTCTGATTCACCACCTCTGATTCCCCACCTCTGATTCCCCATATCTAATTCCCCGCCTCTGTTTGCCCGCCTCTGAATCCCCGCCTCTGTTTCCCCATATCTGATTCCCTGCCTCTGAATCCCCAACTCTGATTCCCTGCTTCTGATTCACCAGCTCTGATTCCCCGCCTTTGATTCCCCCCGTCTGATTCCCAGCCTCTGAATCCCCGTGTATTATTTCCTGCCTCTGATTCCCCGCCTCTTATTCCCCATCTCTGATTCACCGCCTCTGATTCCCCACCTCTGATTCCCCGCGTCTGATTCCCTGCCTCTGATTCCCCGCCTCTGATTCCCCAGCTCTGATTCCCCGCCTCTGATTCCCCAGCTCTGATTCCGCGCCTCTGATTCCCCGCGTCTGATTCCCTGCCTCTGATTCCCCGCCTCTGATTCCCCATCTCTGATTCCCCAGCTCTGATTCCCCGTGTCTGATTCCCTGCCTCTGAATCCCCGCCTCTGATTCCCCGCCTCTGATTCCCTGCCACTGATTCCCCGCCCCTGATTCCCCACCTCTGATTCCCCATATCTTATTCCCCGCCTCTGTTTCCCCCCCTCTGATTCCCAGCCTCTGATTCCCCATATCTGATTCCCCGCCTCTGATTCCCCATATCTGATTCCCCTCCTCATTTTCCACATATCTGCTTCGCCGCCTCTGATTCCCCAACTCTGATTCCCAGCCTCTGATTCCCCAGCTCTGATTTCCCGCCTCTGATTTCCGGCATCCGATTCCCTGCCTCTGATTCCCCGCCTCTGATTCCCCATCTCTGATTCACCGCCTCTGATTCCCCGTGTCTGATTCCCTGCCTCTGATTCCCCGCCTCTGATTCCCCATCTCTGATTCCCCGCCTCTGATTCCCCGTGTCTGATTCCCTGCCTCTGATTCCCCGCCTCTGATTCCCCGCCTCTGATTCCCTGCAACTGATTCCCTGCCCCTGATTCCCCACCTCTGATTCCCCATATCTGATTCCCCACCTCTGTCTCCCCGCCTCTGATTCCCCGCCTCTGATTCCCCATATCTGATTCCCTGCCTCTGATTCCAAAACTCTGATTCCCCGCCTCTGATTCCCCAGCTCTGAATCCACGCCTCTGATTCCCCGCATCTGATTCCCTGCCTCTGATTCCCTGCCTTGATTCCCCATCTCTGATTCACAACCTCTGATTCCCCACCTCTTATTCCCCATATCTGATTCCCCGCCTCTGTTTCCCCATATCTGATTCCCCGGCTCTGATTGCCCACCTCTATTCCCCGCCTCTGATTCGCCAGCTCTGATTCGCCTCCTCTGATTCCCCGCATCTGATTCCCTGCCTCTGATTCCGCGCCTCTGATTCCCCATCTCTGATACACCGCCTTTGATTCGCCACCTCTGATTCCCCATATCTGATTCACCACCTCTGTTTCCCCGCCTCTGATTCCCCGCCTCTGATTCTCCATATCTCATTCCCCGCCTCTGATTCCCCGCGTCTGATTCCCAGCCTCTGAATCCCCGTGTCTGATTTCCTGCCTCTGATTCCCCGCCTCTTATTCCCCATCTCTGATTCACCGCCTCTGATTCCCCACCTCTGATTCCCCGCGTCTGATTCCCCGCCTCTGATTCCCCGCCTCTGTTTCCCCATATCTGATTCCCCGCCTCTGATTCCCCAACTCTGATTCCCCTCCTCTAATTCGCCAGCTATGATTCCCCGCCTCTGATTCCCTGCATCTGATTCCCTGCCTCTGATTCCCCGCCTCTGATTCCCCTTCTCTGATTCACCACCTCTGAATCCCCACCTCTGATTCCCCATCTCTGATTCCGCACATCCGATTCCCTGCCTCTGATTCCCCGCCTCTGATTCCCCGCCTCTGATTCCCTGCCTCTGATTCGCAACCTCTAATTCCCCACCTCTGATTCCCCATATCTGATTCCCCGCCTCTGTTTCCCTGCCTCTGATTCCCGGCCTCTGTTTCCCCATATCTGATTCCCCTCCTCTGATTCCCCAACTCTGATTCCCCGCCTCTGATTCCCCAGCTCTGATTCCCCACCTCTGATTCCCCAGCTCTGATTCCCTGCCACTGATTCCCCGCCCCTGATTCCCCACCTCTGATTCCCCATATCTGATTCCCCGCCTCTGTTTCCCCAGCTCTGATTCCCTGCCTCTGATTCCCTGCCCTGATTCCCCATCTCTGTTTCACCGCCTTTGATTCGCAACCTCTGATTCACCATATCTGATTCCCCGCCTCTGTTTCCCCGCCTCTGATTCCCTGCCTCTGATTCCCAACCTCTGATTCCACACCTCTGATTCCCCATATCTGATTCCCCGACTCTATTTCCCCATATCTGATTCCCCGCCTCTGATTCCCCATCTCTGATTCCCCGCCTCTGATTCCCCGTGTCTGATTCCCTGCCTCTGATTCCCCGCCTCTGATTCCCCGCCTCTGATTCCCTGCCACTGATTCCCTGCCCCTGATTCCCCACCTCTGATTCCCCATATCTGATTCCCCGACTCTGTTTCCCCGCCTCTGATTCCCCGCCTCTGATTCCCCATATCTGATTCCCTGCCTCTGATTCCCCAACTCTGATTCCCCGCCTCTGATTCCCCAGCTCTGAATCCACGCCTCTGATTCCCCGCATCTGATTCCCTGCCTCTGATTCCCCGCCTTGATTCCCCATCTCTGATTCACAACCTCTGATTCCCCACCTCTTATTCCCCATATCTGATTCCCCGCCTCTGTTTCCCCATATCTGATTCCCCGGCTCTGATTGCCCACCTCTATTCCCCGCCTCTGATTCGCCAGCTCTGATTCGCCTCCTCTGATTCCCCGCATCTGATTCACTGCCTCTGATTCCGCGCCTCTGATTCCCCATCTCTGATTCACCGCCTTTGATTCGCCACCTCTGATTCCCCATATCTGATTCACCACCTCTGTTTCCCCGCCTCTGATTCCCCGCCTCTGATTCTCCATATCTCATTCCCCGCCTCTGAATCCCCATCTCTGATTCCCGGACACTGATTCCCCACCTCTGATTCCCGGCCTCTTATTCCCAGCATCTGATTCCCGGTCTCTGATTCCCGGCCTCTGATTCCCCGCTTCTGATTCTGATTCCCTGCCTCTGATTCCCCATCTCTGATTCCGCACATCTGATTCCCTGCCTCTGATTCCCCACCTCTGATTCCCCATATCTGATTCCCCGCCTCTGTTTCCCCGCCTCCGATTCCCCGCCTCTGTTTCCCCATATCTAATTCCCCACCTCTGATGCCCCAACTCTGATTCCCCGCCTCTGATTCCCCAGCTCTGATTCCCCACCTCTGATTCTCCGCATCCGATTCCCCATGTCTGATTCCCCGCCTCTGTTTCCCCGCCTCTGATTCCCCGCTTCTGTTTTCCCATATCTGATTCCCCGCCTCTGATTCCCCAGCTCTGATTCCCTGCATCTGATTCCCCGCGTTCTATTCCCTGCCTCTGATTCCCCACCTCTGATTCCCCATATCTGATTCCCCGCCTCTGTTTCCCCGCCTCCGATTCCCCGCCTCTGTTTCCCCATATCTAATTCCCCACCTCTGATGCCCCAACTCTGATTCCCCTCCTCTGATTCCCCAGCTCTGATTCCCCACCTCTGATTCTCCGCATCCGATTCCCCATGTCTGATTCCCCGCCTCTGTTTCCCCGCCTCTGATTCCCCGCTTCTGTTTTCCCATATCTGATTCCCCGCCTCTGATTCCCCAGCTCTGATTCCCTGCCTCTGATTCCCCGCGTTCTATTCCCTGCCTCTGATTCCCCGCCTGTGATTCCCCATCTCTGATTCACCACCTCTGATTCCCCACCTCTGATTCCCCATATCTAATTCCCCGCCTCTGTTTGCCCGCCTCTGAATCCCCGCCTCTGTTTCCCCATATCTGATTCCCTGCCTCTGAATCCCCAACTCTGATTCCCTGCTTCTGATTCACCAGCTCTGATTCCCCGCCTTTGATTCCCCCCGTCTGATTCCCAGCCTCTGAATCCCCGTGTATTATTTCCTGCCTCTGATTCCCCGCCTCTTATTCCCCATCTCTGATTCACCGCCTCTGATTCCCCACCTCTGATTCCCCGCGTCTGATTCCCTGCCTCTGATTCCCCGCCTCTGATTCCCCAGCTCTGATTCCCCGCCTCTGATTCCCCAGCTCTGATTCCGCGCCTCTGATTCCCCGCGTCTGATTCCCTGCCTCTGATTCCCCGCCTCTGATTCCCCATCTCTGATTCCCCAGCTCTGATTCCCCGTGTCTGATTCCCTGCCTCTGAATCCCCGCCTCTGATTCCCCGCCTCTGATTCCCTGCCACTGATTCCCCGCCCCTGATTCCCCACCTCTGATTCCCCATATCTTATTCCCCGCCTCTGTTTCCCCCCCTCTGATTCCCAGCCTCTGATTCCCCATATCTGATTCCCCGCCTCTGATTCCCCATATCTGATTCCCCTCCTCATTTTCCACATATCTGCTTCGCCGCCTCTGATTCCCCAACTCTGATTCCCAGCCTCTGATTCCCCAGCTCTGATTTCCCGCCTCTGATTTCCGGCATCCGATTCCCTGCCTCTGATTCCCCGCCTCTGATTCCCCATCTCTGATTCACCGCCTCTGATTCCCCGTGTCTGATTCCCTGCCTCTGATTCCCCGCCTCTGATTCCCCATCTCTGATTCCCCGCCTCTGATTCCCCGTGTCTGATTCCCTGCCTCTGATTCCCCGCCTCTGATTCCCCGCCTCTGATTCCCTGCAACTGATTCCCTGCCCCTGATTCCCCACCTCTGATTCCCCATATCTGATTCCCCACCTCTGTTTCCCCGCCTCTGATTCCCCGCCTCTGATTCCCCATATCTGATTCCCTGCCTCTGATTCCAAAACTCTGATTCCCCGCCTCTGATTCCCCAGCTCTGAATCCACGCCTCTGATTCCCCGCATCTGATTCCCTGCCTCTGATTCCCTGCCTTGATTCCCCATCTCTGATTCACAACCTCTGATTCCCCACCTCTTATTCCCCATATCTGATTCCCCGCCTCTGTTTCCCCATATCTGATTCCCCGGCTCTGATTGCCCACCTCTATTCCCCGCCTCTGATTCGCCAGCTCTGATTCGCCTCCTCTGATTCCCCGCATCTGATTCCCTGCCTCTGATTCCGCGCCTCTGATTCCCCATCTCTGATACACCGCCTTTGATTCGCCACCTCTGATTCCCCATATCTGATTCACCACCTCTGTTTCCCCGCCTCTGATTCCCCGCCTCTGATTCTCCATATCTCATTCCCCGCCTCTGATTCCCCGCGTCTGATTCCCAGCCTCTGAATCCCCGTGTCTGATTTCCTGCCTCTGATTCCCCGCCTCTTATTCCCCATCTCTGATTCACCGCCTCTGATTCCCCACCTCTGATTCCCCGCGTCTGATTCCCTGCCTCTGATTCCCAGCCTCTGATTCCCCATCTCTGATTCCCCGCCTCTGATTCCCCGTGTCTGATTCCCTGCCTCTGATTCCCCGCCTCTGATTCCCCGCCTCTGATTCCCTGCCACTGATTCCCTGCCCCTGATTCCCCACCTCTGATTCCCCATATCTGATTCCCCGACTCTGTTTCCCCGCCTCTGATTCCCCGCCTCTGATTCCCCATATCTGATTCCCTGCCTCTGATTCCCCAACTCTGATTCCCCGCCTCTGATTCCCCAGCTCTGAATCCACGCCTCTGATTCCCCGCATCTGATTCCCTGCCTCTGATTCCCCGCCTTGATTCCCCATCTCTGATTCACAACCTCTGATTCCCCACCTCTTATTCCCCATATCTGATTCCCCGCCTCTGTTTCCCCATATCTGATTCCCCGGCTCTGATTGCCCACCTCTATTCCCCGCCTCTGATTCGCCAGCTCTGATTCGCCTCCTCTGATTCCCCGCATCTGATTCCCTGCCTCTGATTCCGCGCCTCTGATTCCCCATCTCTGATTCACCGCCTTTGATTCGCCACCTCTGATTCCCCATATCTGATTCACCACCTCTGTTTCCCCGCCTCTGATTCCCCACCTCTGATTCTCCATATCTCATTCCCCGCCTCTGAATCCCCATCTCTGATTCCCGGACACTGATTCCCCACCTCTGATTCCCGGCCTCTTATTCCCAGCATCTGATTCCCGGTCTCTGATTCCCGGCCTCTGATTCCCCGCTTCTGATTCTGATTCCCTGCCTCTGATTCCCCATCTCTGATTCCGCACATCTGATTCCCTGCCTCTGATTCCCCACCTCTGATTCCCCATATCTGATTCCCCGCCTCTGTTTCCCCGCCTCCGATTCCCCGCCTCTGTTTCCCCATATCTAATTCCCCACCTCTGATGCCCCAACTCTGATTCCCCGCCTCTGATTCCCCAGCTCTGATTCCCCACCTCTGATTCTCCGCATCCGATTCCCCATGTCTGATTCCCCGCCTCTGTTTCCCCGCCTCTGATTCCCCGCTTCTGTTTTCCCATATCTGATTCCCCGCCTCTGATTCCCCAGCTCTGATTCCCTGCCTCTGATTCCCCGCGTTCTATTCCCTGCCTCTGATTCCCCGCCTGTGATTCCCCATCTCTGATTAACCACCTCTGATTCCCCACCTCTGATTCCCCATATCTAATTCCCCGCCTCTGTTTGCCCGCCTCTGAATCCCCGCCTCTGTTTCCCAATATCTGATTCCCTGCCTCTGAATCCCCAACTCTGATTCCCTGCCTCTGATTCACCAGCTCTGATTCCCCGCCTTTGATTCCCCCCGTCTGATTCCCAGCCTCTGAATCCCCGTGTCTGATTTCCTGCCTCTGATTCCCCGCCTCTTATTCCCCATCTCTGATTCACCGCCTCTGATTCCCCACCTCTGATTCCCCGCGTCTGATTCCCTGCCTCTGATTCCCCGCCTCTGATTCCCCAGCTCTGATTCCCCGCCTCTGATTCCCCAGCTCTGATTCCGCGCCTCTGATTCCCCGCGTCTGATTCCCTGCCTCTGATTCCCTGCCTCTGATTCCCCATCTCTGAATCCCCACCTCTGATTCCCCGTGTCTGATTCCCTGCCTCTGAATCCCCGCCTCTGATTCCCCGCCTCTGATTCCCTGCCACTGATTCCCCGCCCCTGATTCCCCACCTCTGATTCCCCATATCTTATTCCCCGCCTCTGTTTCCCCCCCTCTGATTCCCAGCCTCTGATTCCCCATATCTGATTCCCCGCCTCTGATTCCCCATATCTGATTCCCCGCCTCATTTTCCACATATCTGCTTCGCCGCCTCTGATTCCCCAACTCTGATTCCCCGCCTCTGATTCCCCAGCTCTGATTTCCCGCCTCTGATTTCCGGCATCCGATTCCCTGCCTCTGATTCCCCGCCTCTGATTCCCCATCTCTGATACCCCGCCTCTGATTCCCCGTGTCTGATTCCCTGCCTCTGATTCCCCGCCTCTGATTCCCCGCGTCTGATTCCCTGCCACTGATTCCCTGCCCCTGATTCCCCACCTCTGATTCCCCATATCTGATTCCCCGCCTCTGTTTCCCCGCCTCTGATTCCCCGCCTCTGTTTCCCCATATCTGATTCCCCGCCTCTGATTCCCCAACTCTGATTCCCCTCCTCTAATTCGCCAGTTATGATTCCCCGCCTCTGATTCCCCGCATCTGATTCCCTGCCTCTGATTCCGCGCCTCTGATTCCCCATCTCTGATTCACCGCCTTTGATTCGCCACCTCTGATTCCCCATATCTGATTCACCACCTCTGTTTCCCCGCCTCTGATTCCCCGCCTCTGATTCTCCATATCTCATTCCCCGCCTCTGATTCCCCGCGTCTGATTCCCAGCCTCTGAATCCCCGTGTCTGATTTCCTGCCTCTGATTCCCCGCCTCTTATTCCCCATCTCTGATTCACCGCCTCTGATTCCCCACCTCTGATTCCCCGCGTCTGATTCCCTGCCTCTGATTCCCAGCCTCTGATTCCCCAGCTCTGATTCCCCGCCTCTGATTCCCCATCTCTGATTCCCCGCCTCTGATTCCCCGTGTCTGATTCCCTGCCTCTGATTCCCCGCCTCTGATTCCCCGCCTCTGATTCCCTGCCACTGATTCCCTGCCCCTGATTCCCCACCTCTGATTCCCCATATCTGATTCCCCGACTCTGTTTCCCCGCCTCTGATTCCCCGCCTCTGATTCCCCATATCTGATTCCCTGCCTCTGATTCCCCAACTCTGATTCCCCGCGTCTGATTCCCCAGCTCTGAATCCACGCCTCTGATTCCCCGCATCTGATTCCCTGCCTCTGATTCCCCGCCTTGATTCCCCATCTCTGATTCACAACCTCTGATTCCCCACCTCTTATTCCCCATATCTGATTCCCTGCCTCTGTTTCCCCATATCTGATTCCCCGGCTCTGATTGCCCACCTCTATTCCCCGCCTCTGATTCGCCAGCTCTGATTCGCCTCCTCTGATTCCCCGCATCTGATTCCCTGCCTCTGATTCCGCGCCTCTGATTCCCCATCTCTGATTCACCGCCTTTGATTCGCCACCTCTTATTCCCCATATCTGATTCACCACCTCTGTTTCCCCGCCTCTGATTCCCCGCCTCTGATTCTCCATATCTCATTCCCCGCCTCTGAATCCCCATCTCTGATTCCCGGACACTGATTCCCCACCTCTGATTCCCGGCCTCTTATTCCCAGCATCTGATTCCCGGTCTCTGATTCCCGGCCTCTGATTCCCCGCTTCTGATTCTGATTCCCTGCCTCTGATTCCCCATCTCTGATTCCGCACATCTGATTCCCTGCCTCTGATTCCCCACCTCTGATTCCCCATATCTGATTCCCCACCTCTGTTTCCCCGCCTCCGATTCCCCGCCTCTGTTTCCCCATATCTAATTCCCCACCTCTGATGCCCCAACTCTGATTCCCCGCCTCTGATTCCCCAGCTCTGATTCCCCACCTCTGATTCTCCGCATCCGATTCCCCATGTCTGATTCCCCGCCTCTGTTTCCCCGCCTCTGATTCCCCGCTTCTGTTTTCCCATATCTGATTCCCCGCCTCTGATTCCCCAGCTCTGATTCCCTGCCTCTGATTCCCCGCGTTCTATTCCCTGCCTCTGATTCCCCGCCTGTGATTCCCCATCTCTGATTCACCACCTCTGATTCCCCACCTCTGATTCCCCATATCTAATTCCCCGCCTCTGTTTGCCCGCCTCTGAATCCCCGCCTCTGTTTCCCCATATCTGATTCCCTGCCTCTGAATCCCCAACTCTGATTCCCTGCCTCTGATTCACCAGCTCTGATTCCCCGCCTTTGATTCCCCCCGTCTGATTCCCAGCCTCTGAATCCCCGTGTCTGATTTCCTGCCTCTGATTCCCCGCCTCTTATTCCCCATCTCTGATTCACCGCCTCTGATTCCCCACCTCTGATTCCCCGCGTCTGATTCCCTGCCTCTGATTCCCCGCCTCTGATTCCCCAGCTCTGATTCCCCGCCTATGATTCCCCAGCTCTGATTCCGCGCCTCTGATTCCCCGCGTCTGATTCCCTGCCTCTGATTCCCTGCCTCTGATTCCCCATCTCTGAATCCCCACCTCTGATTCCCCGTGTCTGATTCCCTGCCTCTGAATCCCCGCCTCTGATTCCCCGCCTCTGATTCCCTGCCACTGATTCCCCGCCCCTGATTCCCCACCTCTGATTCCCCATATCTTATTCCCCGCCTCTGTTTCCCCCCCTCTGATTCCCAGCCTCTGATTCCCCATATCTGATTCCCCGCCTCTGATTCCCCATATCTGATTCCCCGCCTCATTTTCCACATATCTGCTTCGCCGCCTCTGATTCCCCAACTCTGATTCCCCGCCTCTGATTCCCCAGCTCTGATTTCCCGCCTCTGATTTCCGGCATCCGATTCCCTGCCTCTGATTCCCCGCCTCTGATTCCCCATCTCTGATACCCCGCCTCTGATTCCCCGTGTCTGATTCCCTGCCTCTGATTCCCCGCCTCTGATTCCCCGCGTCTGATTCCCTGCCACTGATTCCCTGCCCCTGATTCCCCACCTCTGATTCCCCATATCTGATTCCCCGCCTCTGTTTCCCCGCCTCTGATTCCCCGCCTCTGTTTCCCCATATCTGATTCCCCGCCTCTGATTCCCCAACTCTGATTCCCCTCCTCTAATTCGCCAGCTATGATTCCCCGCCTCTGATTCCCTGCATCTGATTCCCTGCCTCTGATTCCCCGCCTCTGATTCCCCTTCTCTGATTCACCACCTCTGAATCCCCACCTCTGATTCCCCATCTCTGATTCCGCACATCCGATTCCCTGCCTCTGATTCCCCGCCTCTGATTCCCCGCCTCTGATTCCCTGCCTCTGATTCGCAACCTCTAATTCCCCACCTCTGATTCCCCATATCTGATTCCCCGCCTCTGTTTCCCTGCCTCTGATTCCCGGCCTCTGTTTCCCCATATCTGATTCCCCTCCTCTGATTCCCCAACTCTGATTCCCCGCCTCTGATTCCCCAGCTCTGATTCCCCGCCTTTTATTCCCGGCCTCTGATTCCCTGCCACTGATTCCCCGCCCCTGATTCCCCACCTCTGATTCCCCATATCTGATTCCCCGCCTCTGTTTCCCCAGCTCTGATTCCCCACCTCTGATTCCCCAGCTGTGATTCCCTGCCACTGATTCCCCACCCCTGATTCCCCACCTCTGATTCCCCATATCTGATTCCCCGCCTCTGTTTCCCCAGCTCTGATTCCCTGCCTCTGATTCCCTGCCCTGATTCCCCATCTCTGTTTCACCGCCTTTGATTCGCAACCTCTGATTCACCATATCTGATTCCCCGCCTCTGTTTCCCCGCCTCTGATTCCCTGCCTCTGATTCCCAACCTCTGATTCCACACCTCTGATTCCCCATATCTGATTCCCCGACTCTATTTCCCCATATCTGATTCCCCGCCTCTGATTCCCCAACTCTGATTCCCCGCCTCTGATTCCCCAGCTCTGATTCCCCGCCTCTGATTCCCGGCGTCCGATTCCCTGCCTCTGATTCCCCGCCTCTGATTCCCCATCTCTGATTCCCCGCCTCTGATTCCCCGTGTCTGATTCCCTTACTCTGATTCCCCGCCTCTGATTCCCCCCCTCTGATTCCCTGCCACTGATTCCCTGCCCCTGATTCCCCACTTCTGATTCCCCATATCTGATTCCCCGCCTGTTTCCCCGCCTCTGATTCCCCGCCTCTGATTCCCCATATCTGATTCCCTGCCTCTGATTCCCCAACTCTGATTCCCCGCCTCTGATTCCGCATATCTTATTCCCCGCCTCTGTTTCCCCCCCTCTGATTCCCAGCCTCTGATTCCCCATATCTGATTCCCCGCCTTTGATTCCCCATATCTGATTCCCCGCCTCATTTTCCCCATATCTGCTTCGCCGCCTCTGATTCCCCAACTCTGATTCCCCTCCTCTGATTCTCCAGCTCTGATTTCCCGCCTCTGAATTCCGGCATCCAATTCCCTGCCTCTGATTCCCCGCCTCTGATTCCCCATCTCTGATTCCCCGCCTCTGATTCCCCGTGTCTGATTCCCTGCATCTGATTCCCCGCCTCTGATTCCCCGCGTCTGATTCCCTGCCACTGATTCCCTGCCCCGGATTCCCAACCTCTGATTCCCCATATCTGATTCCCCGCCTCTGTTTCCCCGCCTCTGATTCCCCGCCTCTGTTTCCCCATATCTGATTCCCCGCCTCTGATTCCCCAACTCTGATTCCCCTCCTCTAATTCGCCAGCTATGATTCCCCGCCTTTGATTCCCTGCGTCTGATTCCCTGCCTCTGATTCCCCGCCTCTGATTCCCCTTTTCTGATTCACCACCTCTGAATCCCCACCTCTGATTCCCCATCTCTGATTCCGCACATCCGATTCCCTGCCTCTGATTACCCGCCTCTGATTCCCCGCCTCTGATTCCCTGCCTCTGATTCGCAACCTCTAATTCCCCACCTCTGATTCCCCATATCTGATTCCCCGCCTCTGTTTCCCTGCCTCTGATTCCCAGCCTCTGTTTCCCCATATCTGATTCCCCTCCTCTGATTCCCCAACTCTGATTCCCCGCCTCGGATTTCCCAGCTCTGATTCCCCGCCTTTTATTCCCGGCCTCTGATTCCCTGCCACTGATTCCCCGCCCCTGATTCCCCACCTCTGATTCCCCATATCTGATTCCCCGCCTCTGTTTCCCCAGCTCTGATTCCCCACCTCTGATTCCCCAGCTCTGATTCCCTGCCCTGATTCCCCATCTCTGTTTCACCGCCTTTGATTCGCCACCTCTGATTCCCCATATCTGATTCCCCGCCTCTGTTTCCCCGCCTCTGATTCCCTGCCTCTGATTCCCATCCTCTGATTCCACACCTCTGATTCCCCATATCTGATTCCCCGCCTCTATTTCCCCATATCTGATTCCCCGCCTCTGATTCCCCAACTCTGATTCCCTGCCTCTGATTCCCCAGCTCTGATTCCCCGCCTCTGATTCCCGACGTCCGATTCCCTGCCTCTGATTCCCCGCCTCTGATTCCCCATCTCTGATTCCCCGCCTCTGATTCCCCGTGTCTGATTCCCTGCCTCTGATTCCCCGCCTCTGATTCCCCGCCTCTGATTCCCTGCCACTGATTCCCTGCCCCTGATTCCCCACTTCTGATTCCCCATATCTGATTCCCCGCCTCTGTTTCCCCACCTCTGATTCCCCGCCTCTGATTCCCCATATCTGATTCCCTGCCTCTGATTCCTCAACTCTGATTCCCCGCCTCTGATTCCCCAGCTCTGAATCCCCGCCTCTGATTCCCCGCCTCTGATTCTCCATATCTCATTCCCCGCCTCTGAATCCCCATCTCTGATTCCCGGACTCTGATTCCCCACCTCTGATTCCCGGCCTCTTATTCCCAGCATTTGATTCCCGGCCTCTGATTCCCCATCTCTGATTCCGCACATCTGATTCCCTGCCTCTGATTCCCCACCTCTGATTCCCCATATCTGATTCCCCGCCTCTGTTTCCCAGCCTCTGATTCCCCGCCTCTGTTTCCCCATATCTAATTACCCACCTCTGATGCCCCAACTCTGATTCCCCGCCTCTGATTCCCCAGCTCTGATTCCCCGCCTCTGATTCCCCGCATCTGATTCCCAATGTCTGATTCCCCACCTCTGTTTCCCCGCCTCTGATTCCCCACCTCTGTTTCCCCATATCTGATTCCCCGCCTCTGTTTCCCCCCCTCTGATTCCCAGCCTCTGATTCCCCATATCTGATTCCCCGCCTCTGATTCCCCATATCTGATTCCCCGCCTCTGATTCCCCATATCTGATTCCCCGCCTCATTTTCCACATATCTGCTTCGCCGCCTCTGATTCCCCAACTCTGATTCCCCGCCTCTGATTCCCCAGCTCTGATTTCCCGCCTCTGATTTCCGGCATCCGATTCCCTGCCTCTGATTCCCCGCCTCTGATTCCCCATCTCTGATTCCCCGCCTCTGATTCCCCGTGTCTGATTCCCTGCCTCTGATTCCCCGCCTCTGATTCCCCGCATCTGATTCCCTGCCACTGATTCCCTGCCCCTGATTCCCCACCTCTGATTCCCCATATCTGATTCCCCGCCTCTGATTCCCCGCCTCTGATTCCCCATCTCTGATTCCCCGCCTCTGATTCCCCGTGTCTGATTCCCTGCCTCTGATTCCCCGCCTCTGATTCCCCGCGTCTGATTCCCTGCCACTGATTCCCTGCCCCTGATTCCCCACCTCTGATTCCCCATATCTGATTCCCCGCCTCTGTTTCCCCGCCTCTGATTCACCGCCTCTGTTTCCCCATATCTGATTCCCCGCCTCTGATTCCCCAACTCTGATTCCCCTCCTCTAATTCGCCAGCTATGATTCCCCGCCTCTGATTCCCTGCATCTGATTCCCTGCCTCTGATTCCCCGCCTCTGATTCCCCTTCTCTGATTCACCACCTCTGAATCCCCACCTCTGATTCCCCATCTCTGATTCCGCACATCCGATTCCCTGCCTCTGATTCCCCGCCTCTGATTCCCCGCCTCTGATTCCCTGCCTCTGATTCGCAACCTCTAATTCCCCACCTCTGATTCCCCATATCTGATTCCCCGCCTCTGTTTCCCTGCCTCTGATTCCCGGCCTCTGTTTCCCCATATCTGATTCCCCTCCTCTGATTCCCCAACTCTGATTCCCCGCCTCTGATTCCCCAGCTCTGATTCCCCGCCTTTTATTCCCGGCCTCTGATTCCCTGCCACTGATTCCCCGCCCCTGATTCCCCACCTCTGATTCTCCATATCTGATACCCCGCCTCTGTTTCCCCAGCTCTGATTCCCCACCTCTGATTCCCCAGCTCTGATTCCCTGCCACTGATTTCCCGCCCCTGATTCCCCACCTCTGATTCCCCATATCTGATTCCCCGCCTCTGTTTCCCCAGCTCTGATTCCCTGCCTCTGATTCCCTGCCCTGATTCCCCATCTCTGTTTCACCGCCTTTGATTCGCAACCTCTGATTCACCATATCTGATTCCCCGCCTCTGTTTCCCCGCCTCTGATTCCCTGCCTCTGATTCCCAACCTCTGATTCCACACCTCTGATTCCCCATATCTGATTCCCCGACTCTATTTCCCCATATCTGATTCCCCGCCTCTGATTCCCCAACTCTGATTCCCCGCCTCTGATTCCCCAGCTCTGATTCCCCGCCTCTGATTCCCGGCGTCCGATTCCCTGCCTCTGATTCCCCGCCTCTGATTCCCCATCTCTGATTCCCCGCCTCTGATTCCCCGTGTCTGATTCCCTTACTCTGATTCCCCGCCTCTGATTCCCCCCCTCTGATTCCCTGCCACTGATTCCCTGCCCCTGATTCCCCACTTCTGATTCCCCATATCTGATTCCCCGCCTGTTTCCCCGCCTCTGATTCCCCGCCTCTGATTCCCCATATCTGATTCCCTGCCTCTGATTCCCCAACTCTGATTCCCCGCCTCTGATTCTGCATATATTATTCCCCGCCTCTGTTTCCCCCCCTCTGATTCCCAGCCTCTGATTCCCCATATCTGATTCCCCGCCTTTGATTCCCCATATCTGATTCCCCGCCTCATTTTCCCCATATCTGCTTCGCCGCCTCTGATTCCCCAACTCTGATTCCCCTCCTCTGATTCCCCAGCTCTGATTTCCCGCCTCTGAATTCCGGCATCCGATTCCCTGCCTCTGATTCCCCGCCTCTGATTCCCCATCTCTGATTCCCCGCCTCTGATTCCCCGTGTCTGATTCCCTGCATCTGATTCCCCGCCTCTGATTCCCCACGTCTGATTCCCTGCCACTGATTCCCTGCCCCGGATTCCCCACCTCTGATTCCCCATATCTGATTCCCCGCCTCTGTTTCCCCGCCTCTGATTCCCCGCCTCTGTTTCCCCATATCTGATTCCCCGCCTCTGATTCCCCAACTCTGATTCCCCTCCTCTAATTCGCCAGCTATGATTCCCCGCCTTTGATTCCCTGCGTCTGAGTCCCTGCCTCTGATTCCCCGCCTCTGATTCCCATTTTCTGATTCACCACCTCTGAATCCCCACCTCTGATTCCCCATCTCTGATTCCGCACATCCGATTCCCTGCCTCTGATTACCCGCCTCTGATTCCCCGCCTCTGATTCCCTGCCTCTGATTCGCAACCTCT
The DNA here is from genome assembly GCF_036971445.1 of Narcine bancroftii. Classification (NCBI taxonomy): domain Eukaryota; kingdom Metazoa; phylum Chordata; class Chondrichthyes; order Torpediniformes; family Narcinidae; genus Narcine; species Narcine bancroftii. Next base: position 269,684,643 of record NC_091470.1, read on the forward strand.
AATTCCCCACCTCTGATTCCCCATATCTGATTCCCCGCCTCTGTTTCCCTGCCTCTGATTCCCGGCCTCTGTTTCCCCATATCTGATTCCCCTCCTCTGATTCCCCAACTCTGATTCCCCGCCTCTGATTCCCCAGCTCTGATTCCCCGCCTTTTATTCCCGGCCTCTGATTCCCTGCCACTGATTCCCCATATCTGATTCCCCGCCTCTGTTTCCCCAGCTCTGATTCCCCACCTCTGATTGCCCAGCTCTGATTCCCTGCCACTGATTCCCCGCCCCTGATTCCCCACCTCTGATTCCCCATATCTGATTCCCCCCTTCTGTTTCCCCAGCTCTGATTCCCTGCCTCTGATTCCCTGCCCTGATTCCCCATCTCTGTTTCACCGCCTTTGATTCGCCACCTCTGATTCCCCATATCTGAATCCCCGCCTCTGTTTCCCCGCCTCTGATTCCCTGCCTCTGATTCCCATCCTCTGATTCCACACCTCTGATTCCCCATATCTGATTCCCCGCCTCTATTTCCCCATACCTGATTCCCCGCCTCTGATTCCCCAACTCTGATTCCCTGCCTCTGATTCCCCAGCTCTGATTCCCCGCCTCTGATTCCCGACGTCCGATTCCCTGCCTCTGATTCCCCGCCTCTGATTCCCCATCTCTG